>NC_091790.1:21212121-21515151 GCF_041296235.1 Equus asinus | reverse complement strand
GTTCCGGCGTGCTCGGCAGGTGGTTCAGGCGTGTCCAGCATGTGGTTCCGGTCTGTCCGGGAGGTGGTTCTGGCGTGTCTGGCACGTGGTTCTGGGACGTCTGAGAGGTGGTTCCAGCATTCCGGGCAGGTGATTCCGGAGTGTCCGCCAAGTGGTTCTTGTGTAGCTGGCGGGTGATTTTGGCGTGTCCATCAGGTGGTTCCGGCGTGTTGAGCAGGTGTTTCCGGGTGCTTGGCAGGTGGTTCAGGTGTGTCCGGAAGCTGATTCCAGTCGTTCCGTGTGGTGGTTCCGGCGTGTCTGGCACGTGGTTCTGGCAGTTCTGAGAAGTGGTTCCGGCATGCCCGACAGGTGATTTGGGAGTGTCCACCAAATGGTTTTGGCGTCGCCGGCAGGAGATTTTGGCGTGTCCGGAAGGTGGTTCCGGCGCATCGAGCATTTGGTTCCGGCGTGCTAGGCAGGTGGTTCAGGCGTGTCCGGCAGGTGCTCCCACTCTGTCCTGGAGGTGGTTCTGGCGTGTCCGGCACATGGTTCTGGCACGTCTGAGAGGTGGTTCCGGCATGCCCGGCTGGTGATTCTGGAGTATCGCCAAGTGGTTCTGGCGTAGCCGTCAGGTTATTTTGGCGTGTCCAGAACGTGGTTCTGGCGAGTGGAGCACGTTGTTTGTGCGAGCTCAGCAGGTGGTTCTACGTGTCCGGCAGGTGGTTGCAGTGCATCCGAGAGTGGTTCTGGCATATCTGGCACGTGGTTCTGGCACATCTGAGGGTTGGTTCCAGCATGCCAGGCAGGTGATTCCAGAGTGTCCGCCAAGTGCTTCCTGCGTAGCCAGCAGGTGACTTTGACGTTTATGGCAGGTGGTTCCAACAAGTCAAGCAGGTGGTTCCGGCATGCTCGCCAGGTGGTTCAGCCGTGTCGGACAGGTTGTTCCGGACTGTCCGGGAGGAGGTTCAGGCGTGTCGGGCATGTGGTACTGGCACGTCTGAGAGGTGGTACCGGGATCCCCGGCCCATGATTCCGGAATGTCTGCCAAGTGGTTTGGTGTAGAATGCAGGTGATTTGGTGTTTCCAGAACGTGGCTCCTAAGTGTCGAGCAGTTGGTTCCGGGGTACTCAGCAGGTGGTTCAGGCGTGTCCGGCAGGTGGTTGCGGTGAGTCCGGGAGGTGGTTCTGGCGCGTCTGGCACGTGCTTCTTGCACATCTGAGAAGTCATTCCGTCATGCCTGGCAGGTGATTCTGGACTGTCCGCCAAGTGGTTGTGAAGTAGCGGCAGGTGATTTTGGCATGTCTGGCGGGGGTTCTGGCGAGTCGAGCAGGTGGTTCCAGCGTGCTAGGCAGGTGGTTCAGGCGTGTCCGGCAGGTGCTTCCTGTCTGTCCGGGAGGTGGCTCCGGAATATCTGGCACATGGTTCTGGCACATCTGAGAGGTGATTCCAGCCTGCTCAGCAGGTGATTCCAGAGTGTCCACCATGTGGTCCTGGTGTAGCCGGCCGGTGATTTTGGGGTGTCCGGCAGGTCGTTCTGGTTTGTCCGGGAGTTGGTTCCGGCGAAACGAAATGCTGGTTCAGGTGTGTTTGGCAGATGGCTCCGGTCTGTCCGGGAGGTGGTTCCGGCGTGTCGGGATTGTGGCTCTGGCACGTCTGAGAGGCTGTCCGGGGATCCCCAGTACGTGATTCCGGAGTGTCTGCCAAGTGTTTTGACGTAGAAAGCAGGTGATTTGGCGTGTCCAGAACGTGGCTTCTAAGAGTCGAGCAGTTGGTTCCGGGGTGCTCGGCAGGTGCTTCATCCGTGTCCGGCAGGTGGTTGCAGTGTCTCCAGGATGTGGTTCATGCGTTTCCGGCAGGTGGTTCCTGTCTATCCGGGAGGTAGTTCCGGCGTGTCGGGCACGTGGTTCTGGCACATATGAGAGGTGGTTCCGGGAAGCCTGGCAGGTGATTCTGGAGTGCCCACCAAGTGTTTCTGGCATAGCCGGCAGTTGATTTTTGGCGTGTCCGACAGGTGGTTCTTGAGAGTGAAGCAGGTGGTTCCGGCGTGCTCGGCAGGTGCTTCAGGCGTATCCAGCAGGTGGTTCCGGCATGTCAGGCACGAGGTTCTGGCACGTCTGAGAGGTGGTTCCGGGATGCCCGACAATTGATTCTGGAGTGTCCAACAAGTGGTTCTGGTGTAGCTGGCAGGTGATTTTGGCATGTCCCGCAGGTGGTTCCAGTAAGTCGAGCAGGTGGTTCCGGTGTGCTCGGCATGTGGTTCCGGCGTGTCCAGCATGTGGTTCTGGCACGTCTGAGAGGTAGTTCCGGCATGCCCAGCAGGTGATTCTGGAGTGCCCACCAAGTGTTTCTGGCATAGCCGGCGGTTGATTTTGGCGTGTCCGACAGGTGGTTGTTGAGAGTGAAGCAGGTCGTTCCGGCATGCTCGGCAGGTGGTTCAGGCGTGTCCAGCAAGTGGTTGCGGTGTTTCTGGGAGGTGGTTCCGGCGTGTCCAGCACGTGGTTCTGGTACGTCTGAGAGCTTGTTACGGCATGCCCTGCATGTGATTCTGACGTGTCCGCCACGTGGTTCTGGCATAGCCAGCAGGTGATTTGGGTGTGTCCGGCAGGTGGTTCTGGCGTGCTTGGCAGGTGCTTCAGGCGTGTCCAGCAGGTGGTTCCGTTCTGTCCGGGAGGTGGTTCCGGCGTGTCTGGCACGTGGTTCTGGCACGTCTGAGAGGTGTTTCCAGCATGCTGGGAAGGTGATTCCAGATTGTCTGCCAAGTGGTTCTGGTGTAGCCGGCGGGTGATTTTGGCGTGTCCACCATGTGGTTCCGGCATGTTGAGCAGGTGCTCGGCAGGTGGTTCAGGCGTGTCCGGCAGGTGATTCTGGTCGTTCCGGGTGGTGGTTCCGTTGTGTCTCGCACGTGGTTCTGGCAGGTCTGAGAAGTGGTTCCAGCATGCCCGGCAGGTGATTTGGGAGTGTCCACCGAATGGTTTTGGTGTCGCCGGCAGGTGATTTTGGCGTGTCCGGAAGGTGGTTCCGGCGCGTCGAGCATTTGGTTCCGGCGTGCTAGGCAGGTGGTTCAGGCGTGTCCGGCAGGTGCTCCCACTCTGTCCTGGAGGTGGTTCCGGCGTGTCCGACCCATGTTTCTGGCACGCCTGAGGGGTGGTTCCAGCACGCCCGGCAGGTGATTTTGGAGTGTACGCCAAGTGGTTCTGGCGTATCCTGTCAGAGATTTTGGTGTGTCTGGCAGGTGGTTCCAGCGAGTCGAGCAGGTGGATCTGGCGTGCTCGGCAGCTGGTTCCGGTGTGTCCGGCACGTGGTTCTGACACGTCTGACAGGTGGTTCCCGCATGCCTGGCAGGAGTTTACGGAGTGTCCGGCAAGTGGTTCTGGCGTAGCCAGCAGGTGATTTTGGCATGTCCGGCCGGCGATTCAGGATAGTCGAGCAGGTGGTTCCGGCGTGCTCGGCAGGTGATTCAGGCGTGTCCAGCAGGTGGTTCTGGTCTGTCCGGGAGGTGGTTCCTCCATGTCCGGCACGTGGTTCTGACACATTTGAAAGGTGGTTCCGGCATGCCTGGCAGGTGATTCTGAAGTGTCCGCCAAGTTGTTCTGGCATGGCCGGCAGGGGATTCAGGCCAGTCGAGAAAGTGGTTCCGGCGTGCTTGGCTGTGGTGCAGGCGTGTCCGACATGTGGTTGCGGTCTGTCTGGGAGGTGGTTCCCGGGTGTCAGGCACTTGCTTCTGGCATGTCTGAGAAGTGGTTCCGGCATGGCCTGCAGGTGATTCCGGAGTATCCGCCAAGTGCTTCTGGCATAGCCGGCAGATTATTTGGGCATGTCCTGCAAGGAGTTCAGGCGAGTCGGGCAGGTGGTTCAGGAGTGTCAGGCAGGTGGTTCCGGTCTGTCTGGGAGGTGGTTCCGGCGTGTCTGGGACATGCTTGTGGCACGTCTGAGAGGTTGTTACGGCATGCCCTGCATGTGATTCCGGAGTGTCCGCCAAATGGTTCTGGCGTAGCCAGCAGGTGATTTGGGTGTGTCCGCCAGGTGGGTTCGGTGAGTCGAGCAGGTGGTTCCGGCGTGCTCGGCAGGTGGTTCAGGCGTGTCCAGCATGTGGTTCCGGTCTGTCCGGGAGGTGGTTCTGGCGTGTCTGGCACGTGGTTCTGGGACGTCTGAGAGGTGGTTCCAGCATTCCGGGCAGGTGATTCCGGAGTGTCCGCCAAGTGGTTCTTGTGTAGCTGGCGGGTGATTTTGGCGTGTCCATCAGGTGGTTCCGGCGTGTTGAGCAGGTGTTTCCGGGTGCTTGGCAGGTGGTTCAGGTGTGTCCGGAAGCTGATTCCAGTCGTTCCGTGTGGTGGGTCCGGCGTGTCTGGCACGTGGTTCTGGCAGTTCTGAGAAGTGGTTCCGGCATGCCCGACAGGTGATTTGGGAGTGTCCACCAAATGGTTTTGGCGTCGCCGGCAGGAGATTTTGGCGTGTCCGGAAGGTGGTTCCGGCGCATCGAGCATTTGGTTCCGGCGTGCTAGGCAGGTGGTTCAGGCGTGTCCGGCAGGTGCTCCCACTCTGTCCTGGAGGTGGTTCTGGCGTGTCCGGCACATGGTTCTGGCACGTCTGAGAGGTGGTTCCGGCATGCCCGGCTGGTGATTCTGGAGTATCGCCAAGTGGTTCTGGCGTAGCCGTCAGGTTATTTTGGCGTGTCCAGAACGTGGTTCTGGCGAGTGGAGCACGTTGTTTGTGCGAGCTCAGCAGGTGGTTCTACGTGTCCGGCAGGTGGTTGCAGTGCATCCGAGAGTGGTTCTGGCATATCTGGCACGTGGTTCTGGCACATCTGAGGGTTGGTTCCAGCATGCCAGGCAGGTGATTCCAGAGTGTCCGCCAAGTGCTTCCTGCGTAGCCAGCAGGTGACTTTGACGTTTATGGCAGGTGGTTCCAACAAGTCAAGCAGGTGGTTCCGGCATGCTCGCCAGGTGGTTCAGCCGTGTCGGACAGGTTGTTCCGGACTGTCCGGGAGGAGGTTCAGGCGTGTCGGGCATGTGGTACTGGCACGTCTGAGAGGTGGTACCGGGATCCCCGGCCCATGATTCCGGAATGTCTGCCAAGTGGTTTGGTGTAGAATGCAGGTGATTTGGTGTTTCCAGAACGTGGCTCCTAAGTGTCGAGCAGTTGGTTCCGGGGTGCTCAGCAGGTGGTTCAGGCGTGTCCGGCAGGTGGTTGCGGTGAGTCCGGGAGGTGGTTCTGGCGCGTCTGGCACGTGCTTCTTGCACATCTGAGAAGTCATTCCGTCATGCCCGGCAGGTGATTCTGGACTGTCCGCCAAGTGGTTCTGAAGTAGCGGCAGGTGATTTTGGCATGTCTGGCAGGGGGTTCTGGCGAGTCGAGCAGGTGGTTCCAGCGTGCTAGGCAGGTGGTTCAGGCGTGTCCGGCAGGTGCTTCCTGTCTGTCCGGGAGGTGGCTCCGGAATATCTGGCACATGGTTCTGGCACATCTGAGAGGTGATTTCAGCCTGCCCAGCAGGTGATTCCGGAGTGTCCACCATGTGGTCCTGGTGCAGCCGGCCGGTGATTTTGGGGTGTCCGGCAGGTCGTTCTGGTTTGTCCGGGAGTTGGTTCCGGCGAAACGAAATGCTGGTTCAGGTGTGTTTGGCAGATGGCTCCGGTCTGTCCGGGAGGTGGTTCCGGCGTGTCGGGATTGTGGCTCTGGCACGTCTGAGAGGCTGTTCGGGGATCCCCAGTACGTGATTCCGGAGTGTCTGCCAAGTGTTTTGACGTAGAAAGCAGGTGATTTGGCGTGTCCAGAACGTGGCTTCTAAGAGTCGAGCAGTTGGTTCCGGGGTGCTCGGCAGGTGCTTCATCCGTGTCCGGCAGGTGGTTGCAGTGTCTCCAGGATGTGGTTCATGCGCTTCCGGCAGGTGGTTCCTGTCTATCCGGGAGGTAGTTCTGGCGTGTCGGGCACGTGGTTCTGGCACATATGAGAGGTGGTTCCGGGAAGCCTGGCAGGTGATTCTGGAGTGCCCACCAAGTGTTTCTGGCATAGCCGGCAGTTGATTTTTGGCGTGTCTGACGGGTGGTTCTTGAGAGTGAAGCAGGTGGTTCCGGCGTGCTCGGCAGGTGCTTCAGGCGTATCCAGCAGGTGGTTCCGGCATGTCAGGCACGAGGTTCTGGCACGTCTGAGAGGTGGTTCCGGGATGCCCGACAATTGATTCTGGAGTGTCCAACAAGTGGTTCTGGTGTAGCTGGCAGGTGATTTTGGCATGTCCCGCAGGTGGTTCCAGTAAGTCGAGCAGGTGGTTCCGGTGTGCTCGGCATGTGGTTCCGGCGTGTCCAGCATGTGGTTCTGGCACGTCTGAGAGGTAGTTCCGGCATGCCCAGCAGGTGATTCTGGAGTGCCCACCAAGTGTTTCTGGCATAGCCGGCGGTTGATTTTGGCGTGTCCGACAGGTGGTTCTTGAGAGTGAAGCAGGTCGTTCCGGCATGCTCGGCAGGTGGTTCAGGCGTGTCCAGCAAGTGGTTGCGGTGTTTCTGGGAGGTGGTTCCGGCGTGTCCAGCACGTGGTTCTGGTACGTCTGAGAGCTTGTTACGGCATGCCCTGCATGTGATTCTGACGTGTCCGCCACGTGGTTCTGGCATAGCCAGCAGGTGATTTGGGTGTGTCCGGCAGGTGGTTCTGGCGTGCTTGGCAGGTGCTTCAGGCGTGTCCAGCAGGTGGTTCCGTTCTGTCCGGGAGGTGGTTCCGGCGTGTCTGGCACGTGGTTCTGGCACGTCTGAGAGGTGTTTCCAGCATGCTGGGAAGGTGATTCCAGATTGTCTGCCAAGTGGTTCTGGTGTAGCCGGCGGGTGATTTTGGCGTGTCCACCATGTGGTTCCGGCATGTTGAGCAGGTGCTCGGCAGGTGGTTCAGGCGTGTCCGGCAGGTGATTCTGGTCGTTCCGGGTGGTGGTTCCGTTGTGTCTCGCACGTGGTTCTGGCAGGTCTGAGAAGTGGTTCCAGCATGCCCGGCAGGTGATTTGGGAGTGTCCACCAAATGGTTTTGGTGTCGCCGGCAGGTGATTTTGGCGTGTCCGGAAGGTGGTTCCGGCGCGTCGAGCATTTGGTTGCGGCGTGCTAGGCAGGTGGTTCAGGCGTGTCCGGCAGGTGCTCCCACTCTGTCCTGGAGGTGGTTCCGGCGTGTCCGACCCATGTTTCTGGCACGCCTGAGGGGTGGTTCCAGCACGCCCGGCAGGTGATTTTGGAGTGTACGCCAAGTGGTTCTGGCGTATCCTGTCAGAGATTTTGGTGTGTCTGGCAGGTGGTTCCAGCGAGTCGAGCAGGTGGATCTGGCGTGCTCAGCAGCTGGTTCCGGTGTGTCCGGCACGTGGTTCTGACACGTCTGACAGGTGGTTCCCGCATGCCTGGCAGGAGTTTACGGAGTGTCCGGCAAGTGGTTCTGGCGTAGCCAGCAGGTGATTTTGGCATGTCCGGCCGGCGATTCAGGATAGTCGAGCAGGTGGTTCCGGCGTGCTCGGCAGGTGATTCAGGCGTGTCCAGCAGGTGGTTCTGGTCTGTCCGGGAGGTGGTTCCTCCATGTCCGGCACGTGGTTCTGACACATTTGAAAGGTGGTTCCGGCATGCCTGGCAGGTGATTCTGAAGTGTCCGCCAAGTTGTTCTGGCATGGCCGGCAGGGGATTCAGGCCAGTCGAGAAAGTGGTTCCGGCGTGCTTGGCTGTGGTGCAGGCGTGTCCGACATGTGGTTGCGGTCTGTCTGGGAGGTGGTTCCCGGGTGTCAGGCACTTGCTTCTGGCATGTCTGAGAAGTGGTTCCGGCATGGCCTGCAGGTGATTCCGGAGTATCCGCCAAGTGCTTCTGGCATAGCCGGCAGATTATTTGGGCATGTCCTGCAAGGAGTTCAGGTGAGTCGGGCAGGTGGTTCAGGAGTGTCAGGCAGGTGGTTCCGGTCTGTCTGGGAGGTGGTTCCGGCGTGTCTGGGACATGCTTGTGGCACGTCTGAGAGGTTGTTACGGCATGCCCTGCATGTGATTCCGGAGTGTCCGCCAAATGGTTCTGGCGTAGCCAGCAGGTGATTTGGGTGTGTCCGCCAGGTGGGTTCGGTGAGTCGAGCAGGTGGTTCCGGCGTGCTCGGCAGGTGGTTCAGGCGTGTCCAGCATGTGGTTCCGGTCTGTCCGGGAGGTGGTTCTGGCGTGTCTGGCACGTGGTTCTGGGACGTCTGAGAGGTGGTTCCAGCATTCCGGGCAGGTGATTCCGGAGTGTCCGCCAAGTGGTTCTTGTGTAGCTGGCGGGTGATTTTGGCGTGTCCATCAGGTGGTTCCGGCGTGTTGAGCAGGTGTTTCCGGGTGCTTGGCAGGTGGTTCAGGTGTGTCCGGAAGCTGATTCCAGTCGTTCCGTGTGGTGGGTCCGGCGTGTCTGGCACGTGGTTCTGGCAGTTCTGAGAAGTGGTTCCGGCATGCCCGACAGGTGATTTGGGAGTGTCCACCAAATGGTTTTGGCGTCGCCGGCAGGAGATTTTGGCGTGTCCGGAAGGTGGTTCCGGCGCATCGAGCATTTGGTTCCGGCGTGCTAGGCAGGTGGTTCAGGCGTGTCCGGCAGGTGCTCCCACTCTGTCCTGGAGGTGGTTCTGGCGTGTCCGGCACATGGTTCTGGCACGTCTGAGAGGTGGTTCCGGCATGCCCGGCTGGTGATTCTGGAGTATCGCCAAGTGGTTCTGGCGTAGCCGTCAGGTTATTTTGGCGTGTCCAGAACGTGGTTCTGGCGAGTGGAGCACGTTGTTTGTGCGAGCTCAGCAGGTGGTTCTACGTGTCCGGCAGGTGGTTGCAGTGCATCCGAGAGTGGTTCTGGCATATCTGGCACGTGGTTCTGGCACATCTGAGGGTTGGTTCCAGCATGCCAGGCAGGTGATTCCAGAGTGTCCGCCAAGTGCTTCCTGCGTAGCCAGCAGGTGACTTTGACGTTTATGGCAGGTGGTTCCAACAAGTCAAGCAGGTGGTTCCGGCATGCTCGCCAGGTGGTTCAGCCGTGTCGGACAGGTTGTTCCGGACTGTCCGGGAGGAGGTTCAGGCGTGTCGGGCATGTGGTACTGGCACGTCTGAGAGGTGGTACCGGGATCCCCGGCCCATGATTCCGGAATGTCTGCCAAGTGGTTTGGTGTAGAATGCAGGTGATTTGGTGTTTCCAGAACGTGGCTCCTAAGTGTCGAGCAGTTGGTTCCGGGGTGCTCAGCAGGTGGTTCAGGCGTGTCCGGCAGGTGGTTGCGGTGAGTCCGGGAGGTGGTTCTGGCGCGTCTGGCACGTGCTTCTTGCACATCTGAGAAGTCATTCCGTCATGCCCGGCAGGTGATTCTGGACTGTCCGCCAAGTGGTTCTGAAGTAGCGGCAGGTGATTTTGGCATGTCTGGCAGGGGGTTCTGGCGAGTCGAGCAGGTGGTTCCAGCGTGCTAGGCAGGTGGTTCAGGCGTGTCCGGCAGGTGCTTCCTGTCTGTCCGGGAGCTGGCTCCGGAATATCTGGCACATGGTTCTGGCACATCTGAGAGGTGATTTCAGCCTGCCCAGCAGGTGATTCCGGAGTGTCCACCATGTGGTCCTGGTGCAGCCGGCCGGTGATTTTGGGGTGTCCGGCAGGTCGTTCTGGTTTGTCCGGGAGTTGGTTCCGGCGAAACGAAATGCTGGTTCAGGTGTGTTTGGCAGATGGCTCCGGTCTGTCCGGGAGGTGGTTCCGGCGTGTCGGGATTGTGGCTCTGGCACGTCTGAGAGGCTGTTCGGGGATCCCCAGTACGTGATTCCGGAGTGTCTGCCAAGTGTTTTGACGTAGAAAGCAGGTGATTTGGCGTGTCCAGAACGTGGCTTCTAAGAGTCGAGCAGTTGGTTCCGGGGTGCTCGGCAGGTGCTTCATCCGTGTCCGGCAGGTGGTTGCAGTGTCTCCAGGATGTGGTTCATGCGCTTCCGGCAGGTGGTTCCTGTCTATCCGGGAGGTAGTTCTGGCGTGTCGGGCACGTGGTTCTGGCACATATGAGAGGTGGTTCCGGGAAGCCTGGCAGGTGATTCTGGAGTGCCCACCAAGTGTTTCTGGCATAGCCGGCAGTTGATTTTTGGCGTGTCTGACAGGTGGTTCTTGAGAGTGAAGCAGGTGGTTCCGGCGTGCTCGGCAGGTGCTTCAGGCGTATCCAGCAGGTGGTTCCAGCATGTCAGGCACGAGGTTCTGGCACGTCTGAGAGGTGGTTCCGGGATGCCCGACAATTGATTCTGGAGTGTCCAACAAGTGGTTCTGGTGTAGCTGGCAGGTGATTTTGGCATGTCCCGCAGGTGGTTCCAGTAAGTCGAGCAGGTGGTTCCGGTGTGCTCGGCATGTGGTTCCGGCGTGTCCAGCATGTGGTTCTGGCACGTCTGAGAGGTAGTTCCGGCATGCCCAGCAGGTGATTCTGGAGTGCCCACCAAGTGTTTCTGGCATAGCCGGCGGTTGATTTTGGCGTGTCCGACAGGTGGTTCTTGAGAGTGAAGCAGGTCGTTCCGGCATGCTCGGCAGGTGGTTCAGGCGTGTCCAGCAAGTGGTTGCGGTGTTTCTGGGAGGTGGTTCCGGCGTGTCCAGCACGTGGTTCTGGTACGTCTGAGAGCTTGTTACGGCATGCCCTGCATGTGATTCTGACGTGTCCGCCACGTGGTTCTGGCATAGCCAGCAGGTGATTTGGGTGTGTCCGGCAGGTGGTTCTGGCGTGCTTGGCAGGTGCTTCAGGCGTGTCCAGCAGGTGGTTCCGTTCTGTCCGGGAGGTGGTTCCGGCGTGTCTGGCACGTGGTTCTGGCACGTCTGAGAGGTGTTTCCAGCATGCTGGGAAGGTGATTCCAGATTGTCTGCCAAGTGGTTCTGGTGTAGCCGGCGGGTGATTTTGGCGTGTCCACCATGTGGTTCCGGCATGTTGAGCAGGTGCTCGGCAGGTGGTTCAGGCGTGTCCGGCAGGTGATTCTGGTCGTTCCGGGTGGTGGTTCCGTTGTGTCTCGCACGTGGTTCTGGCAGGTCTGAGAAGTGGTTCCAGCATGCCCGGCAGGTGATTTGGGAGTGTCCACCAAATGGTTTTGGTGTCGCCGGCAGGTGATTTTGGCGTGTCCGGAAGGTGGTTCCGGCGCGTCGAGCATTTGGTTGCGGCGTGCTAGGCAGGTGGTTCAGGCGTGTCCGGCAGGTGCTCCCACTCTGTCCTGGAGGTGGTTCCGGCGTGTCCGACCCATGTTTCTGGCACGCCTGAGGGGTGGTTCCAGCACGCCCGGCAGGTGATTTTGGAGTGTACGCCAAGTGGTTCTGGCGTATCCTGTCAGAGATTTTGGTGTGTCTGGCAGGTGGTTCCAGCGAGTCGAGCAGGTGGATCTGGCGTGCTCGGCAGCTGGTTCCGGTGTGTCCGGCACGTGGTTCTGACACGTCTGACAGGTGGTTCCCGCATGCCTGGCAGGAGTTTACGGAGTGTCCGGCAAGTGGTTCTGGCGTAGCCAGCAGGTGATTTTGGCATGTCCGGCCGGCGATTCAGGATAGTCGAGCAGGTGGTTCCGGCGTGCTCGGCAGGTGATTCAGGCGTGTCCAGCAGGTGGTTCTGGTCTGTCCGGGAGGTGGTTCCTCCATGTCCGGCACGTGGTTCTGACACATTTGAAAGGTGGTTCCGGCATGCCTGGCAGGTGATTCTGAAGTGTCCGCCAAGTTGTTCTGGCATGGCCGGCAGGGGATTCAGGCCAGTCGAGAAAGTGGTTCCGGCGTGCTTGGCTGTGGTGCAGGCGTGTCCGACATGTGGTTGCGGTCTGTCTGGGAGGTGGTTCCCGGGTGTCAGGCACTTGCTTCTGGCATGTCTGAGAAGTGGTTCCGGCATGGCCTGCAGGTGATTCCGGAGTATCCGCCAAGTGCTTCTGGCATAGCCGGCAGATTATTTGGGCATGTCCTGCAAGGAGTTCAGGCGAGTCGGGCAGGTGGTTCAGGAGTGTCAGGCACGTGGTTCCGGTCTGTCTGGGAGGTGGTTCCGGCGTGTCTGGGACATGCTTGTGGCACGTCTGAGAGGTTGTTACGGCATGCCCTGCATGTGATTCCGGAGTGTCCGCCAAATGGTTCTGGCGTAGCCAGCAGGTGATTTGGGTGTGTCCGCCAGGTGGGTTCGGTGAGTCGAGCAGGTGGTTCCGGCGTGCTCGGCAGGTGGTTCAGGCGTGTCCAGCATGTGGTTCCGGTCTGTCCGGGAGGTGGTTCTGGCGTGTCTGGCACGTGGTTCTGGGACGTCTGAGAGGTGGTTCCAGCATTCCGGGCAGGTGATTCCGGAGTGTCCGCCAAGTGGTTCTTGTGTAGCTGGCGGGTGATTTTGGCGTGTCCATCAGGTGGTTCCGGCGTGTTGAGCAGGTGTTTCCGGGTGCTTGGCAGGTGGTTCAGGTGTGTCCGGAAGCTGATTCCAGTCGTTCCGTGTGGTGGTTCCGGCGTGTCTGGCACGTGGTTCTGGCAGTTCTGAGAAGTGGTTCCGGCATGCCCGACAGGTGATTTGGGAGTGTCCACCAAATGGTTTTGGCGTCGCCGGCAGGAGATTTTGGCGTGTCCGGAAGGTGGTTCCGGCGCATCGAGCATTTGGTTCCGGCGTGCTAGGCAGGTGGTTCAGGCGTGTCCGGCAGGTGCTCCCACTCTGTCCTGGAGGTGGTTCTGGCGTGTCCGGCACATGGTTCTGGCACGTCTGAGAGGTGGTTCCGGCATGCCCGGCTGGTGATTCTGGAGTATCGCCAAGTGGTTCTGGCGTAGCCGTCAGGTTATTTTGGCGTGTCCAGAACGTGGTTCTGGCGAGTGGAGCACGTTGTTTGTGCGAGCTCAGCAGGTGGTTCTACGTGTCCGGCAGGCGGTTGCAGTGCATCCGAGAGTGGTTCTGGCATATCTGGCACGTGGTTCTGGCACATCTGAGGGTTGGTTCCAGCATGCCAGGCAGGTGATTCCAGAGTGTCCGCCAAGTGCTTCCTGCGTAGCCAGCAGGTGACTTTGACGTTTATGGCAGGTGGTTCCAACAAGTCAAGCAGGTGGTTCCGGCATGCTCGCCAGGTGGTTCAGCCGTGTCGGACAGGTTGTTCCGGACTGTCCGGGAGGAGGTTCAGGCGTGTCGGGCATGTGGTACTGGCACGTCTGAGAGGTGGTACCGGGATCCCCGGCCCATGATTCCGGAATGTCTGCCAAGTGGTTTGGTGTAGAATGCAGGTGATTTGGTGTTTCCAGAACGTGGCTCCTAAGTGTCGAGCAGTTGGTTCCGGGGTGCTCAGCAGGTGGTTCAGGCGTGTCCGGCAGGTGGTTGCGGTGAGTCCGGGAGGTGGTTCTGGCGCGTCTGGCACGTGCTTCTTGCACATCTGAGAAGTCATTCCGTCATGCCCGGCAGGTGATTCTGGACTGTCCGCCAAGTGGTTCTGAAGTAGCGGCAGGTGATTTTGGCATGTCTGGCAGGGGGTTCTGGCGAGTCGAGCAGGTGGTTCCAGCGTGCTAGGCAGGTGGTTCAGGCGTGTCCGGCAGGTGCTTCCTGTCTGTCCGGGAGCTGGCTCCGGAATATCTGGCACATGGTTCTGGCACATCTGAGAGGTGATTTCAGCCTGCCCAGCAGGTGATTCCGGAGTGTCCACCATGTGGTCCTGGTGCAGCCGGCCGGTGATTTTGGGGTGTCCGGCAGGTCGTTCTGGTTTGTCCGGGAGTTGGTTCCGGCGAAACGAAATGCTGGTTCAGGTGTGTTTGGCAGATGGCTCCGGTCTGTCCGGGAGGTGGTTCCGGCGTGTCGGGATTGTGGCTCTGGCACGTCTGAGAGGCTGTTCGGGGATCCCCAGTACGTGATTCCGGAGTGTCTGCCAAGTGTTTTGACGTAGAAAGCAGGTGATTTGGCGTGTCCAGAACGTGGCTTCTAAGAGTCGAGCAGTTGGTTCCGGGGTGCTCGGCAGGTGCTTCATCCGTGTCCGGCAGGTGGTTGCAGTGTCTCCAGGATGTGGTTCATGCGCTTCCGGCAGGTGGTTCCTGTCTATCCGGGAGGTAGTTCTGGCGTGTCGGGCACGTGGTTCTGGCACATATGAGAGGTGGTTCCGGGAAGCCTGGCAGGTGATTCTGGAGTGCCCACCAAGTGTTTCTGGCATAGCCGGCAGTTGATTTTGGCGTGTCTGACGGGTGGTTCTTGAGAGTGAAGCAGGTGGTTCCGGCGTGCTCGGCAGGTGCTTCAGGCGTATCCAGCAGGTGGTTCCGGCATGTCAGGCACGAGGTTCTGGCACGTCTGAGAGGTGGTTCCGGGATGCCCGACAATTGATTCTGGAGTGTCCAACAAGTGGTTCTGGTGTAGCTGGCAGGTGATTTTGGCATGTCCCGCAGGTGGTTCCAGTAAGTCGAGCAGGTGGTTCCGGTGTGCTCGGCATGTGGTTCCGGCGTGTCCAGCATGTGGTTCTGGCACGTCTGAGAGGTAGTTCCGGCATGCCCAGCAGGTGATTCTGGAGTGCCCACCAAGTGTTTCTGGCATAGCCGGCGGTTGATTTTGGCGTGTCCGACAGGTGGTTCTTGAGAGTGAAGCAGGTCGTTCCGGCATGCTCGGCAGGTGGTTCAGGCGTGTCCAGCAAGTGGTTGCGGTGTTTCTGGGAGGTGGTTCCGGCGTGTCCAGCACGTGGTTCTGGTACGTCTGAGAGCTTGTTACGGCATGCCCTGCATGTGATTCTGACGTGTCCGCCACGTGGTTCTGGCATAGCCAGCAGGTGATTTGGGTGTGTCCGGCAGGTGGTTCTGGCGTGCTTGGCAGGTGCTTCAGGCGTGTCCAGCAGGTGGTTCCGTTCTGTCCGGGAGGTGGTTCCGGCGTGTCTGGCACGTGGTTCTGGCACGTCTGAGAGGTGTTTCCAGCATGCTGGGAAGGTGATTCCAGATTGTCTGCCAAGTGGTTCTGGTGTAGCCGGCGGGTGATTTTGGCGTGTCCACCATGTGGTTCCGGCATGTTGAGCAGGTGCTCGGCAGGTGGTTCAGGCGTGTCCGGCAGGTGATTCTGGTCGTTCCGGGTGGTGGTTCCGTTGTGTCTCGCACGTGGTTCTGGCAGGTCTGAGAAGTGGTTCCAGCATGCCCGGCAGGTGATTTGGGAGTGTCCACCGAATGGTTTTGGTGTCGCCGGCAGGTGATTTTGGCGTGTCCGGAAGGTGGTTCCGGCGCGTCGAGCATTTGGTTGCGGCGTGCTAGGCAGGTGGTTCAGGCGTGTCCGGCAGGTGCTCCCACTCTGTCCTGGAGGTGGTTCCGGCGTGTCCGACCCATGTTTCTGGCACGCCTGAGGGGTGGTTCCAGCACGCCCGGCAGGTGATTTTGGAGTGTACGCCAAGTGGTTCTGGCGTATCCTGTCAGAGATTTTGGTGTGTCTGGCAGGTGGTTCCAGCGAGTCGAGCAGGTGGATCTGGCGTGCTCGGCAGCTGGTTCCGGTGTGTCCGGCACGTGGTTCTGACACGTCTGACAGGTGGTTCCCGCATGCCTGGCAGGAGTTTACGGAGTGTCCGGCAAGTGGTTCTGGCGTAGCCAGCAGGTGATTTTGGCATGTCCGGCCGGCGATTCAGGATAGTCGAGCAGGTGGTTCCGGCGTGCTCGGCAGGTGATTCAGGCGTGTCCAGCAGGTGGTTCTGGTCTGTCCGGGAGGTGGTTCCTCCATGTCCGGCACGTGGTTCTGACACATTTGAAAGGTGGTTCCGGCATGCCTGGCAGGTGATTCTGAAGTGTCCGCCAAGTTGTTCTGGCATGGCCGGCAGGGGATTCAGGCCAGTCGAGAAAGTGGTTCCGGCGTGCTTGGCTGTGGTGCAGGCGTGTCCGACATGTGGTTGCGGTCTGTCTGGGAGGTGGTTCCCGGGTGTCAGGCACTTGCTTCTGGCATGTCTGAGAAGTGGTTCCGAGATGGCCTGCAGGTGATTCCGGAGTATCCGCCAAGTGCTTCTGGCATAGCCGGCAGATTATTTGGGCATGTCCTGCAAGGAGTTCAGGCGAGTCGGGCAGGTGGTTCAGGAGTGTCAGGCAGGTGGTTCCGGTCTGTCTGGGAGGTGGTTCCGGCGTGTCTGGGACATGCTTGTGGCACGTCTGAGAGGTTGTTACGGCATGCCCTGCATGTGATTCCGGAGTGTCCGCCAAATGGTTCTGGCGTAGCCAGCAGGTGATTTGGGTGTGTCCGCCAGGTGGGTTCGGTGAGTCGAGCAGGTGGTTCCGGCGTGCTCGGCAGGTGGTTCAGGCGTGTCCAGCATGTGGTTCCGGTCTGTCCGGGAGGTGGTTCTGGCGTGTCTGGCACGTGGTTCTGGGACGTCTGAGAGGTGGTTCCAGCATTCTGGGCAGGTGATTCCGGAGTGTCCGCCAAGTGGTTCTTGTGTAGCTGGCGGGTGATTTTGGCGTGTCCATCAGGTGGTTCCGGCGTGTTGAGCAGGTGTTTCCGGGTGCTTGGCAGGTGGTTCAGGTGTGTCCGGAAGCTGATTCCAGTCGTTCCGTGTGGTGGGTCCGGCGTGTCTGGCACGTGGTTCTGGCAGTTCTGAGAAGTGGTTCCGGCATGCCCGACAGGTGATTTGGGAGTGTCCACCAAATGGTTTTGGCGTCGCCGGCAGGAGATTTTGGCGTGTCCGGAAGGTGGTTCCGGCGCATCGAGCATTTGGTTCCGGCGTGCTAGGCAGGTGGTTCAGGCGTGTCCGGCAGGTGCTCCCACTCTGTCCTGGAGGTGGTTCTGGCGTGTCCGGCACATGGTTCTGGCACGTCTGAGAGGTGGTTCCGGCATGCCCGGCTGGTGATTCTGGAGTATCGCCAAGTGGTTCTGGCGTAGCCGTCAGGTTATTTTGGCGTGTCCAGAACGTGGTTCTGGCGAGTGGAGCACGTTGTTTGTGCGAGCTCAGCAGGTGGTTCTACGTGTCCGGCAGGTGGTTGCAGTGCATCCGAGAGTGGTTCTGGCATATCTGGCACGTGGTTCTGGCACATCTGAGGGTTGGTTCCAGCATGCCAGGCAGGTGATTCCAGAGTGTCCGCCAAGTGCTTCCTGCGTAGCCAGCAGGTGACTTTGACGTTTATGGCAGGTGGTTCCAACAAGTCAAGCAGGTGGTTCCGGCATGCTCGCCAGGTGGTTCAGCCGTGTCGGACAGGTTGTTCCGGACTGTCCGGGAGGAGGTTCAGGCGTGTCGGGCATGTGGTACTGGCACGTCTGAGAGGTGGTACCGGGATCCCCGGCCCATGATTCCGGAATGTCTGCCAAGTGGTTTGGTGTAGAATGCAGGTGATTTGGTGTTTCCAGAACGTGGCTCCTAAGTGTCGAGCAGTTGGTTCCGGGGTGCTCAGCAGGTGGTTCAGGCGTGTCCGGCAGGTGGTTGCGGTGAGTCCGGGAGGTGGTTCTGGCGCGTCTGGCACGTGCTTCTTGCACATCTGAGAAGTCATTCCGTCATGCCCGGCAGGTGATTCTGGACTGTCCGCCAAGTGGTTCTGAAGTAGCGGCAGGTGATTTTGGCATGTCTGGCAGGGGGTTCTGGCGAGTCGAGCAGGTGGTTCCAGCGTGCTAGGCAGGTGGTTCAGGCGTGTCCGGCAGGTGCTTCCTGTCTGTCCGGGAGCTGGCTCCGGAATATCTGGCACATGGTTCTGGCACATCTGAGAGGTGATTTCAGCCTGCCCAGCAGGTGATTCCGGAGTGTCCACCATGTGGTCCTGGTGCAGCCGGCCGGTGATTTTGGGGTGTCCGGCAGGTCGTTCTGGTTTGTCCGGGAGTTGGTTCCGGCGAAACGAAATGCTGGTTCAGGTGTGTTTGGCAGATGGCTCCGGTCTGTCCGGGAGGTGGTTCCGGCGTGTCGGGATTGTGGCTCTGGCACGTCTGAGAGGCTGTTCGGGGATCCCCAGTACGTGATTCCGGAGTGTCTGCCAAGTGTTTTGACGTAGAAAGCAGGTGATTTGGCGTGTCCAGAACGTGGCTTCTAAGAGTCGAGCAGTTGGTTCCGGGGTGCTCGGCAGGTGCTTCATCCGTGTCCGGCAGGTGGTTGCAGTGTCTCCAGGATGTGGTTCATGCGCTTCCGGCAGGTGGTTCCTGTCTATCCGGGAGGTAGTTCTGGCGTGTCGGGCACGTGGTTCTGGCACGTCTGAGAGGTGGTTCCGGGATGCCCGACAATTGATTCTGGAGTGTCCAACAAGTGGTTCTGGTGTAGCTGGCAGGTGATTTTGGCATGTCCCGCAGGTGGTTCCAGTAAGTCGAGCAGGTGGTTCCGGTGTGCTCGGCATGTGGTTCCGGCGTGTCCAGCATGTGGTTCTGGCACGTCTGAGAGGTAGTTCCGGCATGCCCAGCAGGTGATTCTGGAGTGCCCACCAAGTGTTTCTGGCATAGCCGGCGGTTGATTTTGGCGTGTCCGACAGGTGGTTCTTGAGAGTGAAGCAGGTCGTTCCGGCATGCTCGGCAGGTGGTTCAGGCGTGTCCAGCAAGTGGTTGCGGTGTTTCTGGGAGGTGGTTCCGGCGTGTCCAGCACGTGGTTCTGGTACGTCTGAGAGCTTGTTACGGCATGCCCTGCATGTGATTCTGACGTGTCCGCCACGTGGTTCTGGCATAGCCAGCAGGTGATTTGGGTGTGTCCGGCAGGTGGTTCTGGCGTGCTTGGCAGGTGCTTCAGGCGTGTCCAGCAGGTGGTTCCGTTCTGTCCGGGAGGTGGTTCCGGCGTGTCTGGCACGTGGTTCTGGCACGTCTGAGAGGTGTTTCCAGCATGCTGGGAAGGTGATTCCAGATTGTCTGCCAAGTGGTTCTGGTGTAGCCGGCGGGTGATTTTGGCGTGTCCACCATGTGGTTCCGGCATGTTGAGCAGGTGCTCGGCAGGTGGTTCAGGCGTGTCCGGCAGGTGATTCTGGTCGTTCCGGGTGGTGGTTCCGTTGTGTCTCGCACGTGGTTCTGGCTGGTCTGAGAAGTGGTTCCAGCATGCCCGGCAGGTGATTTGGGAGTGTCCACCAAATGGTTTTGGTGTCGCCGGCAGGTGATTTTGGCGTGTCCGGAAGGTGGTTCCGGCGCGTCGAGCATTTGGTTCCGGCGTGCTAGGCAGGTGGTTCAGGCGTGTCCGGCAGGTGCTCCCACTCTGTCCTGGAGGTGGTTCCGGCGTGTCCGACCCATGTTTCTGGCACGCCTGAGGGGTGGTTCCAGCACGCCCGGCAGGTGATTTTGGAGTGTACGCCAAGTGGTTCTGGCGTATCCTGTCAGAGATTTTGGCGTGTCTGGCAGGTGGTTCTGGCAAGTCGAGCAGGTGGATCTGGCGTGCTCGGCAGCTGGTTCCAGTGTTTCCAGCATGTGGTTCTGACATGTCTGACAGGTGGTTTCTGCATGCCTGGCAGGAGTTTATGGAGTGTCCGGCAAGTGGTTCTGGCATAGCCAGCAGGTGATTTTGGCATGTCCGGCCGGCGATTCAGGATAGTCAAGCAGGTGGTTCCGGCGTGCTTGGCAGGTGATTCAGGCGTGTCCAGCAGGTGGTTCTGGTCTGTCTGGGAGGTGGTTCCTCCATGTCCGGCACGTGGTTCTGACACATTTGAAAGGTGGTTCCGGCATGCCTGGCAGGTGATTCTGAAGTGTCCGCCAAGTTGTTCTGGCGTGCCCGGCAGGTGATTTTGGCATGGCCGGCAGGGGATTCAGGCCAGTCGAGAAAGTGGTTCCGGCGTGCTTGGCTGTGGTGCAGGCGTATCCGACATGTGGTTGCGGTCTCTCTGGGAGGTGGTTCCCGGGTGTCAGGCACTTGCTTCTGCCATGTCTGAGAGGTGGTTCCGGCATGGCCTGCAGGTGATTCCAGAGTATCTGCCAAGTGCTTCTGGCATAGCCGGCAGATTATTTGGGCATGTGCTGCAAGGAGTTCAGGAGAGTCGGGCAGGTGGTTCCGGCGTTCTCGGCAGGTGGTTCAGGTGTGTCCGGCACGTGGTCGCGGTGTTTCCCGGAGGTGGTTTGGTCGTGTCCGGCACGTGCTTCTGTCACGTCTGAGAGGTTGTTACGGCATACCCTGCATGTGATTCCGGCATGTCCACCCAATAGTTCTGGCGTAGCCAGCAGGTGATTTGGGTGTGTCCACCAGGTGGGTTCGGTGAGTCGAGCATGTGGTTCCAGCATGCTCGGCAGGTGGTTCAGGCGTGTCCAGCATGTGGTTCCGGTCTGTCTGGGAGGTGGTTCCGGCGTGTCTGGCACGTGGTTCTGGCACGTCTGAGAGGTGGTTCCAGCATTCCAGGCAGGTGATTCTGGAGTGTCCCCCAAGTGGTCCTGGTGTAGCCGGCAGGTGATTTTGGGGTGTCTGGCAGGTCGTTCTGGTTTGTCCGGGAGGTGCTTTCAGCAAAAAGAGATGCTGGTTCAGGCGTGTTTGGCAGGTGGTTCCAGTCTGTCTTGGAGGTGGTTCCGGCGTGTCGGGATTGTGGCTCTGGCACGTCTGAGATGCTGTTAGGGTATCCCCAGTACGTGATTCTGGATTTTCTGCCAAGTGTTTGGGCGTAGAAAGCAGGTGATTTGGTGTGTCCAGAGGATGGCTCCTGAGAGTCGAGCAGTTGGTTCCGGGGTGCTCGGCTGGTGGTTCAGGCGTGTCCGGCAGGTGGTTGCGGTGAGTCAGGGAGGTGGTTCCGGCGTGTCTGGCACGTGGTTCTGGCACACCTGAGAGGTGATTTCGGCCTGCCCGGCAGGTGATTGCGTAGTGTCCGCCAAGTGGTTCTGGTGTACCCGGCAGGTGATTTTGGCGTGTCTGGCAGGTGTTTCCTGCGAGTCGAGTAGGTGGTTCCAGCGTGACGGGCAGGTGGTTCAGGCGTGTCCGGCAGTTGGTTCCGGTCTGTCCGGGAGGTGGTTCTGGCGTGTCGGGCATGTGGTATTGGCACCTTGAGAGGTGGTACCTGGATCCCCGGCACATGATTCCGGAATGTCTGCCAAGTGGTTTGGCATAGAAAGCAGGTGATTTGGCGTGTCCAGAACGTGGCTCCTAAGACTTGAGCAGTTGGTTCCAGGGTGCTCGGCAGGTGGTTCAGGTGTATCCGACAGGTGTTTCCTTTCTGTCTGGGAGGTAGTTCTGGCCTATCCGGCACGTGGTTCTGGCACATCTGAGAGGTGATTCTGGCCTGCCCAGCAGGTGATTCCGGAGTGTCCCCCAAGTGGTCCTGGTGTAGCTGGCAGGTGATTTTGGGGTGTCCAGCAGGTCGTTCCAGTTTGTACGGGAGGTGGTTCCAGCGAAACGAGATGCTGGTTCAGGCATGTTTGGCAGGTGGTTCCGGTCTGTCCGGGAGGTGGTTTCGGCGTGTTGGGATCGTGGCTCTGGCACGTCTGAAAGGCTGTTTGGGGATCCCCGGTACGTGATACCAGAGTGTCTGCCAAGTGTTTTGACATAGAAAGCAGGTGATTTGGCGTGTCCAGAACGTGGCTTCTAAGAGTCGAGCAGTTGGTTCCGGGGTGCTCGGCAGGTGCTTCATCCGTGTCCGGCAGGTGGTTGCAGTGTCTCCAGGATGTGGTTCATGCGTTTCCGGCAGGTGGTTCCTGTCTATCCGGGAGGTAGTTCCGGCGTGTCGGGCACGTGGTTCTGGCACATATGAGAGGTGGTTCCGGGAAGCCTGGCAGGTGATTCTGGAGTGCCCACCAAGTGTTTCTGGCATAGCCGGCAGTTGATTTTTGGCGTGTCCGACAGGTGGTTCTTGAGAGTGAAGCAGGTGGTTCCGGCGTGCTCGGCAGGTGCTTCAGGCGTATCCAGCAGGTGGTTCCGGCATGTCAGGCACGAGGTTCTGGCACGTCTGAGAGGTGGTTCCGGGATGCCCGACAATTGATTCTGGAGTGTCCAACAAGTGGTTCTGGTGTAGCTGGCAGGTGATTTTGGCATGTCCCGCAGGTGGTTCCAGTAAGTCGAGCAGGTGGTTCCGGTGTGCTCGGCATGTGGTTCCGGAGTGTCCAGCATGTGGTTCTGGCACGTCTGAGAGGTGGTTCCGGCATGCCCGGCTGGTGATTCTGGAGTATCGCCAAGTGGTTCTGGCGTAGCCGTCAGGTTATTTTGGCGTGTCCAGAACGTGGTTCTGGCGAGTGGAGCACGTTGTTTGTGCGAGCTCAGCAGGTGGTTCTACGTGTCCGGCAGGTGGTTGCAGTGCATCCGAGAGTGGTTCTGGCATATCTGGCACGTGGTTCTGGCACATCTGAGGGTTGGTTCCAGCATGCCAGGCAGGTGATTCCAGAGTGTCCGCCAAGTGCTTCCTGCGTAGCCAGCAGGTGACTTTGACGTTTATGGCAGGTGGTTCCAACAAGTCAAGCAGGTGGTTCCGGCATGCTCGCCAGGTGGTTCAGCCGTGTCGGACAGGTTGTTCCGGACTGTCCGGGAGGAGGTTCAGGCGTGTCGGGCATGTGGTACTGGCACGTCTGAGAGGTGGTACCGGGATCCCCGGCCCATGATTCCGGAATGTCTGCCAAGTGGTTTGGTGTAGAATGCAGGTGATTTGGTGTTTCCAGAACGTGGCTCCTAAGTGTCGAGCAGTTGGTTCCGGGGTGCTCAGCAGGTGGTTCAGGCGTGTCCGGCAGGTGGTTGCGGTGAGTCCGGGAGGTGGTTCTGGCGCGTCTGGCACGTGCTTCTTGCACATCTGAGAAGTCATTCCGTCATGCCCGGCAGGTGATTCTGGACTGTCCGCCAAGTGGTTCTGAAGTAGCGGCAGGTGATTTTGGCATGTCTGGCAGGGGGTTCTGGCGAGTCGAGCAGGTGGTTCCAGCGTGCTAGGCAGGTGGTTCAGGCGTGTCCGGCAGGTGCTTCCTGTCTGTCCGGGAGGTGGCTCCGGAATATCTGGCACATGGTTCTGGCACATCTGGGAGGTGATTCCAGCCTGCCCAGCAGGTGATTCCAGAGTGTCCACCATGTGGTCCTGGTGTAGCCGGCCGGTGATTTTGGGGTGTCCGGCAGGTCGTTCTGGTTTGTCCGGGAGTTGGTTCCGGCGAAACGAAATGCTGGTTCAGGTGTGTTTGGCAGATGGCTCCGGTCTGTCCGGGAGGTGGTTCCGGCGTGTCGGGATTGTGGCTCTGGCACGTCTGAGAGGCTGTCCGGGGATCCCCAGTACGTGATTCCGGAGTGTCTGCCAAGTGTTTTGACGTAGAAAGCAGGTGATTTGGCGTGTCCAGAACGTGGCTTCTAAGAGTCGAGCAGTTGGTTCCGGGGTGCTCGGCAGGTGCTTCATCCGTGTCCGGCAGGTGGTTGCAGTGTCTCCAGGATGTGGTTCATGCGTTTCCGGCAGGTGGTTCCTGTCTATCCGGGAGGTAGTTCCGGCGTGTCGGGCACGTGGTTCTGGCACATATGAGAGGTGGTTCCGGGAAGCCTGGCAGGTGATTCTGGAGTGCCCACCAAGTGTTTCTGGCATAGCCGGCAGTTGATTTTTGGCGTGTCCGACAGGTGGTTCTTGAGAGTGAAGCAGGTGGTTCCGGCGTGCTCGGCAGGTGCTTCAGGCGTATCCAGCAGGTGGTTCCGGCATGTCAGGCACGAGGTTCTGGCACGTCTGAGAGGAGGTTCCGGGATGCCCGACAATTGATTCTGGAGTAACCAACAAGTGGTTCTGGTGTAGCTGGCAGGTGATTTTGGCATGTCCCGCAGGTGGTTCCAGTAAGTCGAGCAGGTGGTTCCGGTGTGCTCGGCATGTGGTTCCGGCGTGTCCAGCATGTGGTTCTGGCACGTCTGAGAGGTAGTTCCGGCATGCCCAGCAGGTGATTCTGGAGTGCCCACCAAGTGTTTCTGGCATAGCCGGCGGTTGATTTTGGCGTGTCCGACAGGTGGTTCTTGAGAGTGAAGCAGGTCGTTCCGGCATGCTCGGCAGGTGGTTCAGGCGTGTCCAGCAAGTGGTTGCGGTGTTTCTGGGAGGTGGTTCCGGCGTGTCCAGCACGTGGTTCTGGTACGTCTGAGAGCTTGTTACGGCATGCCCTGCATGTGATTCTGACGTGTCCGCCACGTGGTTCTGGCATAGCCAGCAGGTGATTTGGGTGTGTCCGGCAGGTGGTTCTGGCGTGCTTGGCAGGTGCTTCAGGCGTGTCCAGCAGGTGGTTCCGTTCTGTCCGGGAGGTGGTTCCGGCGTGTCTGGCACGTGGTTCTGGCACGTCTGAGAGGTGTTTCCAGCATGCTGGGAAGGTGATTCCAGATTGTCTGCCAAGTGGTTCTGGTGTAGCCGGCGGGTGATTTTGGCGTGTCCACCATGTGGTTCCGGCATGTTGAGCAGGTGCTCGGCAGGTGGTTCAGGCGTGTCCGGCAGGTGATTCTGGTCGTTCCGGGTGGTGGTTCCGTTGTGTCTCGCACGTGGTTCTGGCAGGTCTGAGAAGTGGTTCCAGCATGCCCGGCAGGTGATTTGGGAGTGTCCACCGAATGGTTTTGGTGTCGCCGGCAGGTGATTTTGGCGTGTCCAGAAGGTGGTTCCGGCGCGTCGAGCATTTGGTTGCGGCGTGCTAGGCAGGTGGTTCAGGCGTGTCCGGCAGGTGCTCCCACTCTGTCCTGGAGGTGGTTCCGGCGTGTCTGACCCATGTTTCTGGCACGCCTGAGGGGTGGTTCCAGCACGCCCGGCAGGTGATTTTGGAGTGTACGCCAAGTGGTTCTGGCGTATCCTGTCAGAGATTTTGGTGTGTCTGGCAGGTGGTTCCAGCGAGTCGAGCAGGTGGATCTGGCGTGCTCGGCAGCTGGTTCCGGTGTGTCCGGCACGTGGTTCTGACACGTCTGACAGGTGGTTCCCGCATGCCTGGCAGGAGTTTACGGAGTGTCCGGCAAGTGGTTCTGGCGTAGCCAGCAGGTGATTTTGGCATGTCCGGCCGGCGATTCAGGATAGTCGAGCAGGTGGTTCCGGCGTGCTCGGCAGGTGATTCAGGCGTGTCCAGCAGGTGGTTCTGGTCTGTCCGGGAGGTGGTTCCTCCATGTCCGGCACGTGGTTCTGACACATTTGAAAGGTGGTTCCGGCATGCCTGGCAGGTGATTCTGAAGTGTCCGCCAAGTTGTTCTGGCATGGCCGGCAGGGGATTCAGGCCAGTCGAGAAAGTGGTTCCGGCGTGCTTGGCTGTGGTGCAGGCGTGTCCGACATGTGGTTGCGGTCTGTCTGGGAGGTGGTTCCCGGGTGTCAGGCACTTGCTTCTGGCATGTCTGAGAAGTGGTTCCGGCATGGCCTGCAGGTGATTCCGGAGTATCCGCCAAGTGCTTCTGGCATAGCCGGCAGATTATTTGGGCATGTCCTGCAAGGAGTTCAGGCGAGTCGGGCAGGTGGTTCAGGAGTGTCAGGCAGGTGGTTCCGGTCTGTCTGGGAGGTGGTTCCGGCGTGTCTGGGACATGCTTGTGGCACGTCTGAGAGGTTGTTACGGCATGCCCTGCATGTGATTCCGGAGTGTCCGCCAAATGGTTCTGGCGTAGCCAGCAGGTGATTTGGGTGTGTCCGCCAGGTGGGTTCGGTGAGTCGAGCAGGTGGTTCCGGCGTGCTCGGCAGGTGGTTCAGGCGTGTCCAGCATGTGGTTCCGGTCTGTCCGGGAGGTGGTTCTGGCGTGTCTGGCACGTGGTTCTGGGACGTCTGAGAGGTGGTTCCAGCATTCCGGGCAGGTGATTCCGGAGTGTCCGCCAAGTGGTTCTTGTGTAGCTGGCGGGTGATTTTGGCGTGTCCATCAGGTGGTTCCGGCGTGTTGAGCAGGTGTTTCCGGGTGCTTGGCAGGTGGTTCAGGTGTGTCCGGAAGCTGATTCCAGTCGTTCCGTGTGGTGGTTCCGGCGTGTCTGGCACGTGGTTCTGGCAGTTCTGAGAAGTGGTTCCGGCATGCCCGACAGGTGATTTGGGAGTGTCCACCAAATGGTTTTGGCGTCGCCGGCAGGAGATTTTGGCGTGTCCGGAAGGTGGTTCCGGCGCATCGAGCATTTGGTTCCGGCGTGCTAGGCAGGTGGTTCAGGCGTGTCCGGCAGGTGCTCCCACTCTGTCCTGGAGGTGGTTCTGGCGTGTCCGGCACATGGTTGTGGCACGTCTGAGAGGTGGTTCCGGCATGCCCGGCTGGTGATTCTGGAGTATCACCAAGTGGTTCTGGCGTAGCCGTCAGGTTATTTTGGCGTGTCCAGAACGTGGTTCTGGCGAGTGGAGCACGTTGTTTGTGCGAGCTCAGCAGGTGGTTCTACGTGTCCGGCAGGTGCTTGCAGTGCATCCGAGAGTGGTTCTGGCATATCTGGCACGTGGTTCTGGCACATCTGAGGGTTGGTTCCAGCATGCCAGGCAGGTGATTCCAGAGTGTCCGCCAAGTGCTTCCTGCGTAGCCAGCAGGTGACTTTGACGTTTATGGCAGGTGGTTCCAACAAGTCAAGCAGGTGGTTCCAGCATGCTCGCCAGGTGGTTCAGCCGTGTCGGACAGGTTGTTCCGGACTGTCCGGGAGGAGGTTCAGGCGTGTCGGGCATGTGGTACTGGCACGTCTGAGAGGTGGTACCGGGATCCCCGGCCCATGATTCCGGAATGTCTGCCAAGTGGTTTGGTGTAGAATGCAGGTGATTTGGTGTTTCCAGAACGTGGCTCCTAAGTGTCGAGCAGTTGGTTCCGGGGTGCTCAGCAGGTGGTTCAGGCGTGTCCGGCAGGTGGTTGCGGTGAGTCCGGGAGGTGGTTCTGGCGCGTCTGGCACGTGCTTCTTGCACATCTGAGAAGTCATTCCGTCATGCCCGGCAGGTGATTCTGGACTGTCCGCCAAGTGGTTCTGAAGTAGCGGCAGGTGATTTTGGCATGTCTGGCAGGGGGTTCTGGCGAGTCGAGCAGGTGGTTCCAGCGTGCTAGGCAGGTGGTTCAGGCGTGTCCGGCAGGTGCTTCCTGTCTGTCCGGGAGGTGGCTCCGGAATATCTGGCACATGGTTCTGGCACATCTGGGAGGTGATTCCAGCCTGCCCAGCAGGTGATTCCAGAGTGTCCACCATGTGGTCCTGGTGTAGCCGGCCGGTGATTTTGGGGTGTCCGGCAGGTCGTTCTGGTTTGTCCGGGAGTTGGTTCCGGCGAAACGAAATGCTGGTTCAGGTGTGTTTGGCAGATGGCTCCGGTCTGTCCGGGAGGTGGTTCCGGCGTGTCGGGATTGTGGCTCTGGCACGTCTGAGAGGCTGTCCGGGGATCCCCAGTACGTGATTCCGGAGTGTCTGCCAAGTGTTTTGACGTAGAAAGCAGGTGATTTGGCGTGTCCAGAACGTGGCTTCAAAGAGTCGAGCAGTTGGTTCCGGGGTGCTCGGCAGGTGCTTCATCCGTGTCCGGCAGGTGGTTGCAGTGTCTCCAGGATGTGGTTCATGCGTTTCCGGCAGGTGGTTCCTGTCTATCCGGGAGGTAGTTCCGGCGTGTCGGGCACGTGGTTCTGGCACATATGAGAGGTGGTTCCGGGAAGCCTGGCAGGTGATTCTGGAGTGCCCACCAAGTGTTTCTGGCATAGCCGGCAGTTGATTTTTGGCGTGTCCGACAGGTGGTTCTTGAGAGTGAAGCAGGTGGTTCCGGCGTGCTCGGCAGGTGCTTCAGGCGTATCCAGCAGGTGGTTCCGGCATGTCAGGCACGAGGTTCTGGCACGTCTGAGAGGTGGTTCAGGGATGCCCAACAATTGATTCTGGAGTGTCCAACAAGTGGTTCTGGTGTAGCTGGCAGGTGATTTTGGCATGTCCCGCAGGTGGTTCCAGTAAGTCGAGCAGGTGGTTCCGGTGTGCTCGGCATGTGGTTCCGGCGTGTCCAGCATGTGGTTCTGGCACGTCTGAGAGGTAGTTCCGGCATGCCCAGCAGGTGATTCTGGAGTGCCCACCAAGTGTTTCTGGCATAGCCGGCGGTTGATTTTGGCGTGTCCGACAGGTGGTTCTTGAGAGTGAAGCAGGTCGTTCCGGCATGCTCGGCAGGTGGTTCAGGCGTGTCCAGCAAGTGGTTGCGGTGTTTCTGGGAGGTGGTTCCGGCGTGTCCAGCACGTGGTTCTGGTACGTCTGAGAGCTTGTTACGGCATGCCCTGCATGTGATTCTGACGTGTCCGCCACGTGGTTCTGGCATAGCCAGCAGGTGATTTGGGTGTGTCCGGCAGGTGGTTCTGGCGTGCTTGGCAGGTGCTTCAGGCGTGTCCAGCAGGTGGTTCCGTTCTGTCCGGGAGGTGGTTCCGGCGTGTCTGGCACGTGGTTCTGGCACGTCTGAGAGGTGTTTCCAGCATGCTGGGAAGGTGATTCCAGATTGTCTGCCAAGTGGTTCTGGTGTAGCCGGCGGGTGATTTTGGCGTGTCCACCATGTGGTTCCGGCATGTTGAGCAGGTGCTCGGCAGGTGGTTCAGGCGTGTCCGGCAGGTGATTCTGGTCGTTCCGGGTGGTGGTTCCGTTGTGTCTCGCACGTGGTTCTGGCAGGTCTGAGAAGTGGTTCCAGCATGCCCGGCAGGTGATTTGGGAGTGTCCACCGAATGGTTTTGGTGTCGCCGGCAGGTGATTTTGGCGTGTCCGGAAGGTGGTTCCGGCGCGTCGAGCATTTGGTTGCGGCGTGCTAGGCAGGTGGTTCAGGCGTGTCCGGCAGGTGCTCCCACTCTGTCCTGGAGGTGGTTCCGGCGTGTCCGACCCATGTTTCTGGCACGCCTGAGGGGTGGTTCCAGCACGCCCGGCAGGTGATTTTGGAGTGTACGCCAAGTGGTTCTGGCGTATCCTGTCAGAGATTTTGGTGTGTCTGGCAGGTGGTTCCAGCGAGTCGAGCAGGTGGATCTGGCGTGCTCGGCAGCTGGTTCCGGTGTGTCCGGCACGTGGTTCTGACACGTCTGACAGGTGGTTCCCGCATGCCTGGCAGGAGTTTACGGAGTGTCCGGCAAGTGGTTCTGGCGTAGCCAGCAGGTGATTTTGGCATGTCCGGCCGGCGATTCAGGATAGTCGAGCAGGTGGTTCCGGCGTGCTCGGCAGGTGATTCAGGCGTGTCCAGCAGGTGGTTCTGGTCTGTCCGGGAGGTGGTTCCTCCATGTCCGGCACGTGGTTCTGACACATTTGAAAGGTGGTTCCGGCATGCCTGGCAGGTGATTCTGAAGTGTCCGCCAAGTTGTTCTGGCATGGCCGGCAGGGGATTCAGGCCAGTCGAGAAAGTGGTTCCGGCGTGCTTGGCTGTGGTGCAGGCGTGTCCGACATGTGGTTGCGGTCTGTCTGGGAGGTGGTTCCCGGGTGTCAGGCACTTGCTTCTGGCATGTCTGAGAAGTGGTTCCGGCATGGCCTGCAGGTGATTCCGGAGTATCCGCCAAGTGCTTCTGGCATAGCCGGCAGATTATTTGGGCATGTCCTGCAAGGAGTTCAGGCGAGTCGGGCAGGTGGTTCAGGAGTGTCAGGCAGGTGGTTCCGGTCTGTCTGGGAGGTGGTTCCGGCGTGTCTGGGACATGCTTGTGGCACGTCTGAGAGGTTGTTATGGCATGCCCTGCATGTGATTCCGGAGTGTCCGCCAAATGGTTCTGGCGTAGCCAGCAGGTGATTTGGGTGTGTCCGCCAGGTGGGTTCGGTGAGTCGAGCAGGTGGTTCCGGCGTGCTCGGCAGGTGGTTCAGGCGTGTCCAGCATGTGGTTCCGGTCTGTCCAGGAGGTGGTTCTGGCGTGTCTGGCACGTGGTTCTGGGACGTCTGAGAGGTGGTTCCAGCATTCCGGGCAGGTGATTCCGGAGTGTCCGCCAAGTGGTTCTTGTGTAGCTGGCGGGTGATTTTGGCGTGTCCATCAGGTGGTTCCGGCGTGTTGAGCAGGTGTTTCCGGGTGCTTGGCAGGTGGTTCAGGTGTGTCCGGAAGCTGATTCCAGTCGTTCCGTGTGGTGGTTCCGGCGTGTCTGGCACGTGGTTCTGGCAGTTCTGACAAGTGGTTCCGGCATGCCCGACAGGTGATTTGGGAGTGTCCACCAAATGGTTTTGGCGTCGCCGGCAGGAGATTTTGGCGTGTCCGGAAGGTGGTTCCGGCGCATCGAGCATTTGGTTCCGGCGTGCTAGGCAGGTGGTTCAGGCGTGTCCGGCAGGTGCTCCCACTCTGTCCTGGAGGTGGTTCTGGCGTGTCCGGCACATGGTTCTGGCACGTCTGAGAGGTGGTTCCGGCATGCCCGGCTGGTGATTCTGGAGTATCGCCAAGTGGTTCTGGCGTAGCCGTCAGGTTATTTTGGCGTGTGCAGAACGTGGTTCTGGCGAGTGGAGCACGTTGTTTGTGCGAGCTCAGCAGGTGGTTCTACGTGTCCGGCAGGTGGTTGCAGTGCATCCGAGAGTGGTTCTGGCATATCTGGCACGTGGTTCTGGCACATCTGAGGGTTGGTTCCAGCATGCCAGGCAGGTGATTCCAGAGTGTCCGCCAAGTGCTTCCTGCGTAGCCAGCAGGTGACTTTGACGTTTATGGCAGGTGGTTCCAACAAGTCAAGCAGGTGGTTCCGGCATGCTCGCCAGGTGGTTCAGCCGTGTCGGACAGGTTGTTCCGGACTGTCCGGGAGGAGGTTCAGGCGTGTCGGGCATGTGGTACTGGCACGTCTGAGAGGTGGTACCGGGATCCCCGGCCCATGATTCCGGAATGTCTGCCAAGTGGTTTGGTGTAGAATGCAGGTGATTTGGTGTTTCCAGAACGTGGCTCCTAAGTGTCGAGCAGTTGGTTCCGGGGTGCTCAGCAGGTGGTTCAGGCGTGTCCGGCAGGTGGTTGCGGTGAGTCCGGGAGGTGGTTCTGGCGCGTCTGGCACGTGCTTCTTGCACATCTGAGAAGTCATTCCGTCATGCCCGGCAGGTGATTCTGGACTGTCCGCCAAGTGGTTGTGAAGTAGCGGCAGGTGATTTTGGCATGTCTGGCAGGGGGTTCTGGCGAGTCGAGCAGGTGGTTCCAGCGTGCTAGGCAGGTGGTTCAGGCGTGTCCGGCAGGTGCTTCCTGTCTGTCCGGGAGGTGGCTCTGGAATATCTGGCACATGGTTCTGGCACATCTGGGAGGTGATTCCAGCCTGCCCAGCAGGTGATTCCAGAGTGTCCACCATGTGGTCCTGGTGTAGCCGGCCGGTGATTTTGGGGTGTCCGGCAGGTCGTTCTGGTTTGTCCGGGAGTTGGTTCCGGCGAAACGAAAGGCTGGTTCAGGTGTGTTTGGCAGACGGCTCCGGTCTGTCCGGGAGGTGGTTCCGGCGTGTCGGGATTGTGGCTCTGGCACGTCTGAGAGGCTGTCCGGGGATCCCCAGTACGTGATTCCGGAGTGTCTGCCAAGTGTTTTGACGTAGAAAGCAGGTGATTTGGCGTGTCCAGAACGTGGCTTCTAAGAGTCGAGCAGTTGGTTCCGGGGTGCTCGGCAGGTGCTTCATCCGTGTCCGGCAGGTGGTTGCAGTGTCTCCAGGATGTGGTTCATGCGTTTCCGGCAGGTGGTTCCTGTCTATCCGGGAGGTAGTTCCGGCGTGTCGGGCACGTGGTTCTGGCACATATGAGAGGTGGTTCCGGGAAGCCTGGCAGGTGATTCTGGAGTGCCCACCAAGTGTTTCTGGCATAGCCGGCAGTTGATTTTTGGCGTGTCCGACAGGTGGTTCTTGAGAGTGAAGCAGGTGGTTCCGGCGTGCTCGGCAGGTGCTTCAGGCGTATCCAGCAGGTGGTTCCGGCATGTCAGGCACGAGGTTCTGGCACGTCTGAGAGGTGGTTCCGGGATGCCCAACAATTGATTCTGGAGTGTCCAACAAGTGGTTCTGGTGTAGCTGGCAGGTGATTTTGGCATGTCCCGCAGGTGGTTCCAGTAAGTCGAGCAGGTGGTTCCGGTGTGCTCGGCATGTGGTTCCGGCGTGTCCAGCATGTGGTTCTGGCACGTCTGAGAGGTAGTTCCGGCATGCCCAGCAGGTGATTCTGGAGTGCCCACCAAGTGTTTCTGGCATAGCCGGCGGTTGATTTTGGCGTGTCCGACAGGTGGTTCTTGAGAGTGAAGCAGGTCGTTCCGGCATGCTCGGCAGGTGGTTCAGGCGTGTCCAGCAAGTGGTTGCGGTGTTTCTGGGAGGTGGTTCCGGCGTGTCCAGCACGTGGTTCTGGTACGTCTGAGAGCTTGTTACGGCATGCCCTGCATGTGATTCTGACGTGTCCGCCACGTGGTTCTGGCATAGCCAGCAGGTGATTTGGGTGTGTCCGGCAGGTGGTTCTGGCGTGCTTGGCAGGTGCTTCAGGCGTGTCCAGCAGGTGGTTCCGTTCTGTCCGGGAGGTGGTTCCGGCGTGTCTGGCACGTGGTTCTGGCACGTCTGAGAGGTGTTTCCAGCATGCTGGGAAGGTGATTCCAGATTGTCTGCCAAGTGGTTCTGGTGTAGCCGGCGGGTGATTTTGGCGTGTCCACCATGTGGTTCCGGCATGTTGAGCAGGTGCTCGGCAGGTGGTTCAGGCGTGTCCGGCAGGTGATTCTGGTCGTTCCGGGTGGTGGTTCCGTTGTGTCTCGCACGTGGTTCTGGCAGGTCTGAGAAGTGGTTCCAGCATGCCCGGCAGGTGATTTGGGAGTGTCCACCGAATGGTTTTGGTGTCGCCGGCAGGTGATTTTGGCGTGTCCGGAAGGTGGTTCCGGCGCGTCGAGCATTTGGTTCCGGCGTGCTAGGCAGGTGGTTCAGGCGTGTCCGGCAGGTGCTCCCACTCTGTCCTGGAGGTGGTTCCGGCGTGTCCGACCCATGTTTCTGGCACGCCTGAGGGGTGGTTCCAGCACGCCCGGCAGGTGATTTTGGAGTGTACGCCAAGTGGTTCTGGCGTATCCTGTCAGAGATTTTGGTGTGTCTGGCAGGTGGTTCCAGCGAGTCGAGCAGGTGGATCTGGCGTGCTCGGCAGCTGGTTCCGGTGTGTCCGGCACGTGGTTCTGACACGTCTGACAGGTGGTTCCCGCATGCCTGGCAGGAGTTTACGGAGTGTCCGGCAAGTGGTTCTGGCGTAGCCAGCAGGTGATTTTGGCATGTCCGGCCGGCGATTCAGGATAGTCGAGCAGGTGGTTCCGGCGTGCTCGGCAGGTGATTCAGGCGTGTCCAGCAGGTGGTTCTGGTCTGTCCGGGAGGTGGTTCCTCCATGTCCGGCACGTGGTTCTGACACATTTGAAAGGTGGTTCCGGCATGCCTGGCAGGTGATTCTGAAGTGTCCGCCAAGTTGTTCTGGCATGGCCGGCAGGGGATTCAGGCCAGTCGAGAAAGTGGTTCCGGCGTGCTTGGCTGTGGTGCAGGCGTGTCCGACATGTGGTTGCGGTCTGTCTGGGAGGTGGTTCCCGGGTGTCAGGCACTTGCTTCTGGCATGTCTGAGAAGTGGTTCCGGCATGGCCTGCAGGTGATTCCGGAGTATCCGCCAAGTGCTTCTGGCATAGCCGGCAGATTATTTGGGCATGTCCTGCAAGGAGTTCAGGCGAGTCGGGCAGGTGGTTCAGGAGTGTCAGGCAGGTGGTTCCGGTCTGTCTGGGAGGTGGTTCCGGCGTGTCTGGGACATGCTTGTGGCACGTCTGAGAGGTTGTTACGGCATGCCCTGCATGTGATTCCGGAGTGTCCGCCAAATGGTTCTGGCGTAGCCAGCAGGTGATTTGGGTGTGTCCGCCAGGTGGGTTCGGTGAGTCGAGCAGGTGGTTCCGGCGTGCTCGGCAGGTGGTTCAGGCGTGTCCAGCATGTGGTTCCGGTCTGTCCGGGAGGTGGTTCTGGCGTGTCTGGCACGTGGTTCTGGGACGTCTGAGAGGTGGTTCCAGCATTCCGGGCAGGTGATTCCGGAGTGTCCGCCAAGTGGTTCTTGTGTAGCTGGCGGGTGATTTTGGCGTGTCCATCAGGTGGTTCCGGCGTGTTGAGCAGGTGTTTCCGGGTGCTTGGCAGGTGGTTCAGGTGTGTCCGGAAGCTGATTCCAGTCGTTCCGTGTGGTGGGTCCGGCGTGTCTGGCACGTGGTTCTGGCAGTTCTGAGAAGTGGTTCCGGCATGCCCGACAGGTGATTTGGGAGTGTCCACCAAATGGTTTTGGCGTCGCCGGCAGGAGATTTTGGCGTGTCCGGAAGGTGGTTCCGGCGCATCGAGCATTTGGTTCCGGCGTGCTAGGCAGGTGGTTCAGGCGTGTCCGGCAGGTGCTCCCACTCTGTCCTGGAGGTGGTTCTGGCGTGTCCGGCACATGGTTCTGGCACGTCTGAGAGGTGGTTCCGGCATGCCCGGCTGGTGATTCTGGAGTATCGCCAAGTGGTTCTGGCGTAGCCGTCAGGTTATTTTGGCGTGTCCAGAACGTGGTTCTGGCGAGTGGAGCACGTTGTTTGTGCGAGCTCAGCAGGTGGTTCTACGTGTCCGGCAGGTGGTTGCAGTGCATCCGAGAGTGGTTCTGGCATATCTGGCACGTGGTTCTGGCACATCTGAGGGTTGGTTCCAGCATGCCAGGCAGGTGATTCCAGAGTGTCCGCCAAGTGCTTCCTGCGTAGCCAGCAGGTGACTTTGACGTTTATGGCAGGTGGTTCCAACAAGTCAAGCAGGTGGTTCCGGCATGCTCGCCAGGTGGTTCAGCCGTGTCGGACAGGTTGTTCCGGACTGTCCGGGAGGAGGTTCAGGCGTGTCGGGCATGTGGTACTGGCACGTCTGAGAGGTGGTACCGGGATCCCCGGCCCATGATTCCGGAATGTCTGCCAAGTGGTTTGGTGTAGAATGCAGGTGATTTGGTGTTTCCAGAACGTGGCTCCTAAGTGTCGAGCAGTTGGTTCCGGGGTGCTCAGCAGGTGGTTCAGGCGTGTCCGGCAGGTGGTTGCGGTGAGTCCGGGAGGTGGTTCTGGCGCGTCTGGCACGTGCTTCTTGCACATCTGAGAAGTCATTCCGTCATGCCCGGCAGGTGATTCTGGACTGTCCGCCAAGTGGTTCTGAAGTAGCGGCAGGTGATTTTGGCATGTCTGGCAGGGGGTTCTGGCGAGTCGAGCAGGTGGTTCCAGCGTGCTAGGCAGGTGGTTCAGGCGTGTCCGGCAGGTGCTTCCTGTCTGTCCGGGAGGTGGCTCTGGAATATCTGGCACATGGTTCTGGCACATCTGGGAGGTGATTCCAGCCTGCCCAGCAGGTGATTCCAGAGTGTCCACCATGTGGTCCTGGTGTAGCCGGCCGGTGATTTTGGGGTGTCCGGCAGGTCGTTCTGGTTTGTCCGGGAGTTGGTTCCGGCGAATCGAAAGGCTGGTTCAGGTGTGTTTGGCAGATGGCTCCGGTCTGTCCGGGAGGTGGTTCCGGCGTGTCAGGATTGTGGCTCTGGCACGTCTGAGAGGCTGTCCGGGGATCCCCAGTACGTGATTCCGGAGTGTCTGCCAAGTGTTTTGACGTAGAAAGCAGGTGATTTGGCGTGTCCAGAACGTGGCTTCTAAGAGTCAAGCAGTTGGTTCCGGGGTGCTCGGCAGGTGCTTCATCCGTGTCCGGCAGGTGGTTGCAGTGTCTCCAGGATGTGGTTCATGCGTTTCCGGCAGGTGGTTCCTGTCTATCCGGGAGGTAGTTCCGGCGTGTCGGGCACGTGGTTCTGGCACATATGAGAGGTGGTTCCGGGAAGCCTGGCAGGTGATTCTGGAGTGCCCACCAAGTGTTTCTGGCATAGCCGGCAGTTGATTTTTGGCGTGTCCGACAGGTGGTTCTTGAGAGTGAAGCAGGTGGTTCCGGCGTGCTCGGCAGGTGCTTCAGGCGTATCCAGCAGGTGGTTCCGGCATGTCAGGCACGAGGTTCTGGCACGTCTGAGAGGTGGTTCCGGGATGCCCGACAATTGATTCTGGAGTAACCAACAAGTGGTTCTGGTGTAGCTGGCAGGTGATTTTGGCATGTCCCGCAGGTGGTTCCAGTAAGTCGAGCAGGTGGTTCCGGTGTGCTCGGCATGTGGTTCCGGCGTGTCCAGCATGTGGTTCTGGCACGTCTGAGAGGTAGTTCCGGCATGCCCAGCAGGTGATTCTGGAGTGCCCACCAAGTGTTTCTGGCATAGCCGGCGGTTGATTTTGGCGTGTCCGACAGGTGGTTCTTGAGAGTGAAGCAGGTCGTTCCGGCATGCTCGGCAGGTGGTTCAGGCGTGTCCAGCAAGTGGTTGCGGTGTTTCTGGGAGGTGGTTCCGGCGTGTCCAGCACGTGGTTCTGGTACGTCTGAGAGCTTGTTACGGCATGCCCTGCATGTGATTCTGACGTGTCCGCCACGTGGTTCTGGCATAGCCAGCAGGTGATTTGGGTGTGTCCGGCAGGTGGTTCTGGCGTGCTTGGCAGGTGCTTCAGGCGTGTCCAGCAGGTGGTTCCGTTCTGTCCGGGAGGTGGTTCCGGCGTGTCTGGCACGTGGTTCTGGCACGTCTGAGAGGTGTTTCCAGCATGCTGGGAAGGTGATTCCAGATTGTCTGCCAAGTGGTTCTGGTGTAGCCGGCGGGTGATTTTGGCGTGTCCACCATGTGGTTCCGGCATGTTGAGCAGGTGCTCGGCAGGTGGTTCAGGCGTGTCCGGCAGGTGATTCTGGTCGTTCCGGGTGGTGGTTCCGTTGTGTCTCGCACGTGGTTCTGGCAGGTCTGAGAAGTGGTTCCAGCATGCCCGGCAGGTGATTTGGGAGTGTCCACCGAATGGTTTTGGTGTCGCCGGCAGGTGATTTTGGCGTGTCCAGAAGGTGGTTCCGGCGCGTCGAGCATTTGGTTGCGGCGTGCTAGGCAGGTGGTTCAGGCGTGTCCGGCAGGTGCTCCCACTCTGTCCTGGAGGTGGTTCCGGCGTGTCCGACCCATGTTTCTGGCACGCCTGAGGGGTGGTTCCAGCACGCCCGGCAGGTGATTTTGGAGTGTACGCCAAGTGGTTCTGGCGTATCCTGTCAGAGATTTTGGTGTGTCTGGCAGGTGGTTCCAGCGAGTCGAGCAGGTGGATCTGGCGTGCTCGGCAGCTGGTTCCGGTGTGTCCGGCACGTGGTTCTGACACGTCTGACAGGTGGTTCCCGCATGCCTGGCAGGAGTTTACGGAGTGTCCGGCAAGTGGTTCTGGCGTAGCCAGCAGGTGATTTTGGCATGTCCGGCCGGCGATTCAGGATAGTCGAGCAGGTGGTTCCGGCGTGCTCGGCAGGTGATTCAGGCGTGTCCAGCAGGTGGTTCTGGTCTGTCCGGGAGGTGGTTCCTCCATGTCCGGCACGTGGTTCTGACACATTTGAAAGGTGGTTCCGGCATGCCTGGCAGGTGATTCTGAAGTGTCCGCCAAGTTGTTCTGGCATGGCCGGCAGGGGATTCAGGCCAGTCGAGAAAGTGGTTCCGGCGTGCTTGGCTGTGGTGCAGGCGTGTCCGACATGTGGTTGCGGTCTGTCTGGGAGGTGGTTCCCGGGTGTCAGGCACTTGCTTCTGGCATGTCTGAGAAGTGGTTCCGGCATGGCCTGCAGGTGATTCCGGAGTATCCGCCAAGTGCTTCTGGCATAGCCGGCAGATTATTTGGGCATGTCCTGCAAGGAGTTCAGGCGAGTCGGGCAGGTGGTTCAGGAGTGTCAGGCAGGTGGTTCCGGTCTGTCTGGGAGGTGGTTCCGGCGTGTCTGGGACATGCTTGTGGCACGTCGGAGAGGTTGTTACGGCATGCCCTGCATGTGATTCCGGAGTGTCCGCCAAATGGTTCTGGCGTAGCCAGCAGGTGATTTGGGTGTGTCCGCCAGGTGGTTTCGGTGAGTCGAGCAGGTGGTTCCGGCGTGCTCGGCAGGTGGTTCAGGCGTGTCCAGCATGTGGTTCCGGTCTGTCCGGGAGGTGGTTCTGGCGTGTCTGGCACGTGGTTCTGGGACGTCTGAGAGGTGGTTCCAGCATTCCGGGCAGGTGATTCCGGAGTGTCCGCCAAGTGGTTCTTGTGTAGCTGGCGGGTGATTTTGGCGTGTCCATCAGGTGGTTCCGGCGTGTTGAGCAGGTGTTTCCGGGTGCTTGGCAGGTGGTTCAGGTGTGTCCGGAAGCTGATTCCAGTCGTTCCGTGTGGTGGTTCCGGCGTGTCTGGCACGTGGTTCTGGCAGTTCTGACAAGTGGTTCCGGCATGCCCGACAGGTGATTTGGGAGTGTCCACCAAATGGTTTTGGCGTCGCCGGCAGGAGATTTTGGCGTGTCCGGAAGGTGGTTCCGGCGCATCGAGCATTTGGTTCCGGCGTGCTAGGCAGGTGGTTCAGGCGTGTCCGGCAGGTGCTCCCACTCTGTCCTGGAGGTGGTTCTGGCGTGTCCGGCACATGGTTCTGGCACGTCTGAGAGGTGGTTCCGGCATGCCCGGCTGGTGATTCTGGAGTATCGCCAAGTGGTTCTGGCGTAGCCGTCAGGTTATTTTGGCGTGTCCAGAACGTGGTTCTGGCGAGTGGAGCACGTTGTTTGTGCGAGCTCAGCAGGTGGTTCTACGTGTCCGGCAGGCGGTTGCAGTGCATCCGAGAGTGGTTCTGGCATATCTGGCACGTGGTTCTGGCACATCTGAGGGTTGGTTCCAGCATGCCAGGCAGGTGATTCCAGAGTGTCCGCCAAGTGCTTCCTGCGTAGCCAGCAGGTGACTTTGACGTTTATGGCAGGTGGTTCCAACAAGTCAAGCAGGTGGTTCCGGCATGCTCGCCAGGTGGTTCAGCCGTGTCGGACAGGTTGTTCCGGACTGTCTGGGAGGAGGTTCAGGTGTGTCGGGCATGTGGTACTGGCACGTCTGAGAGGTGGTACCGGGATCCCCGGCCCATGATTCCGGAATGTCTGCCAAGTGGTTTGGTGTAGAATGCAGGTGATTTGGTGTTTCCAGAACGTGGCTCCTAAGTGTCGAGCAGTTGGTTCCGGGGTGCTCAGCAGGTGGTTCAGGCGTGTCCGGCAGGTGGTTGCGGTGAGTCCGGGAGGTGGTTCTGGCGCGTCTGGCACGTGCTTCTTGCACATGTGAGAAGTCATTCCGTCATGCCCGGCAGGTGATTCTGGACTGTCCGCCAAGTGGTTCTGAAGTAGCGGCAGGTGATTTTGGCATGTCTGGCAGGGGGTTCTGGCGAGTCGAGCAGGTGGTTCCAGCGTGCTAGGCAGGTGGTTCAGGCGTGTCCGGCAGGTGCTTCCTGTCTGTCCGGGAGCTGGCTCCGGAATATCTGGCACATGGTTCTGGCACATCTGGGAGGTGATTCCAGCCTGCCCAGCAGGTGATTCCAGAGTGTCCACCATGTGGTCCTGGTGTAGCCGGCCGGTGATTTTGGGGTGTCCGGCAGGTCGTTCTGGTTTGTCCGGGAGTTGGTTCCGGCGAAACGAAATGCTGGTTCAGGTGTGTTTGGCAGATGGCTCCGGTCTGTCCGGGAGGTGGTTCCGGCGTGTCGGGATTGTGGCTCTGGCACGTCTGAGAGGCTGTCCGGGGATCCCCAGTACGTGATTCCGGAGTGTCTGCCAAGTGTTTTGACGTAGACAGCAGGTGATTTGGCGTGTCCAGAACGTGGCTTCTAAGAGTCGAGCAGTTGGTTCCGGGGTGCTCGGCAGGTGCTTCATCCGTGTCCGGCAGGTGGTTGCAGTGTCTCCAGGATGTGGTTCATGCGTTTCCGGCAGGTGGTTCCTGTCTATCCGGGAGGTAGTTCCGGCGTGTCGGGCACGTGGTTCTGGCACATATGAGAGGTGGTTCCGGGAAGCCTGGCAGGTGATTCTGGAGTGCCCACCAAGTGTTTCTGGCATAGCCGGCAGTTGATTTTTGGCGTGTCCGACAGGTGGTTCTTGAGAGTGAAGCAGGTGGTTCCGGCGTGCTCGGCAGGTGCTTCAGGCGTATCCAGCAGGTGGTTCCGGCATGTCAGGCACGAGGTTCTGGCACGTCTGAGAGGTGGTTCCGGGATGCCCGACAATTGATTCTGGAGTGTCCAACAAGTGGTTCTGGTGTAGCTGGCAGGTGATTTTGGCATGTCCCGCAGGTGGTTCCAGTAAGTCGAGCAGGTGGTTCCGGTGTGCTCGGCATGTGGTTCCGGCGTGTCCAGCATGTGGTTCTGGCACGTCTGAGAGGTAGTTCCGGCATGCCCAGCAGGTGATTCTGGAGTGCCCACCAAGTGTTTCTGGCATAGCCGGCGGTTGATTTTGGCGTGTCCGACAGGTGGTTCTTGAGAGTGAAGCAGGTCGTTCCGGCATGCTCGGCAGGTGGTTCAGGCGTGTCCAGCAAGTGGTTGCGGTGTTTCTGGGAGGTGGTTCCGGCGTGTCCAGCACGTGGTTCTGGTACGTCTGAGAGCTTGTTACGGCATGCCCTGCATGTGATTCTGACGTGTCCGCCACGTGGTTCTGGCATAGCCAGCAGGTGATTTGGGTGTGTCCGGCAGGTGGTTCTGGCGTGCTTGGCAGGTGCTTCAGGCGTGTCCAGCAGGTGGTTCCGTTCTGTCCGGGAGGTGGTTCCGGCGTGTCTGGCACGTGGTTCTGGCACGTCTGAGAGGTGTTTCCAGCATGCTGGGAAGGTGATTCCAGATTGTCTGCCAAGTGGTTCTGGTGTAGCCGGCGGGTGATTTTGGCGTGTCCACCATGTGGTTCCGGCATGTTGAGCAGGTGCTCGGCAGGTGGTTCAGGCGTGTCCGGCAGGTGATTCTGGTCGTTCCGGGTGGTGGTTCCGTTGTGTCTCGCACGTGGTTCTGGCAGGTCTGAGAAGTGGTTCCAGCATGCCCGGCAGGTGATTTGGGAGTGTCCACCGAATGGTTTTGGTGTCGCCGGCAGGTGATTTTGGCGTGTCCGGAAGGTGGTTCCGGCGCGTCGAGCATTTGGTTCCGGCGTGCTAGGCAGGTGGTTCAGGCGTGTCCGGCAGGTGCTCCCACTCTGTCCTGGAGGTGGTTCCGGCGTGTCCGACCCATGTTTCTGGCACGCCTGAGGGGTGGTTCCAGCACGCCCGGCAGGTGATTTTGGAGTGTACGCCAAGTGGTTCTGGCGTATCCTGTCAGAGATTTTGGTGTGTCTGGCAGGTGGTTCCAGCGAGTCGAGCCGGTGGATCTGGCGTGCTCGGCAGCTGGTTCCGGTGTGTCCGGCACGTGGTTCTGACACGTCTGACAGGTGGTTCCCGCATGCCTGGCAGGAGTTTACGGAGTGTCCGGCAAGTGGTTCTGGCGTAGCCAGCAGGTGATTTTGGCATGTCCGGCCGGCGATTCAGGATAGTCGAGCAGGTGGTTCCGGCGTGCTCGGCAGGTGATTCAGGCGTGTCCAGCAGGTGGTTCTGGTCTGTCCGGGAGGTGGTTCCTCCATGTCCGGCACGTGGTTCTGACACATTTGAAAGGTGGTTCCGGCATGCCTGGCAGGTGATTCTGAAGTGTCCGCCAAGTTGTTCTGGCATGGCCGGCAGGGGATTCAGGCCAGTCGAGAAAGTGGTTCCGGCGTGCTTGGCTGTGGTGCAGGCGTGTCCGACATGTGGTTGCGGTCTGTCTGGGAGGTGGTTCCCGGGTGTCAGGCACTTGCTTCTGGCATGTCTGAGAAGTGGTTCCGGCATGGCCTGCAGGTGATTCCGGAGTATCCGCCAAGTGCTTCTGGCATAGCCGGCAGATTATTTGGGCATGTCCTGCAAGGAGTTCAGGCGAGTCGGGCAGGTGGTTCAGGAGTGTCAGGCAGGTGGTTCCGGTCTGTCTGGGAGGTGGTTCCGGCGTGTCTGGGACATGCTTGTGGCACGTCGGAGAGGTTGTTACGGCATGCCCTGCATGTGATTCCGGAGTGTCCGCCAAATGGTTCTGGCGTAGCCAGCAGGTGATTTGGGTGTGTCCGCCAGGTGGTTTCGGTGAGTCGAGCAGGTGGTTCCGGCGTGCTCGGCAGGTGGTTCAGGCGTGTCCAGCATGTGGTTCCGGTCTGTCCGGGAGGTGGTTCTGGCGTGTCTGGCACGTGGTTCTGGGACGTCTGAGAGGTGGTTCCAGCATTCCGGGCAGGTGATTCCGGAGTGTCCGCCAAGTGGTTCTTGTGTAGCTGGCGGGTGATTTTGGCGTGTCCATCAGGTGGTTCCGGCGTGTTGAGCAGGTGTTTCCGGGTGCTTGGCAGGTGGTTCAGGTGTGTCCGGAAGCTGATTCCAGTCGTTCCGTGTGGTGGTTCCGGCGTGTCTGGCACGTGGTTCTGGCAGTTCTGAGAAGTGGTTCCGGCATGCCCGACAGGTGATTTGGGAGTGTCCACCAAATGGTTTTGGCGTCGCCGGCAGGAGATTTTGGCGTGTCCGGAAGGTGGTTCCGGCGCATCGAGCATTTGGTTCCGGCGTGCTAGGCAGGTGGTTCAGGCGTGTCCGGCAGGTGCTCCCACTCTGTCCTGGAGGTGGTTCTGGCGTGTCCGGCACATGGTTCTGGCACGTCTGAGAGGTGGTTCCGGCATGCCCGGCTGGTGATTCTGGAGTATCGCCAAGTGGTTCTGGCGTAGCCGTCAGGTTATTTTGGCGTGTCCAGAACGTGGTTCTGGCGAGTGGAGCACGTTGTTTGTGCGAGCTCAGCAGGTGGTTCTACGTGTCCGGCAGGCGGTTGCAGTGCATCCGAGAGTGGTTCTGGCATATCTGGCACGTGGTTCTGGCACATCTGAGGGTTGGTTCCAGCATGCCAGGCAGGTGATTCCAGAGTGTCCGCCAAGTGCTTCCTGCGTAGCCAGCAGGTGACTTTGACGTTTATGGCAGGTGGTTCCAACAAGTCAAGCAGGTGGTTCCGGCATGCTCGCCAGGTGGTTCAGCCGTGTCGGACAGGTTGTTCCGGACTGTCTGGGAGGAGGTTCAGGCGTGTCGGGCATGTGGTACTGGCACGTCTGAGAGGTGGTACCGGGATCCCCGGCCCATGATTCCGGAATGTCTGCCAAGTGGTTTGGTGTAGAATGCAGGTGATTTGGTGTTTCCAGAACGTGGCTCCTAAGTGTCGAGCAGTTGGTTCCGGGGTGCTCAGCAGGTGGTTCAGGCGTGTCCGGCAGGTGGTTGCGGTGAGTCCGGGAGGTGGTTCTGGCGCGTCTGGCACGTGCTTCTTGCACATCTGAGAAGTCATTCCGTCATGCCCGGCAGGTGATTCTGGACTGTCCGCCAAGTGGTTCTGAAGTAGCGGCAGGTGATTTTGGCATGTCTGGCAGGGGGTTCTGGCGAGTCGAGCAGGTGGTTCCAGCGTGCTAGGCAGGTGGTTCAGGCGTGTCCGGCAGGTGCTTCCTGTCTGTCCGGGAGGTGGCTCCGGAATATCTGGCACATGGTTCTGGCACATCTGGGAGGTGATTCCAGCCTGCCCAGCAGGTGATTCCAGAGTGTCCACCATGTGGTCCTGGTGTAGCCGGCCGGTGATTTTGGGGTGTCCGGCAGGTCGTTCTGGTTTGTCCGGGAGTTGGTTCCGGCGAAACGAAATGCTGGTTCAGGTGTGTTTGGCAGATGGCTCCGGTCTGTCCGGGAGGTGGTTCCGGCGTGTCGGGATTGTGGCTCTGGCACGTCTGAGAGGCTGTCCGGGGATCCCCAGTACGTGATTCCGGAGTGTCTGCCAAGTGTTTTGACGTAGAAAGCAGGTGATTTGGCGTGTCCAGAACGTGGCTTCTAAGAGTCGAGCAGTTGGTTCCGGGGTGCTCGGCAGGTGCTTCATCCGTGTCCGGCAGGTGGTTGCAGTGTCTCCAGGATGTGGTTCATGCGTTTCCGGCAGGTGGTTCCTGTCTATCCGGGAGGTAGTTCCGGCGTGTCGGGCACGTGGTTCTGGCACATATGAGAGGTGGTTCCGGGAAGCCTGGCAGGTGATTCTGGAGTGCCCACCAAGTGTTTCTGGCATAGCCGGCAGTTGATTTTTGGCGTGTCCGACAGGTGGTTCTTGAGAGTGAAGCAGGTGGTTCCGGCGTGCTCGGCAGGTGCTTCAGGCGTATCCAGCAGGTGGTTCCGGCATGTCAGGCACGAGGTTCTGGCACGTCTGAGAGGTGGTTCCGGGATGCCCGACAATTGATTCTGGAGTGTCCAACAAGTGGTTCTGGTGTAGCTGGCAGGTGATTTTGGCATGTCCCGCAGGTGGTTCCAGTAAGTCGAGCAGGTGGTTCCGGTGTGCTCGGCATGTGGTTCCGGCGTGTCCAGCATGTGGTTCTGGCACGTCTGAGAGGTAGTTCCGGCATGCCCAGCAGGTGATTCTGGAGTGCCCACCAAGTGTTTCTGGCATAGCCGGCGGTTGATTTTGGCGTGTCCGACAGGTGGTTCTTGAGAGTGAAGCAGGTCGTTCCGGCATGCTCGGCAGGTGGTTCAGGCGTGTCCAGCAAGTGGTTGCGGTGTTTCTGGGAGGTGGTTCCGGCGTGTCCAGCACGTGGTTCTGGTACGTCTGAGAGCTTGTTACGGCATGCCCTGCATGTGATTCTGACGTGTCCGCCACGTGGTTCTGGCATAGCCAGCAGGTGATTTGGGTGTGTCCGGCAGGTGGTTCTGGCGTGCTTGGCAGGTGCTTCAGGCGTGTCCAGCAGGTGGTTCCGTTCTGTCCGGGAGGTGGTTCCGGCGTGTCTGGCACGTGGTTCTGGCACGTCTGAGAGGTGTTTCCAGCATGCTGGGAAGGTGATTCCAGATTGTCTGCCAAGTGGTTCTGGTGTAGCCGGCGGGTGATTTTGGCGTGTCCACCATGTGGTTCCGGCATGTTGAGCAGGTGCTCGGCAGGTGGTTCAGGCGTGTCCGGCAGGTGATTCTGGTCGTTCCGGGTGGTGGTTCCGTTGTGTCTCGCACGTGGTTCTGGCAGGTCTGAGAAGTGGTTCCAGCATGCCCGGCAGGTGATTTGGGAGTGTCCACCAAATGGTTTTGGTGTCGCCGGCAGGTGATTTTGGCGTGTCCAGAAGGTGGTTCCGGCGCGTCGAGCATTTGGTTGCGGCGTGCTAGGCAGGTGGTTCAGGCGTGTCCGGCAGGTGCTCCCACTCTGTCCTGGAGGTGGTTCCGGCGTGTCCGACCCATGTTTCTGGCACGCCTGAGGGGTGGTTCCAGCACGCCCGGCAGGTGATTTTGGAGTGTACGCCAAGTGGTTCTGGCGTATCCTGTCAGAGATTTTGGTGTGTCTGGCAGGTGGTTCCAGCGAGTCGAGCCGGTGGATCTGGCGTGCTCGGCAGCTGGTTCCGGTGTGTCCGGCATGTGGTTCTGACACGTCTGACAGGTGGTTCCCGCATGCCTGGCAGGAGTTTACGGAGTGTCCGGCAAGTGGTTCTGGCGTAGCCAGCAGGTGATTTTGGCATGTCCGGCCGGCGATTCAGGATAGTCGAGCAGGTGGTTCCGGCGTGCTCGGCAGGTGATTCAGGCGTGTCCAGCAGGTGGTTCTGGTCTGTCCGGGAGGTGGTTCCTCCATGTCCGGCACGTGGTTCTGACACATTTGAAAGGTGGTTCCGGCATGCCTGGCAGGTGATTCTGAAGTGTCCGCCAAGTTGTTCTGGCATGGCCGGCAGGGGATTCAGGCCAGTCGAGAAAGTGGTTCCGGCGTGCTTGGCTGTGGTGCAGGCGTGTCCGACATGTGGTTGCGGTCTGTCTGGGAGGTGGTTCCCGGGTGTCAGGCACTTGCTTCTGGCATGTCTGAGAAGTGGTTCCGGCATGGCCTGCAGGTGATTCCGGAGTATCCGCCAAGTGCTTCTGGCATAGCCGGCAGATTATTTGGGCATGTCCTGCAAGGAGTTCAGGCGAGTCGGGCAGGTGGTTCAGGAGTGTCAGGCAGGTGGTTCCGGTCTGTCTGGGAGGTGGTTCCGGCGTGTCTGGGACATGCTTGTGGCACGTCTGAGAGGTTGTTACGGCATGCCCTGCATGTGATTCCGGAGTGTCCGCCAAATGGTTCTGGCGTAGCCAGCAGGTGATTTGGGTGTGTCCGCCAGGTGGGTTCGGTGAGTCGAGCAGGTGGTTCCGGCGTGCTCGGCAGGTGGTTCAGGCGTGTCCAGCATGTGGTTCCGGTCTGTCCGGGAGGTGGTTCTGGCGTGTCTGGCACGTGGTTCTGGGACGTCTGAGAGGTGGTTCCAGCATTCCGGGCAGGTGATTCCGGAGTGTCCGCCAAGTGGTTCTTGTGTAGCTGGCGGGTGATTTTGGCGTGTCCATCAGGTGGTTCCGGCGTGTTGAGCAGGTGTTTCCGGGTGCTTGGCAGGTGGTTCAGGTGTGTCCGGAAGCTGATTCCAGTCGTTCCGTGTGGTGGTTCCGGCGTGTCTGGCACGTGGTTCTGGCAGTTCTGAGAAGTGGTTCCGGCATGCCCGACAGGTGATTTGGGAGTGTCCACCAAATGGTTTTGGCGTCGCCGGCAGGAGATTTTGGCGTGTCCGGAAGGTGGTTCCGGCGCATCGAGCATTTGGTTCCGGCGTGCTAGGCAGGTGGTTCAGGCGTGTCCGGCAGGTGCTCCCACTCTGTCCTGGAGGTGGTTCTGGCGTGTCCGGCACATGGTTCTGGCACGTCTGAGAGGTGGTTCCGGCATGCCCGGCTGGTGATTCTGGAGTATCGCCAAGTGGTTCTGGCGTAGCCGTCAGGTTATTTTGGCGTGTCCAGAACGTGGTTCTGGCGAGTGGAGCACGTTGTTTGTGCGAGCTCAGCAGGTGGTTCTACGTGTCCGGCAGGCGGTTGCAGTGCATCCGAGAGTGGTTCTGGCATATCTGGCACGTGGTTCTGGCACATCTGAGGGTTGGTTCCAGCATGCCAGGCAGGTGATTCCAGAGTGTCCGCCAAGTGCTTCCTGCGTAGCCAGCAGGTGACTTTGACGTTTATGGCAGGTGGTTCCAACAAGTCAAGCAGGTGGTTCCGGCATGCTCGCCAGGTGGTTCAGCCGTGTCGGACAGGTTGTTCCGGACTGTCTGGGAGGAGGTTCAGGCGTGTCGGGCATGTGGTACTGGCACGTCTGAGAGGTGGTACCGGGATCCCCGGCCCATGATTCCGGAATGTCTGCCAAGTGGTTTGGTGTAGAATGCAGGTGATTTGGTGTTTCCAGAACGTGGCTCCTAAGTGTCGAGCAGTTGGTTCCGGGGTGCTCAGCAGGTGGTTCAGGCGTGTCCGGCAGGTGGTTGCGGTGAGTCCGGGAGGTGGTTCTGGCGCGTCTGGCACGTGCTTCTTGCACATCTGAGAAGTCATTCCGTCATGCCCGGCAGGTGATTCTGGACTGTCCGCCAAGTGGTTCTGAAGTAGCGGCAGGTGATTTTGGCATGTCTGGCAGGGGGTTCTGGCGAGTCGAGCAGGTGGTTCCAGCGTGCTAGGCAGGTGGTTCAGGCGTGTCCGGCAGGTGCTTCCTGTCTGTCCGGGAGGTGGCTCCGGAATATCTGGCACATGGTTCTGGCACATCTGGGAGGTGATTCCAGCCTGCCCAGCAGGTGATTCCAGAGTGTCCACCATGTGGTCCTGGTGTAGCCGGCCGGTGATTTTGGGGTGTCCGGCAGGTCGTTCTGGTTTGTCCGGGAGTTGGTTCCGGCGAAACGAAATGCTGGTTCAGGTGTGTTTGGCAGATGGCTCCGGTCTGTCCGGGAGGTGGTTCCGGCGTGTCGGGATTGTGGCTCTGGCACGTCTGAGAGGCTGTCCGGGGATCCCCAGTACGTGATTCCGGAGTGTCTGCCAAGTCTTTTGACGTAGAAAGCAGGTGATTTGGCGTGTCCAGAACGTGGCTTCTAAGAGTCGAGCAGTTGGTTCCGGGGTGCTCGGCAGGTGCTTCATCCGTGTCCGGCAGGTGGTTGCAGTGTCTCCAGGATGTGGTTCATGCGTTTCCGGCAGGTGGTTCCTGTCTATCCGGGAGGTAGTTCCGGCATGTCAGGCACGAGGTTCTGGCACGTCTGAGAGGTGGTTCCGGGATGCCCGACAATTGATTCTGGAGTGTCCAACAAGTGGTTCTGGTGTAGCTGGCAGGTGATTTTGGCATGTCCCGCAGGTGGTTCCAGTAAGTCGAGCAGGTGGTTCCGGTGTGCTCGGCATGTGGTTCCGGCGTGTCCAGCATGTGGTTCTGGCACGTCTGAGAGGTAGTTCCGGCATGCCCAGCAGGTGATTCTGGAGTGCCCACCAAGTGTTTCTGGCATAGCCGGCGGTTGATTTTGGCGTGTCCGACAGGTGGTTCTTGAGAGTGAAGCAGGTCGTTCCGGCATGCTCGGCAGGTGGTTCAGGCGTGTCCAGCAAGTGGTTGCGGTGTTTCTGGGAGGTGGTTCCGGCGTGTCCAGCACGTGGTTCTGGTACGTCTGAGAGCTTGTTACGGCATGCCCTGCATGTGATTCTGACGTGTCCGCCACGTGGTTCTGGCATAGCCAGCAGGTGATTTGGGTGTGTCCGGCAGGTGGTTCTGGCGTGCTTGGCAGGTGCTTCAGGCGTGTCCAGCAGGTGGTTCCGTTCTGTCCGGGAGGTGGTTCCGGCGTGTCTGGCACGTGGTTCTGGCACGTCTGAGAGGTGTTTCCAGCATGCTGGGAAGGTGATTCCAGATTGTCTGCCAAGTGGTTCTGGTGTAGCCGGCGGGTGATTTTGGCGTGTCCACCATGTGGTTCCGGCATGTTGAGCAGGTGCTCGGCAGGTGGTTCAGGCGTGTCCGGCAGGTGATTCTGGTCGTTCCGGGTGGTGGTTCCGTTGTGTCTCGCACGTGGTTCTGGCAGGTCTGAGAAGTGGTTCCAGCATGCCCGGCAGGTGATTTGGGAGTGTCCACCGAATGGTTTTGGTGTCGCCGGCAGGTGATTTTGGCGTGTCCAGAAGGTGGTTCCGGCGTGTCGAGCATTTGGTTCCGGCGTGCTAGGCAGGTGGTTCAGGCGTGTCCGGCAGGTGCTCCCACTCTGTCCTGGAGGTGGTTCCGGCGTGTCCGACCCATGTTTCTGGCACGCCTGAGGGGTGGTTCCAGCACGCCCGGCAGGTGATTTTGGAGTGTACGCCAAGTGGTTCTGGCGTATCCTGTCAGAGATTTTGGTGTGTCTGGCAGGTGGTTCCAGCGAGTCGAGCAGGTGGATCTGGCGTGCTCGGCAGCTGGTTCCGGTGTGTCCGGCACGTGGTTCTGACACGTCTGACAGGTGGTTCCCGCATGCCTGGCAGGAGTTTACGGAGTGTCCGGCAAGTGGTTCTGGCGTAGCCAGCAGGTGATTTTGGCATGTCCGGCCGGCGATTCAGGATAGTCGAGCAGGTGGTTCCGGCGTGCTCGGCAGGTGATTCAGGCGTGTCCAGCAGGTGGTTCTGGTCTGTCCGGGAGGTGGTTCCTCCATGTCCGGCACGTGGTTCTGACACATTTGAAAGGTGGTTCCGGCATGCCTGGCAGGTGATTCTGAAGTGTCCGCCAAGTTGTTCTGGCATGGCCGGCAGGGGATTCAGGCCAGTCGAGAAAGTGGTTCCGGCGTGCTTGGCTGTGGTGCAGGAGTGTCCGACATGTGGTTGCGGTCTGTCTGGGAGGTGGTTCCCGGGTGTCAGGCACTTGCTTCTGGCATGTCTGAGAAGTGGTTCCGGCATGGCCTGCAGGTGATTCCGGAGTATCCGCCAAGTGCTTCTGGCATAGCCGGCAGATTATTTGGGCATGTCCTGCAAGGAGTTCAGGCGAGTCGGGCAGGTGGTTCAGGAGTGTCAGGCAGGTGGTTCCGGTCTGTCTGGGAGGTGGTTCCGGCGTGTCTGGGACATGCTTGTGGCACGTCTGAGAGGTTGTTACGGCATGCCCTGCATGTGATTCCGGAGTGTCCGCCAAATGGTTCTGGCGTAGCCAGCAGGTGATTTGGGTGTGTCCGCCAGGTGGGTTCGGTGAGTCGAGCAGGTGGTTCCGGCGTGCTCGGCAGGTGGTTCAGGCGTGTCCAGCATGTGGTTCCGGTCTGTCCGGGAGGTGGTTCTGGCGTGTCTGGCACGTGGTTCTGGGACGTCTGAGAGGTGGTTCCAGCATTCCGGGCAGGTGATTCCGGAGTGTCCGCCAAGTGGTTCTTGTGTAGCTGGCGGGTGATTTTGGCGTGTCCATCAGGTGGTTCCGGCGTGTTGAGCAGGTGTTTCCGGGTGCTTGGCAGGTGGTTCAGGTGTGTCCGGAAGCTGATTCCAGTCGTTCCGTGTGGTGGTTCCGGCGTGTCTGGCACGTGGTTCTGGCAGTTCTGAGAAGTGGTTCCGGCATGCCCGACAGGTGATTTGGGAGTGTCCACCAAATGGTTTTGGCGTCGCCGGCAGGAGATTTTGGCGTGTCCGGAAGGTGGTTCCGGCGCATCGAGCATTTGGTTCCGGCGTGCTAGGCAGGTGGTTCAGGCGTGTCCGGCAGGTGCTCCCACTCTGTCCTGGAGGTGGTTCTGGCGTGTCCGGCACATGGTTCTGGCACGTCTGAGAGGTGGTTCCGGCATGCCCGGCTGGTGATTCTGGAGTATCGCCAAGTGGTTCTGGCGTAGCCGTCAGGTTATTTTGGCGTGTCCAGAACGTGGTTCTGGCGAGTGGAGCACGTTGTTTGTGCGAGCTCAGCAGGTGGTTCTACGTGTCCGGCAGGCGGTTGCAGTGCATCCGAGAGTGGTTCTGGCATATCTGGCACGTGGTTCTGGCACATCTGAGGGTTGGTTCCAGCATGCCAGGCAGGTGATTCCAGAGTGTCCGCCAAGTGCTTCCTGCGTAGCCAGCAGGTGACTTTGACGTTTATGGCAGGTGGTTCCAACAAGTCAAGCAGGTGGTTCCGGCATGCTCGCCAGGTGGTTCAGCCGTGTCGGACAGGTTGTTCCGGACTGTCCGGGAGGAGGTTCAGGCGTGTCGGGCATGTGGTACTGGCACGTCTGAGAGGTGGTACCGGGATCCCCGGCCCATGATTCCGGAATGTCTGCCAAGTGGTTTGGTGTAGAATGCAGGTGATTTGGTGTTTCCAGAACGTGGCTCCTAAGTGTCGAGCAGTTGGTTCCGGGGTGCTCAGCAGGTGGTTCAGGCGTGTCCGGCAGGTGGTTGCGGTGAGTCCGGGAGGTGGTTCTGGCGCGTCTGGCACGTGCTTCTTGCACATGTGAGAAGTCATTCCGTCATGCCCGGCAGGTGATTCTGGACTGTCCGCCAAGTGGTTCTGAAGTAGCGGCAGGTGATTTTGGCATGTCTGGCAGGGGGTTCTGGCGAGTCGAGCAGGTGGTTCCAGCGTGCTAGGCAGGTGGTTCAGGCGTGTCCGGCAGGTGCTTCCTGTCTGTCCGGGAGCTGGCTCCGGAATATCTGGCACATGGTTCTGGCACATCTGGGAGGTGATTCCAGCCTGCCCAGCAGGTGATTCCAGAGTGTCCACCATGTGGTCCTGGTGTAGCCGGCCGGTGATTTTGGGGTGTCCGGCAGGTCGTTCTGGTTTGTCCGGGAGTTGGTTCCGGCGAAACGAAATGCTGGTTCAGGTGTGTTTGGCAGATGGCTCCGGTCTGTCCGGGAGGTGGTTCCGGCGTGTCGGGATTGTGGCTCTGGCACGTCTGAGAGGCTGTCCGGGGATCCCCAGTACGTGATTCCGGAGTGTCTGCCAAGTGTTTTGACGTAGACAGCAGGTGATTTGGCGTGTCCAGAACGTGGCTTCTAAGAGTCGAGCAGTTGGTTCCGGGGTGCTCGGCAGGTGCTTCATCCGTGTCCGGCAGGTGGTTGCAGTGTCTCCAGGATGTGGTTCATGCGTTTCCGGCAGGTGGTTCCTGTCTATCCGGGAGGTAGTTCCGGCGTGTCGGGCACGTGGTTCTGGCACATATGAGAGGTGGTTCCGGGAAGCCTGGCAGGTGATTCTGGAGTGCCCACCAAGTGTTTCTGGCATAGCCGGCAGTTGATTTTTGGCGTGTCCGACAGGTGGTTCTTGAGAGTGAAGCAGGTGGTTCCGGCGTGCTCGGCAGGTGCTTCAGGCGTATCCAGCAGGTGGTTCCGGCATGTCAGGCACGAGGTTCTGGCACGTCTGAGAGGTGGTTCCGGGATGCCCGACAATTGATTCTGGAGTGTCCAACAAGTGGTTCTGGTGTAGCTGGCAGGTGATTTTGGCATGTCCCGCAGGTGGTTCCAGTAAGTCGAGCAGGTGGTTCCGGTGTGCTCGGCATGTGGTTCCGGCGTGTCCAGCATGTGGTTCTGGCACATCTGAGAGGTAGTTCCGGCATGCCCAGCAGGTGATTCTGGAGTGCCCACCAAGTGTTTCTGGCATAGCCGGCGGTTGATTTTGGCGTGTCCGACAGGTGGTTCTTGAGAGTGAAGCAGGTCGTTCCGGCATGCTCGGCAGGTGGTTCAGGCGTGTCCAGCAAGTGGTTGCGGTGTTTCTGGGAGGTGGTTCCGGCGTGTCCAGCACGTGGTTCTGGTACGTCTGAGAGCTTGTTACGGCATGCCCTGCATGTGATTCTGACGTGTCCGCCACGTGGTTCTGGCATAGCCAGCAGGTGATTTGGGTGTGTCCGGCAGGTGGTTCTGGCGTGCTTGGCAGGTGCTTCAGGCGTGTCCAGCAGGTGGTTCCGTTCTGTCCGGGAGGTGGTTCCGGCGTGTCTGGCACGTGGTTCTGGCACGTCTGAGAGGTGTTTCCAGCATGCTGGGAAGGTGATTCCAGATTGTCTGCCAAGTGGTTCTGGTGTAGCCGGCGGGTGATTTTGGCGTGTCCACCATGTGGTTCCGGCATGTTGAGCAGGTGCTCGGCAGGTGGTTCAGGCGTGTCCGGCAGGTGATTCTGGTCGTTCCGGGTGGTGGTTCCGTTGTGTCTCGCACGTGGTTCTGGCAGGTCTGAGAAGTGGTTCCAGCATGCCCGGCAGGTGATTTGGGAGTGTCCACCGAATGGTTTTGGTGTCGCCGGCAGGTGATTTTGGCGTGTCCGGAAGGTGGTTCCGGCGCGTCGAGCATTTGGTTCCGGCGTGCTAGGCAGGTGGTTCAGGCGTGTCCGGCAGGTGCTCCCACTCTGTCCTGGAGGTGGTTCCGGCGTGTCCGACCCATGTTTCTGGCACGCCTGAGGGGTGGTTCCAGCACGCCCGGCAGGTGATTTTGGAGTGTACGCCAAGTGGTTCTGGCGTATCCTGTCAGAGATTTTGGTGTGTCTGGCAGGTGGTTCCAGCGAGTCGAGCAGGTGGATCTGGCGTGCTCGGCAGCTGGTTCCGGTGTGTCCGGCACGTGGTTCTGACACGTCTGACAGGTGGTTCCCGCATGCCTGGCAGGAGTTTACGGAGTGTCCGGCAAGTGGTTCTGGCGTAGCCAGCAGGTGATTTTGGCATGTCCGGCCGGCGATTCAGGATAGTCGAGCAGGTGGTTCCGGCGTGCTCGGCAGGTGATTCAGGCGTGTCCAGCAGGTGGTTCTGGTCTGTCCGGGAGGTGGTTCCTCCATGTCCGGCACGTGGTTCTGACACATTTGAAAGGTGGTTCCGGCATGCCTGGCAGGTGATTCTGAAGTGTCCGCCAAGTTGTTCTGGCATGGCCGGCAGGGGATTCAGGCCAGTCGAGAAAGTGGTTCCGGCGTGCTTGGCTGTGGTGCAGGCGTGTCCGACATGTGGTTGCGGTCTGTCTGGGAGGTGGTTCCCGGGTGTCAGGCACTTGCTTCTGGCATGTCTGAGAAGTGGTTCCGGCATGGCCTGCAGGTGATTCCGGAGTATCCGCCAAGTGCTTCTGGCATAGCCGGCAGATTATTTGGGCATGTCCTGCAAGGAGTTCAGGCGAGTCGGGCAGGTGGTTCAGGAGTGTCAGGCAGGTGGTTCCGGTCTGTCTGGGAGGTGGTTCCGGCGTGTCTGGGACATGCTTGTGGCACGTCGGAGAGGTTGTTACGGCATGCCCTGCATGTGATTCCGGAGTGTCCGCCAAATGGTTCTGGCGTAGCCAGCAGGTGATTTGGGTGTGTCCGCCAGGTGGGTTCGGTGAGTCGAGCAGGTGGTTCCGGCGTGCTCGGCAGGTGGTTCAGGCGTGTCCAGCATGTGGTTCCGGTCTGTCCGGGAGGTGGTTCTGGCGTGTCTGGCACGTGGTTCTGGGACGTCTGAGAGGTGGTTCCAGCATTCCGGGCAGGTGATTCCGGAGTGTCCGCCAAGTGGTTCTTGTGTAGCTGGCGGGTGATTTTGGCGTGTCCATCAGGTGGTTCCGGCGTGTTGAGCAGGTGTTTCCGGGTGCTTGGCAGGTGGTTCAGGTGTGTCCGGAAGCTGATTCCAGTCGTTCCGTGTGGTGGTTCCGGCGTGTCTGGCACGTGGTTCTGGCAGTTCTGACAAGTGGTTCCGGCATGCCCGACAGGTGATTTGGGAGTGTCCACCAAATGGTTTTGGCGTCGCCGGCAGGAGATTTTGGCGTGTCCGGAAGGTGGTTCCGGCGCATCGAGCATTTGGTTCCGGCGTGCTAGGCAGGTGGTTCAGGCGTGTCCGGCAGGTGCTCCCACTCTGTCCTGGAGGTGGTTCTGGCGTGTCCGGCACATGGTTCTGGCACGTCTGAGAGGTGGTTCCGGCATGCCCGGCTGGTGATTCTGGAGTATCGCCAAGTGGTTCTGGCGTAGCCGTCAGGTTATTTTGGCGTGTCCAGAACGTGGTTCTGGCGAGTGGAGCACGTTGTTTGTGCGAGCTCAGCAGGTGGTTCTACGTGTCCGGCAGGCGGTTGCAGTGCATCCGAGAGTGGTTCTGGCATATCTGGCACGTGGTTCTGGCACATCTGAGGGTTGGTTCCAGCATGCCAGGCAGGTGATTCCAGAGTGTCCGCCAAGTGCTTCCTGCGTAGCCAGCAGGTGACTTTGACGTTTATGGCAGGTGGTTCCAACAAGTCAAGCAGGTGGTTCCGGCATGCTCGCCAGGTGGTTCAGCCGTGTCGGACAGGTTGTTCCGGACTGTCCGGGAGGAGGTTCAGGCGTGTCGGGCATGTGGTACTGGCACGTCTGAGAGGTGGTACCGGGATCCCCGGCCCATGATTCCGGAATGTCTGCCAAGTGGTTTGGTGTAGAATGCAGGTGATTTGGTGTTTCCAGAACGTGGCTCCTAAGTGTCGAGCAGTTGGTTCCGGGGTGCTCAGCAGGTGGTTCAGGCGTGTCCGGCAGGTGGTTGCGGTGAGTCCGGGAGGTGGTTCTGGCGCGTCTGGCACGTGCTTCTTGCACATGTGAGAAGTCATTCCGTCATGCCCGGCAGGTGATTCTGGACTGTCCGCCAAGTGGTTCTGAAGTAGCGGCAGGTGATTTTGGCATGTCTGGCAGGGGGTTCTGGCGAGTCGAGCAGGTGGTTCCAGCGTGCTAGGCAGGTGGTTCAGGCGTGTCCGGCAGGTGCTTCCTGTCTGTCCGGGAGCTGGCTCCGGAATATCTGGCACATGGTTCTGGCACATCTGGGAGGTGATTCCAGCCTGCCCAGCAGGTGATTCCAGAGTGTCCACCATGTGGTCCTGGTGTAGCCGGCCGGTGATTTTGGGGTGTCCGGCAGGTCGTTCTGGTTTGTCCGGGAGTTGGTTCCGGCGAAACGAAATGCTGGTTCAGGTGTGTTTGGCAGATGGCTCCGGTCTGTCCGGGAGGTGGTTCCGGCGTGTCGGGATTGTGGCTCTGGCACGTCTGAGAGGCTGTCCGGGGATCCCCAGTACGTGATTCCGGAGTGTCTGCCAAGTGTTTTGACGTAGACAGCAGGTGATTTGGCGTGTCCAGAACGTGGCTTCTAAGAGTCGAGCAGTTGGTTCCGGGGTGCTCGGCAGGTGCTTCATCCGTGTCCGGCAGGTGGTTGCAGTGTCTCCAGGATGTGGTTCATGCGTTTCCGGCAGGTGGTTCCTGTCTATCCGGGAGGTAGTTCCGGCGTGTCGGGCACGTGGTTCTGGCACATATGAGAGGTGGTTCCGGGAAGCCTGGCAGGTGATTCTGGAGTGCCCACCAAGTGTTTCTGGCATAGCCGGCAGTTGATTTTTGGCGTGTCCGACAGGTGGTTCTTGAGAGTGAAGCAGGTGGTTCCGGCGTGCTCGGCAGGTGCTTCAGGCGTATCCAGCAGGTGGTTCCGGCATGTCAGGCACGAGGTTCTGGCACGTCTGAGAGGTGGTTCCGGGATGCCCGACAATTGATTCTGGAGTGTCCAACAAGTGGTTCTGGTGTAGCTGGCAGGTGATTTTGGCATGTCCCGCAGGTGGTTCCAGTAAGTCGAGCAGGTGGTTCCGGTGTGCTCGGCATGTGGTTCCGGCGTGTCCAGCATGTGGTTCTGGCACGTCTGAGAGGTAGTTCCGGCATGCCCAGCAGGTGATTCTGGAGTGCCCACCAAGTGTTTCTGGCATAGCCGGCGGTTGATTTTGGCGTGTCCGACAGGTGGTTCTTGAGAGTGAAGCAGGTCGTTCCGGCATGCTCGGCAGGTGGTTCAGGCGTGTCCAGCAAGTGGTTGCGGTGTTTCTGGGAGGTGGTTCCGGCGTGTCCAGCACGTGGTTCTGGTACGTCTGAGAGCTTGTTACGGCATGCCCTGCATGTGATTCTGACGTGTCCGCCACGTGGTTCTGGCATAGCCAGCAGGTGATTTGGGTGTGTCCGGCAGGTGGTTCTGGCGTGCTTGGCAGGTGCTTCAGGCGTGTCCAGCAGGTGGTTCCGTTCTGTCCGGGAGGTGGTTCCGGCGTGTCTGGCACGTGGTTCTGGCACGTCTGAGAGGTGTTTCCAGCATGCTGGGAAGGTGATTCCAGATTGTCTGCCAAGTGGTTCTGGTGTAGCCGGCGGGTGATTTTGGCGTGTCCACCATGTGGTTCCGGCATGTTGAGCAGGTGCTCGGCAGGTGGTTCAGGCGTGTCCGGCAGGTGATTCTGGTCGTTCCGGGTGGTGGTTCCGTTGTGTCTCGCACGTGGTTCTGGCAGGTCTGAGAAGTGGTTCCAGCATGCCCGGCAGGTGATTTGGGAGTGTCCACCGAATGGTTTTGGTGTCGCCGGCAGGTGATTTTGGCGTGTCCGGAAGGTGGTTCCGGCGCGTCGAGCATTTGGTTCCGGCGTGCTAGGCAGGTGGTTCAGGCGTGTCCGGCAGGTGCTCCCACTCTGTCCTGGAGGTGGTTCCGGCGTGTCCGACCCATGTTTCTGGCACGCCTGAGGGGTGGTTCCAGCACGCCCGGCAGGTGATTTTGGAGTGTACGCCAAGTGGTTCTGGCGTATCCTGTCAGAGATTTTGGTGTGTCTGGCAGGTGGTTCCAGCGAGTCGAGCAGGTGGATCTGGCGTGCTCGGCAGCTGGTTCCGGTGTGTCCGGCACGTGGTTCTGACACGTCTGACAGGTGGTTCCCGCATGCCTGGCAGGAGTTTACGGAGTGTCCGGCAAGTGGTTCTGGCGTAGCCAGCAGGTGATTTTGGCATGTCCGGCCGGCGATTCAGGATAGTCGAGCAGGTGGTTCCGGCGTGCTCGGCAGGTGATTCAGGCGTGTCCAGCAGGTGGTTCTGGTCTGTCCGGGAGGTGGTTCCTCCATGTCCGGCACGTGGTTCTGACACATTTGAAAGGTGGTTCCGGCATGCCTGGCAGGTGATTCTGAAGTGTCCGCCAAGTTGTTCTGGCATGGCCGGCAGGGGATTCAGGCCAGTCGAGAAAGTGGTTCCGGCGTGCTTGGCTGTGGTGCAGGCGTGTCCGACATGTGGTTGCGGTCTGTCTGGGAGGTGGTTCCCGGGTGTCAGGCACTTGCTTCTGGCATGTCTGAGAAGTGGTTCCGGCATGGCCTGCAGGTGATTCCGGAGTATCCGCCAAGTGCTTCTGGCATAGCCGGCAGATTATTTGGGCATGTCCTGCAAGGAGTTCAGGCGAGTCGGGCAGGTGGTTCAGGAGTGTCAGGCAGGTGGTTCCGGTCTGTCTGGGAGGTGGTTCCGGCGTGTCTGGGACATGCTTGTGGCACGTCGGAGAGGTTGTTACGGCATGCCCTGCATGTGATTCCGGAGTGTCCGCCAAATGGTTCTGGCGTAGCCAGCAGGTGATTTGGGTGTGTCCGCCAGGTGGGTTCGGTGAGTCGAGCAGGTGGTTCCGGCGTGCTCGGCAGGTGGTTCAGGCGTGTCCAGCATGTGGTTCCGGTCTGTCCGGGAGGTGGTTCTGGCGTGTCTGGCACGTGGTTCTGGGACGTCTGAGAGGTGGTTCCAGCATTCCGGGCAGGTGATTCCGGAGTGTCCGCCAAGTGGTTCTTGTGTAGCTGGCGGGTGATTTTGGCGTGTCCATCAGGTGGTTCCGGCGTGTTGAGCAGGTGTTTCCGGGTGCTTGGCAGGTGGTTCAGGTGTGTCCGGAAGCTGATTCCAGTCGTTCCGTGTGGTGGTTCCGGCGTGTCTGGCACGTGGTTCTGGCAGTTCTGACAAGTGGTTCCGGCATGCCCGACAGGTGATTTGGGAGTGTCCACCAAATGGTTTTGGCGTCGCCGGCAGGAGATTTTGGCGTGTCCGGAAGGTGGTTCCGGCGCATCGAGCATTTGGTTCCGGCGTGCTAGGCAGGTGGTTCAGGCGTGTCCGGCAGGTGCTCCCACTCTGTCCTGGAGGTGGTTCTGGCGTGTCCGGCACATGGTTCTGGCACGTCTGAGAGGTGGTTCCGGCATGCCCGGCTGGTGATTCTGGAGTATCGCCAAGTGGTTCTGGCGTAGCCGTCAGGTTATTTTGGCGTGTCCAGAACGTGGTTCTGGCGAGTGGAGCACGTTGTTTGTGCGAGCTCAGCAGGTGGTTCTACGTGTCCGGCAGGCGGTTGCAGTGCATCCGAGAGTGGTTCTGGCATATCTGGCACGTGGTTCTGGCACATCTGAGGGTTGGTTCCAGCATGCCAGGCAGGTGATTCCAGAGTGTCCGCCAAGTGCTTCCTGCGTAGCCAGCAGGTGACTTTGACGTTTATGGCAGGTGGTTCCAACAAGTCAAGCAGGTGGTTCCGGCATGCTCGCCAGGTGGTTCAGCCGTGTCGGACAGGTTGTTCCGGACTGTCCGGGAGGAGGTTCAGGCGTGTCGGGCATGTGGTACTGGCACGTCTGAGAGGTGGTACCGGGATCCCCGGCCCATGATTCCGGAATGTCTGCCAAGTGGTTTGGTGTAGAATGCAGGTGATTTGGTGTTTCCAGAACGTGGCTCCTAAGTGTCGAGCAGTTGGTTCCGGGGTGCTCAGCAGGTGGTTCAGGCGTGTCCGGCAGGTGGTTGCGGTGAGTCCGGGAGGTGGTTCTGGCGCGTCTGGCACGTGCTTCTTGCACATCTGAGAAGTCATTCCGTCATGCCCGGCAGGTGATTCTGGACTGTCCGCCAAGTGGTTCTGAAGTAGCGGCAGGTGATTTTGGCATGTCTGGCAGGGGGTTCTGGCGAGTCGAGCAGGTGGTTCCAGCGTGCTAGGCAGGTGGTTCAGGCGTGTCCGGCAGGTGCTTCCTGTCTGTCCGGGAGCTGGCTCCGGAATATCTGGCACATGGTTCTGGCACATCTGGGAGGTGATTCCAGCCTGCCCAGCAGGTGATTCCAGAGTGTCCACCATGTGGTCCTGGTGTAGCCGGCCGGTGATTTTGGGGTGTCCGGCAGGTCGTTCTGGTTTGTCCGGGAGTTGGTTCCGGCGAAACGAAATGCTGGTTCAGGTGTGTTTGGCAGATGGCTCCGGTCTGTCCGGGAGGTGGTTCCGGCGTGTCGGGATTGTGGCTCTGGCACGTCTGAGAGGCTGTCCGGGGATCCCCAGTACGTGATTCCGGAGTGTCTGCCAAGTGTTTTGACGTAGACAGCAGGTGATTTGGCGTGTCCAGAACGTGGCTTCTAAGAGTCGAGCAGTTGGTTCCGGGGTGCTCGGCAGGTGCTTCATCCGTGTCCGGCAGGTGGTTGCAGTGTCTCCAGGATGTGGTTCATGCGTTTCCGGCAGGTGGTTCCTGTCTATCCGGGAGGTAGTTCCGGCGTGTCGGGCACGTGGTTCTGGCACATATGAGAGGTGGTTCCGGGAAGCCTGGCAGGTGATTCTGGAGTGCCCACCAAGTGTTTCTGGCATAGCCGGCAGTTGATTTTTGGCGTGTCCGACAGGTGGTTCTTGAGAGTGAAGCAGGTGGTTCCGGCGTGCTCGGCAGGTGCTTCAGGCGTATCCAGCAGGTGGTTCCGGCATGTCAGGCACGAGGTTCTGGCACGTCTGAGAGGTGGTTCCGGGATGCCCGACAATTGATTCTGGAGTAACCAACAAGTGGTTCTGGTGTAGCTGGCAGGTGATTTTGGCATGTCCCGCAGGTGGTTCCAGTAAGTCGAGCAGGTGGTTCCGGTGTGCTCGGCATGTGGTTCCGGCGTGTCCAGCATGTGGTTCTGGCACGTCTGAGAGGTAGTTCCGGCATGCCCAGCAGGTGATTCTGGAGTGCCCACCAAGTGTTTCTGGCATAGCCGGCGGTTGATTTTGGCATGTCCGACAGGTGGTTCTTGAGAGTGAAGCAGGTCGTTCCGGCATGCTCGGCAGGTGGTTCAGGCGTGTCCAGCAAGTGGTTGCGGTGTTTCTGGGAGGTGGTTCCGGCGTGTCCAGCACGTGGTTCTGGTACGTCTGAGAGCTTGTTACGGCATGCCCTGCATGTGATTCTGACGTGTCCGCCACGTGGTTCTGGCATAGCCAGCAGGTGATTTGGGTGTGTCCGGCAGGTGGTTCTGGCGTGCTTGGCAGGTGCTTCAGGCGTGTCCAGCAGGTGGTTCCGTTCTGTCCGGGAGGTGGTTCCGGCGTGTCTGGCACGTGGTTCTGGCACGTCTGAGAGGTGTTTCCAGCATGCTGGGAAGGTGATTCCAGATTGTCTGCCAAGTGGTTCTGGTGTAGCCGTCGGCTGATTTTGGCGTGTCCACTATGTGGTTCCGGCATGTTGAGCAGGTGCTCGGCAGGTGGTTCAGGCGTGTCCGGCAGGTGATTCTGGTCGTTCCGGGTGGTGGTTCCGTTGTGTCTCGCACGTGGTTCTGGCAGGTCTGAGAAGTGGTTCCAGCATGCCCGGCAGGTGATTTGGGAGTGTCCACCGAATGGTTTTGGTGTCGCCGGCAGGTGATTTTGGCGTGTCCGGAAGGTGGTTCCGGCGCGTCGAGCATTTGGTTCCGGCGTGCTAGGCAGGTGGTTCAGGCGTGTCCGGCAGGTGCTCCCACTCTGTCCTGGAGGTGGTTCCGGCGTGTCCGACCCATGTTTCTGGCACGCCTGAGGGGTGGTTCCAGCACGCCCGGCAGGTGATTTTGGAGTGTACGCCAAGTGGTTCTGGCGTATCCTGTCAGAGATTTTGGTGTGTCTGGCAGGTGGTTCCAGCGAGTCGAGCAGGTGGATCTGGCGTGCTCGGCAGCTGGTTCCGGTGTGTCCGGCACGTGGTTCTGACACGTCTGACAGGTGGTTCCCGCATGCCTGGCAGGAGTTTACGGAGTGTCCGGCAAGTGGTTCTGGCGTAGCCAGCAGGTGATTTTGGCATGTCCTGCCGGCGATTCAGGATAGTCGAGCAGGTGGTTCCGGCGTGCTCGGCAGGTGATTCAGGCGTGTCCAGCAGGTGGTTCTGGTCTGTCCGGGAGGTGGTTCCTCCATGTCCGGCACGTGGTTCTGACACATTTGAAAGGTGGTTCCGGCATGCCTGGCAGGTGATTCTGAAGTGTCCGCCAAGTTGTTCTGGCATGGCCGGCAGGGGATTCAGGCCAGTCGAGAAAGTGGTTCCGGCGTGCTTGGCTGTGGTGCAGGCGTGTCCGACATGTGGTTGCGGTCTGTCTGGGAGGTGGTTCCCGGGTGTCAGGCACTTGCTTCTGGCATGTCTGAGAAGTGGTTCCGGCATGGCCTGCAGGTGATTCCGGAGTATCCGCCAAGTGCTTCTGGCATAGCCGGCAGATTATTTGGGCATGTCCTGCAAGGAGTTCAGGCGAGTCGGGCAGGTGGTTCAGGAGTGTCAGGCAGGTGGTTCCGGTCTGTCTGGGAGGTGGTTCCGGCGTGTCTGGGACATGCTTGTGGCACGTCTGAGAGGTTGTTACGGCATGCCCTGCATGTGATTCCGGAGTGTCCGCCAAATGGTTCTGGCGTAGCCAGCAGGTGATTTGGGTGTGTCCGCCAGGTGGGTTCGGTGAGTCGAGCAGGTGGTTCCGGCGTGCTCGGCAGGTGGTTCAGGCGTGTCCAGCATGTGGTTCCGGTCTGTCCGGGAGGTGGTTCTGGCGTGTCTGGCACGTGGTTCTGGGACGTCTGAGAGGTGGTTCCAGCATTCCGGGCAGGTGATTCCGGAGTGTCCGCCAAGTGGTTCTTGTGTAGCTGGCGGGTGATTTTGGCGTGTCCATCAGGTGGTTCCGGCGTGTTGAGCAGGTGTTTCCGGGTGCTTGGCAGGTGGTTCAGGTGTGTCCGGAAGCTGATTCCAGTCGTTCCGTGTGGTGGGTCCGGCGTGTCTGGCACGTGGTTCTGGCAGTTCTGAGAAGTGGTTCCGGCATGCCCGACAGGTGATTTGGGAGTGTCCACCAAATGGTTTTGGCATCGCCGGCAGGAGATTTTGGCGTGTCCGGAAGGTGGTTCCGGCGCATCGAGCATTTGGTTCCGGCGTGCTAGGCAGGTGGTTCAGGCGTGTCCGGCAGGTGCTCCCACTCTGTCCTGGAGGTGGTTCTGGCGTGTCCGGCACATGGTTCTGGCACGTCTGAGAGGTGGTTCCGGCATGCCCGGCTGGTGATTCTGGAGTATCGCCAAGTGGTTCTGGCGTAGCCGTCAGGTTATTTTGGCGTGTCCAGAACGTGGTTCTGGCGAGTGGAGCACGTTGTTTGTGCGAGCTCAGCAGGTGGTTCTACGTGTCCGGCAGGCGGTTGCAGTGCATCCGAGAGTGGTTCTGGCATATCTGGCACGTGGTTCTGGCACATCTGAGGGTTGGTTCCAGCATGCCAGGCAGGTGATTCCAGAGTGTCCGCCAAGTGCTTCCTGCGTAGCCAGCAGGTGACTTTGACGTTTATGGCAGGTGGTTCCAACAAGTCAAGCAGGTGGTTCCGGCATGCTCGCCAGGTGGTTCAGCCGTGTCGGACAGGTTGTTCCGGACTGTCCGGGAGGAGGTTCAGGCGTGTCGGGCATGTGGTACTGGCACGTCTGAGAGGTGGTACCGGGATCCCCGGCCCATGATTCCGGAATGTCTGCCAAGTGGTTTGGTGTAGAATGCAGGTGATTTGGTGTTTCCAGAACGTGGCTCCTAAGTGTCGAGCAGTTGGTTCCGGGGTGCTCAGCAGGTGGTTCAGGCGTGTCCGGCAGGTGGTTGCGGTGAGTCCGGGAGGTGGTTCTGGCGCGTCTGGCACGTGCTTCTTGCACATCTGAGAAGTCATTCCGTCATGCCCGGCAGGTGATTCTGGACTGTCCGCCAAGTGGTTCTGAAGTAGCGGCAGGTGATTTTGGCATGTCTGGCAGGGGGTTCTGGCGAGTCGAGCAGGTGGTTCCAGCGTGCTAGGCAGGTGGTTCAGGCGTGTCCGGCAGGTGCTTCCTGTCTGTCCGGGAGGTGGCTCCGGAATATCTGGCACATGGTTCTGGCACATCTGGGAGGTGATTCCAGCCTGCCCAGCAGGTGATTCCAGAGTGTCCACCATGTGGTCCTGGTGTAGCCGGCCGGTGATTTTGGGGTGTCCGGCAGGTCGTTCTGGTTTGTCCGGGAGTTGGTTCCGGAAAAACGAAATGCTGGTTCAGGTGTGTTTGGCAGATGGCTCCGGTCTGTCCGGGAGGTGGTTCCGGCGTGTCGGGATTGTGGCTCTGGCACGTCTGAGAGGCTGTCCGGGGATCCCCAGTACGTGATTCCGGAGTGTCTGCCAAGTGTTTTGACGTAGAAAGCAGGTGATTTGGCGTGTCCAGAACGTGGCTTCAAAGAGTCGAGCAGTTGGTTCCGGGGTGCTCGGCAGGTGCTTCATCCGTGTCCGGCAGGTGGTTGCAGTGTCTCCAGGATGTGGTTCATGCGTTTCCGGCAGGTGGTTCCTGTCTATCCGGGAGGTAGTTCCGGCGTGTCGGGCACGTGGTTCTGGCACATATGAGAGGTGGTTCCGGGAAGCCTGGCAGGTGATTCTGGAGTGCCCACCAAGTGTTTCTGGCATAGCCGGCAGTTGATTTTTGGCGTGTCCGACAGGTGGTTCTTGAGAGTGAAGCAGGTGGTTCCGGCGTGCTCGGCAGGTGCTTCAGGCGTATCCAGCAGGTGGTTCCGGCATGTCAGGCACGAGGTTCTGGCACGTCTGAGAGGTGGTTCCGGGATGCCCGACAATTGATTCTGGAGTGTCCAACAAGTGGTTCTGGTGTAGCTGGCAGGTGATTTTGGCATGTCCCGCAGGTGGTTCCAGTAAGTCGAGCAGGTGGTTCCGGTGTGCTCGGCATGTGGTTCCGGCGTGTCCAGCATGTGGTTCTGGCACGTCTGAGAGGTAGTTCCGGCATGCCCAGCAGGTGATTCTGGAGTGCCCACCAAGTGTTTCTGGCATAGCCGGCGGTTGATTTTGGCATGTCCGACAGGTGGTTCTTGAGAGTGAAGCAGGTCGTTCCGGCATGCTCGGCAGGTGGTTCAGGCGTGTCCAGCAAGTGGTTGCGGTGTTTCTGGGAGGTGGTTCCGGCGTGTCCAGCACGTGGTTCTGGTACGTCTGAGAGCTTGTTACGGCATGCCCTGCATGTGATTCTGACGTGTCCGCCACGTGGTTCTGGCATAGCCAGCAGGTGATTTGGGTGTGTCCGGCAGGTGGTTCTGGCGTGCTTGGCAGGTGCTTCAGGCGTGTCCAGCAGGTGGTTCCGTTCTGTCCGGGAGGTGGTTCCGGCGTGTCTGGCACGTGGTTCTGGCACGTCTGAGAGGTGTTTCCAGCATGCTGGGAAGGTGATTCCAGATTGTCTGCCAAGTGGTTCTGGTGTAGCCGGCGGGTGATTTTGGCGTGTCCACCATGTGGTTCCGGCATGTTGAGCAGGTGCTCGGCAGGTGGTTCAGGCGTGTCCGGCAGGTGATTCTGGTCGTTCCGGGTGGTGGTTCCGTTGTGTCTCGCACGTGGTTCTGGCAGGTCTGAGAAGTGGTTCCAGCATGCCCGGCAGGTGATTTGGGAGTGTCCACCGAATGGTTTTGGTGTCGCCGGCAGGTGATTTTGGCGTGTCCGGAAGGTGGTTCCGGCGCGTCGAGCATTTGGTTCCGGCGTGCTAGGCAGGTGGTTCAGGCGTGTCCGGCAGGTGCTCCCACTCTGTCCTGGAGGTGGTTCCGGCGTGTCCGACCCATGTTTCTGGCACGCCTGAGGGGTGGTTCCAGCACGCCCGGCAGGTGATTTTGGAGTGTACGCCAAGTGGTTCTGGCGTATCCTGTCAGAGATTTTGGTGTGTCTGGCAGGTGGTTCCAGCGAGTCGAGCAGGTGGATCTGGCGTGCTCGGCAGCTGGTTCCGGTGTGTCCGGCACGTGGTTCTGACACGTCTGACAGGTGGTTCCCGCATGCCTGGCAGGAGTTTACGGAGTGTCCGGCAAGTGGTTCTGGCGTAGCCAGCAGGTGATTTTGGCATGTCCGGCCGGCGATTCAGGATAGTCGAGCAGGTGGTTCCGGCGTGCTCGGCAGGTGATTCAGGCGTGTCCAGCAGGTGGTTCTGGTCTGTCCGGGAGGTGGTTCCTCCATGTCCGGCACGTGGTTCTGACACATTTGAAAGGTGGTTCCGGCATGCCTGGCAGGTGATTCTGAAGTGTCCGCCAAGTTGTTCTGGCATGGCCGGCAGGGGATTCAGGCCAGTCGAGAAAGTGGTTCCGGCGTGCTTGGCTGTGGTGCAGGAGTGTCCGACATGTGGTTGCGGTCTGTCTGGGAGGTGGTTCCCGGGTGTCAGGCACTTGCTTCTGGCATGTCTGAGAAGTGGTTCCGGCATGGCCTGCAGGTGATTCCGGAGTATCCGCCAAGTGCTTCTGGCATAGCCGGCAGATTATTTGGGCATGTCCTGCAAGGAGTTCAGGCGAGTCGGGCAGGTGGTTCAGGAGTGTCAGGCAGGTGGTTCCGGTCTGTCTGGGAGGTGGTTCCGGCGTGTCTGGGACATGCTTGTGGCACGTCTGAGAGGTTGTTACGGCATGCCCTGCATGTGATTCCGGAGTGTCCGCCAAATGGTTCTGGCGTAGCCAGCAGGTGATTTGGGTGTGTCCGCCAGGTGGGTTCGGTGAGTCGAGCAGGTGGTTCCGGCGTGCTCGGCAGGTGGTTCAGGCGTGTCCAGCATGTGGTTCCGGTCTGTCCGGGAGGTGGTTCTGGCGTGTCTGGCACGTGGTTCTGGGACGTCTGAGAGGTGGTTCCAGCATTCCGGGCAGGTGATTCCGGAGTGTCCGCCAAGTGGTTCTTGTGTAGCTGGCGGGTGATTTTGGCGTGTCCATCAGGTGGTTCCGGCGTGTTGAGCAGGTGTTTCCGGGTGCTTGGCAGGTGGTTCAGGTGTGTCCGGAAGCTGATTCCAGTCGGTCCGTGTGGTGGTTCCGGCGTGTCTGGCACGTGGTTCTGGCAGTTCTGACAAGTGGTTCCGGCATGCCCGACAGGTGATTTGGGAGTGTCCACCAAATGGTTTTGGCGTCGCCGGCAGGAGATTTTGGCGTGTCCGGAAGGTGGTTCCGGCGCATCGAGCATTTGGTTCCGGCGTGCTAGGCAGGTGGTTCAGGCGTGTCCGGCAGGTGCTCCCACTCTGTCCTGGAGGTGGTTCTGGCGTGTCCGGCACATGGTTCTGGCACGTCTGAGAGGTGGTTCCGGCATGCCCGGCTGGTGATTCTGGAGTATCGCCAAGTGGTTCTGGCGTAGCCGTCAGGTTATTTTGGCGTGTCCAGAACGTGGTTCTGGCGAGTGGAGCACGTTGTTTGTGCGAGCTCAGCAGGTGGTTCTACGTGTCCGGCAGGTGGTTGCAGTGCATCCGAGAGTGGTTCTGGCATATCTGGCACGTGGTTCTGGCACATCTGAGGGTTGGTTCCAGCATGCCAGGCAGGTGATTCCAGAGTGTCCGCCAAGTGCTTCCTGCGTAGCCAGCAGGTGACTTTGACGTTTATGGCAGGTGGTTCCAACAAGTCAAGCAGGTGGTTCCGGCATGCTCGCCAGGTGGTTCAGCCGTGTCGGACAGGTTGTTCCGGACTGTCCGGGAGGAGGTTCAGGCGTGTCGGGCATGTGGTACTGGCACGTCTGAGAGGTGGTACCGGGATCCCCGGCCCATGATTCCGGAATGTCTGCCAAGTGGTTTGGTGTAGAATGCAGGTGATTTGGTGTTTCCAGAACGTGGCTCCTAAGTGTCGAGCAGTTGGTTCCGGGGTGCTCAGCAGGTGGTTCAGGCGTGTCCGGCAGGTGGTTGCGGTGAGTCCGGGAGGTGGTTCTGGCGCGTCTGGCACGTGCTTCTTGCACATGTGAGAAGTCATTCCGTCATGCCCGGCAGGTGATTCTGGACTGTCCGCCAAGTGGTTCTGAAGTAGCGGCAGGTGATTTTGGCATGTCTGGCAGGGGGTTCTGGCGAGTCGAGCAGGTGGTTCCAGCGTGCTAGGCAGGTGGTTCAGGCGTGTCCGGCAGGTGCTTCCTGTCTGTCCGGGAGGTGGCTCCGGAATATCTGGCACATGGTTCTGGCACATGTGGGAGGTGATTCCAGCCTGCCCAGCAGGTGATTCCAGAGTGTCCACCATGTGGTCCTGGTGTAGCCGGCCGGTGATTTTGGGGTGTCCGGCAGGTCGTTCTGGTTTGTCCGGGAGTTGGTTCCGGAAAAACGAAATGCTGGTTCAGGTGTGTTTGGCAGATGGCTCCGGTCTGTCCGGGAGGTGGTTCCGGCGTGTCGGGATTGTGGCTCTGGCACGTCTGAGAGGCTGTCTGGGGATCCCCAGTACGTGATTCCGGAGTGTCTGCCAAGTGTTTTGACGTAGAAAGCAGGTGATTTGGCGTGTCCAGAACGTGGCTTCAAAGAGTCGAGCAGTTGGTTCCGGGGTGCTCGGCAGGTGCTTCATCCGTGTCCGGCAGGTGGTTGCAGTGTCTCCAGGATGTGGTTCATGCGTTTCCGGCAGGTGGTTCCTGTCTATCCGGGAGGTAGTTCCGGCGTGTCGGGCACGTGGTTCTGGCACATATGAGAGGTGGTTCCGGGAAGCCTGGCAGGTGATTCTGGAGTGCCCACCAAGTGTTTCTGGCATAGCCGGCAGTTGATTTTTGGCGTGTCCGACAGGTGGTTCTTGAGAGTGAAGCAGGTGGTTCCGGCGTGCTCGGCAGGTGCTTCAGGCGTATCCAGCAGGTGGTTCCGGCATGTCAGGCACGAGGTTCTGGCACGTCTGAGAGGTGGTTCCGGGATGCCCGACAATTGATTCTGGAGTGTCCAACAAGTGGTTCTGGTGTAGCTGGCAGGTGATTTTGGCATGTCCCGCAGGTGGTTCCAGTAAGTCGAGCAGGTGGTTCCGGTGTGCTCGGCATGTGGTTCCGGCGTGTCCAGCATGTGGTTCTGGCACGTCTGAGAGGTAGTTCCGGCATGCCCAGCAGGTGATTCTGGAGTGCCCACCAAGTGTTTCTGGCATAGCCGGCGGTTGATTTTGGCGTGTCCGACAGGTGGTTCTTGAGAGTGAAGCAGGTCGTTCCGGCATGCTCGGCAGGTGGTTCAGGCGTGTCCAGCAAGTGGTTGCGGTGTTTCTGGGAGGTGGTTCCGGCGTGTCCAGCACGTGGTTCTGGTACGTCTGAGAGCTTGTTACGGCATGCCCTGCATGTGATTCTGACGTGTCCGCCACGTGGTTCTGGCATAGCCAGCAGGTGATTTGGGTGTGTCCGGCAGGTGGTTCTGGCGTGCTTGGCAGGTGCTTCAGGCGTGTCCAGCAGGTGGTTCCGTTCTGTCCGGGAGGTGGTTCCGGCGTGTCTGGCACGTGGTTCTGGCACGTCTGAGAGGTGTTTCCAGCATGCTGGGAAGGTGATTCCAGATTGTCTGCCAAGTGGTTCTGGTGTAGCCGGCGGGTGATTTTGGCGTGTCCACCATGTGGTTCCGGCATGTTGAGCAGGTGCTCGGCAGGTGGTTCAGGCGTGTCCGGCAGGTGATTCTGGTCGTTCCGGGTGGTGGTTCCGTTGTGTCTCGCACGTGGTTCTGGCAGGTCTGAGAAGTGGTTCCAGCATGCCCGGCAGGTGATTTGGGAGTGTCCACCGAATGGTTTTGGTGTCGCCGGCAGGTGATTTTGGCGTGTCCGGAAGGTGGTTCCGGCGCGTCGAGCATTTGGTTCCGGCGTGCTAGGCAGGTGGTTCAGGCGTGTCCGGCAGGTGCTCCCACTCTGTCCTGGAGGTGGTTCCGGCGTGTCCGACCCATGTTTCTGGCACGCCTGAGGGGTGGTTCCAGCACGCCCGGCAGGTGATTTTGGAGTGTACGCCAAGTGGTTCTGGCGTATCCTGTCAGAGATTTTGGTGTGTCTGGCAGGTGGTTCCAGCGAGTCGAGCAGGTGGATCTGGCGTGCTCGGCAGCTGGTTCCGGTGTGTCCGGCACGTGGTTCTGACACGTCTGACAGGTGGTTCCCGCATGCCTGGCAGGAGTTTACGGAGTGTCCGGCAAGTGGTTCTGGCGTAGCCAGCAGGTGATTTTGGCATGTCCTGCCGGCGATTCAGGATAGTCGAGCAGGTGGTTCCGGCGTGCTCGGCAGGTGATTCAGGCGTGTCCAGCAGGTGGTTCTGGTCTGTCCGGGAGGTGGTTCCTCCATGTCCGGCACGTGGTTCTGACACATTTGAAAGGTGGTTCCGGCATGCCTGGCAGGTGATTCTGAAGTGTCCGCCAAGTTGTTCTGGCATGGCCGGCAGGGGATTCAGGCCAGTCGAGAAAGTGGTTCCGGCGTGCTTGGCTGTGGTGCAGGCGTGTCCGACATGTGGTTGCGGTCTGTCTGGGAGGTGGTTCCCGGGTGTCAGGCACTTGCTTCTGGCATGTCTGAGAAGTGGTTCCGGCATGGCCTGCAGGTGATTCCGGAGTATCCGCCAAGTGCTTCTGGCATAGCCGGCAGATTATTTGGGCATGTCCTGCAAGGAGTTCAGGCGAGTCGGGCAGGTGGTTCAGGAGTGTCAGGCAGGTGGTTCCGGTCTGTCTGGGAGGTGGTTCCGGCGTGTCTGGGACATGCTTGTGGCACGTCTGAGAGGTTGTTACGGCATGCCCTGCATGTGATTCCGGAGTGTCCGCCAAATGGTTCTGGCGTAGCCAGCAGGTGATTTGGGTGTGTCCGCCAGGTGGGTTCGGTGAGTCGAGCAGGTGGTTCCGGCGTGCTCGGCAGGTGGTTCAGGCGTGTCCAGCATGTGGTTCCGGTCTGTCCGGGAGGTGGTTCTGGCGTGTCTGGCACGTGGTTCTGGGACGTCTGAGAGGTGGTTCCAGCATTCCGGGCAGGTGATTCCGGAGTGTCCGCCAAGTGGTTCTTGTGTAGCTGGCGGGTGATTTTGGCGTGTCCATCAGGTGGTTCCGGCGTGTTGAGCAGGTGTTTCCGGGTGCTTGGCAGGTGGTTCAGGTGTGTCCGGAAGCTGATTCCAGTCGTTCCGTGTGGTGGTTCCGGCGTGTCTGGCACGTGGTTCTGGCAGTTCTGACAAGTGGTTCCGGCATGCCCGACAGGTGATTTGGGAGTGTCCACCAAATGGTTTTGGCGTCGCCGGCAGGAGATTTTGGCGTGTCCGGAAGGTGGTTCCGGCGCATCGAGCATTTGGTTCCGGCGTGCTAGGCAGGTGGTTCAGGCGTGTCCGGCAGGTGCTCCCACTCTGTCCTGGAGGTGGTTCTGGCGTGTCCGGCACATGGTTCTGGCACGTCTGAGAGGTGGTTCCGGCATGCCCGGCTGGTGATTCTGGAGTATCGCCAAGTGGTTCTGGCGTAGCCGTCAGGTTATTTTGGCGTGTCCAGAACGTGGTTCTGGCGAGTGGAGCACGTTGTTTGTGCGAGCTCAGCAGGTGGTTCTACGTGTCCGGCAGGTGGTTGCAGTGCATCCGAGAGTGGTTCTGGCATATCTGGCACGTGGTTCTGGCACATCTGAGGGTTGGTTCCAGCATGCCAGGCAGGTGATTCCAGAGTGTCCGCCAAGTGCTTCCTGCGTAGCCAGCAGGTGACTTTGACGTTTATGGCAGGTGGTTCCAACAAGTCAAGCAGGTGGTTCCGGCATGCTCGCCAGGTGGTTCAGCCGTGTCGGACAGGTTGTTCCGGACTGTCCGGGAGGAGGTTCAGGCGTGTCGGGCATGTGGTACTGGCACGTCTGAGAGGTGGTACCGGGATCCCCGGCCCATGATTCCGGAATGTCTGCCAAGTGGTTTGGTGTAGAATGCAGGTGATTTGGTGTTTCCAGAACGTGGCTCCTAAGTGTCGAGCAGTTGGTTCCGGGGTGCTCAGCAGGTGGTTCAGGCGTGTCCGGCAGGTGGTTGCGGTGAGTCCGGGAGGTGGTTCTGGCGCGTCTGGCACGTGCTTCTTGCACATCTGAGAAGTCATTCCGTCATGCCCGGCAGGTGATTCTGGACTGTCCGCCAAGTGGTTCTGAAGTAGCGGCAGGTGATTTTGGCATGTCTGGCAGGGGGTTCTGGCGAGTCGAGCAGGTGGTTCCAGCGTGCTAGGCAGGTGGTTCAGGCGTGTCCGGCAGGTGCTTCCTGTCTGTCCGGGAGGTGGCTCCGGAATATCTGGCACATGGTTCTGGCACATGTGGGAGGTGATTCCAGCCTGCCCAGCAGGTGATTCCAGAGTGTCCACCATGTGGTCCTGGTGTAGCCGGCCGGTGATTTTGGGGTGTCCGGCAGGTCGTTCTGGTTTGTCCGGGAGTTGGTTCCGGCGAAACGAAAGGCTGGTTCAGGTGTGTTTGGCAGATGGCTCCGGTCTGTCCGGGAGGTGGTTCCGGCGTGTCGGGATTGTGGCTCTGGCACGTCTGAGAGGCTGTCCGGGGATCCCCAGTACGTGATTCCGGAGTGTCTGCCAAGTGTTTTGACGTAGAAAGCAGATGATTTGGTGTGTCCAGAACGTGGCTTCTAAGAGTCGAGCAGTTGGTTCCGGGGTGCTCGGCAGGTGCTTCATCCGTGTCCGGCAGGTGGTTGCAGTGTCTCCAGGATGTGGTTCATGCGTTTCCGGCAGGTGGTTCCTGTCTATCCGGGAGGTAGTTCCGGCGTGTCGGGCACGTGGTTCTGGCACATATGAGAGGTGGTTCCGGGAAGCCTGGCAGGTGATTCTGGAGTGCCCACCAAGTGTTTCTGGCATAGCCGGCAGTTGATTTTTGGCGTGTCCGACAGGTGGTTCTTGAGAGTGAAGCAGGTGGTTCCGGCGTGCTCGGCAGGTGCTTCAGGCGTATCCAGCAGGTGGTTCCGGCATGTCAGGCACGAGGTTCTGGCACGTCTGAGAGGTGGTTCCGGGATGCCCGACAATTGATTCTGGAGTAACCAACAAGTGGTTCTGGTGTAGCTGGCAGGTGATTTTGGCATGTCCCGCAGGTGGTTCCAGTAAGTCGAGCAGGTGGTTCCGGTGTGCTCGGCATGTGGTTCCGGCGTGTCCAGCATGTGGTTCTGGCACGTCTGAGAGGTAGTTCCGGCATGCCCAGCAGGTGATTCTGGAGTGCCCACCAAGTGTTTCTGGCATAGCCGGCGGTTGATTTTGGCGTGTCCGACAGGTGGTTCTTGAGAGTGAAGCAGGTCGTTCCGGCATGCTCGGCAGGTGGTTCAGGCGTGTCCAGCAAGTGGTTGCGGTGTTTCTGGGAGGTGGTTCCGGCGTGTCCAGCACGTGGTTCTGGTACGTCTGAGAGCTTGTTACGGCATGCCCTGCATGTTATTCTGACGTGTCCGCCACGTGGTTCTGGCATAGCCAGCAGGTGATTTGGGTGTGTCCGGCAGGTGGTTCTGGCGTGCTTGGCAGGTGCTTCAGGCGTGTCCAGCAGGTGGTTCCGTTCTGTCCGGGAGGTGGTTCCGGCGTGTCTGGCACGTGGTTCTGGCACGTCTGAGAGGTGTTTCCAGCATGCTGGGAAGGTGATTCCAGATTGTCTGCCAAGTGGTTCTGGTGTAGCCGGCGGGTGATTTTGGCGTGTCCACCATGTGGTTCCGGCATGTTGAGCAGGTGCTCGGCAGGTGGTTCAGGCGTGTCCGGCAGGTGATTCTGGTCGTTCCGGGTGGTGGTTCCGTTGTGCCTCGCACGTGGTTCTGGCAGGTCTGAGAAGTGGTTCCAGCATGCCCGGCAGGTGATTTGGGAGTGTCCACCGAATGGTTTTGGTGTCGCCGGCAGGTGATTTTGGCGTGTCCGGAAGGTGGTTCCGGTGCGTCGAGCATTTGGTTCCGGCGTGCTAGGCAGGTGGTTCAGGCGTGTCCGGCAGGTGCTCCCACTCTGTCCTGGAGGTGGTTCCGGCGTGTCCGACCCATGTTTCTGGCACGCCTGAGGGGTGGTTCCAGCACGCCCGGCAGGTGATTTTGGAGTGTACGCCAAGTGGTTCTGGCGTATCCTGTCAGAGATTTTGGTGTGTCTGGCAGGTGGTTCCAGCGAGTCGAGCAGGTGGATCTGGCGTGCTCGGCAGCTGGTTCCGGTGTGTCCGGCACGTGGTTCTGACACGTCTGACAGGTGGTTCCCGCATGCCTGGCAGGAGTTTACGGAGTGTCCGGCAAGTGGTTCTGGCGTAGCCAGCAGGTGATTTTGGCATGTCCGGCCGGCGATTCAGGATAGTCGAGCAGGTGGTTCCGGCGTGCTCGGCAGGTGATTCAGGCGTGTCCAGCAGGTGGTTCTGGTCTGTCCGGGAGGTGGTTCCTCCATGTCCGGCACGTGGTTCTGACACATTTGAAAGGTGGTTCCGGCATGCCTGGCAGGTGATTCTGAAGTGTCCGCCAAGTTGTTCTGGCATGGCCGGCAGGGGATTCAGGCCAGTCGAGAAAGTGGTTCCGGCGTGCTTGGCTGTGGTGCAGGAGTGTCCGACATGTGGTTGCGGTCTGTCTGGGAGGTGGTTCCCGGGTGTCAGGCACTTGCTTCTGGCATGTCTGAGAAGTGGTTCCGGCATGGCCTGCAGGTGATTCCGGAGTATCCGCCAAGTGCTTCTGGCATAGCCGGCAGATTATTTGGGCATGTCCTGCAAGGAGTTCAGGCGAGTCGGGCAGGTGGTTCAGGAGTGTCAGGCAGGTGGTTCCGGTCTGTCTGGGAGGTGGTTCCGGCGTGTCTGGGACATGCTTGTGGCACGTCTGAGAGGTTGTTACGGCATGCCCTGCATGTGATTCCGGAGTGTCCGCCAAATGGTTCTGGCGTAGCCAGCAGGTGATTTGGGTGTGTCCGCCAGGTGGGTTCGGTGAGTCGAGCAGGTGGTTCCGGCGTGCTCGGCAGGTGGTTCAGGCGTGTCCAGCATGTGGTTCCGGTCTGTCCGGGAGGTGGTTCTGGCGTGTCTGGCACGTGGTTCTGGGACGTCTGAGAGGTGGTTCCAGCATTCCGGGCAGGTGATTCCGGAGTGTCCGCCAAGTGGTTCTTGTGTAGCTGGCGGGTGATTTTGGCGTGTCCATCAGGTGGTTCCGGCGTGTTGAGCAGGTGTTTCCGGGTGCTTGGCAGGTGGTTCAGGTGTGTCCGGAAGCTGATTCCAGTCGGTCCGTGTGGTGGTTCCGGCGTGTCTGGCACGTGGTTCTGGCAGTTCTGACAAGTGGTTCCGGCATGCCCGACAGGTGATTTGGGAGTGTCCACCAAATGGTTTTGGCGTCGCCGGCAGGAGATTTTGGCGTGTCCGGAAGGTGGTTCCGGCGCATCGAGCATTTGGTTCCGGCGTGCTAGGCAGGTGGTTCAGGCGTGTCCGGCAGGTGCTCCCACTCTGTCCTGGAGGTGGTTCTGGCGTGTCCGGCACATGGTTCTGGCACGTCTGAGAGGTGGTTCCGGCATGCCCGGCTGGTGATTCTGGAGTATCGCCAAGTGGTTCTGGCGTAGCCGTCAGGTTATTTTGGCGTGTCCAGAACGTGGTTCTGGCGAGTGGAGCACGTTGTTTGTGCGAGCTCAGCAGGTGGTTCTACGTGTCCGGCAGGTGGTTGCAGTGCATCTGAGAGTGGTTCTGGCATATCTGGCACGTGGTTCTGGCACATCTGAGGGTTGGTTCCAGCATGCCAGGCAGGTGATTCCAGAGTGTCCGCCAAGTGCTTCCTGCGTAGCCAGCAGGTGACTTTGACGTTTATGGCAGGTGGTTCCAACAAGTCAAGCAGGTGGTTCCGGCATGCTCGCCAGGTGGTTCAGCCGTGTCGGACAGGTTGTTCCGGACTGTCCGGGAGGAGGTTCAGGCGTGTCGGGCATGTGGTACTGGCACGTCTGAGAGGTGGTACCGGGATCCCCGGCCCATGATTCCGGAATGTCTGCCAAGTGGTTTGGTGTAGAATGCAGGTGATTTGGTGTTTCCAGAACGTGGCTCCTAAGTGTCGAGCAGTTGGTTCCGGGGTGCTCAGCAGGTGGTTCAGGCGTGTCCGGCAGGTGGTTGCGGTGAGTCCGGGAGGTGGTTCTGGCGCGTCTGGCACGTGCTTCTTGCACATGTGAGAAGTCATTCCGTCATGCCCGGCAGGTGATTCTGGACTGTCCGCCAAGTGGTTCTGAAGTAGCGGCAGGTGATTTTGGCATGTCTGGCAGGGGGTTCTGGCGAGTCGAGCAGGTGGTTCCAGCGTGCTAGGCAGGTGGTTCAGGCGTGTCCGGCAGGTGCTTCCTGTCTGTCCGGGAGGTGGCTCCGGAATATCTGGCACATGGTTCTGGCACATCTGGGAGGTGATTCCAGCCTGCCCAGCAGGTGATTCCAGAGTGTCCACCATGTGGTCCTGGTGTAGCCGGCCGGTGATTTTGGGGTGTCCGGCAGGTCGTTCTGGTTTGTCCGGGAGTTGGTTCCGGAAAAACGAAATGCTGGTTCAGGTGTGTTTGGCAGATGGCTCCGGTCTGTCCGGGAGGTGGTTCCGGCGTGTCGGGATTGTGGCTCTGGCACGTCTGAGAGGCTGTCTGGGGATCCCCAGTACGTGATTCCGGAGTGTCTGCCAAGTGTTTTGACGTAGAAAGCAGGTGATTTGGCGTGTCCAGAACGTGGCTTCAAAGAGTCGAGCAGTTGGTTCCGGGGTGCTCGGCAGGTGCTTCATCCGTGTCCGGCAGGTGGTTGCAGTGTCTCCAGGATGTGGTTCATGCGTTTCCGGCAGGTGGTTCCTGTCTATCCGGGAGGTAGTTCCGGCGTGTCGGGCACGTGGTTCTGGCACATATGAGAGGTGGTTCCGGGAAGCCTGGCAGGTGATTCTGGAGTGCCCACCAAGTGTTTCTGGCATAGCCGGCAGTTGATTTTTGGCGTGTCCGACAGGTGGTTCTTGAGAGTGAAGCAGGTGGTTCCGGCGTGCTCGGCAGGTGCTTCAGGCGTATCCAGCAGGTGGTTCCGGCATGTCAGGCACGAGGTTCTGGCACGTCTGAGAGGTGGTTCCGGGATGCCCGACAATTGATTCTGGAGTGTCCAACAAGTGGTTCTGGTGTAGCTGGCAGGTGATTTTGGCATGTCCCGCAGGTGGTTCCAGTAAGTCGAGCAGGTGGTTCCGGTGTGCTCGGCATGTGGTTCCGGCGTGTCCAGCATGTGGTTCTGGCACGTCTGAGAGGTAGTTCCGGCATGCCCAGCAGGTGATTCTGGAGTGCCCACCAAGTGTTTCTGGCATAGCCGGCGGTTGATTTTGGCGTGTCCGACAGGTGGTTGTTGAGAGTGAAGCAGGTCGTTCCGGCATGCTCGGCAGGTGGTTCAGGCGTGTCCAGCAAGTGGTTGCGGTGTTTCTGGGAGGTGGTTCCGGCGTGTCCAGCACGTGGTTCTGGTACGTCTGAGAGCTTGTTACGGCATGCCCTGCATGTGATTCTGACGTGTCCGCCACGTGGTTCTGGCATAGCCAGCAGGTGATTTGGGTGTGTCCGGCAGGTGGTTCTGGCGTGCTTGGCAGGTGCTTCAGGCGTGTCCAGCAGGTGGTTCCGTTCTGTCCGGGAGGTGGTTCCGGCGTGTCTGGCACGTGGTTCTGGCACGTCTGAGAGGTGTTTCCAGCATGCTGGGAAGGTGATTCCAGATTGTCTGCCAAGTGGTTCTGGTGTAGCCGGCGGGTGATTTTGGCGTGTCCACCATGTGGTTCCGGCATGTTGAGCAGGTGCTCGGCAGGTGGTTCAGGCGTGTCCGGCAGGTGATTCTGGTCGTTCCGGGTGGTGGTTCCGTTGTGTCTCGCACGTGGTTCTGGCAGGTCTGAGAAGTGGTTCCAGCATGCCCGGCAGGTGATTTGGGAGTGTCCACCGAATGGTTTTGGTGTCGCCGGCAGGTGATTTTGGCGTGTCCGGAAGGTGGTTCCGGCGCGTCGAGCATTTGGTTGCGGCGTGCTAGGCAGGTGGTTCAGGCGTGTCCGGCAGGTGCTCCCACTCTGTCCTGGAGGTGGTTCCGGCGTGTCCGACCCATGTTTCTGGCACGCCTGAGGGGTGGTTCCAGCACGCCCGGCAGGTGATTTTGGAGTGTACGCCAAGTGGTTCTGGCGTATCCTGTCAGAGATTTTGGTGTGTCTGGCAGGTGGTTCCAGCGAGTCGAGCAGGTGGATCTGGCGTGCTCGGCAGCTGGTTCCGGTGTGTCCGGCACGTGGTTCTGACACGTCTGACAGGTGGTTCCCGCATGCCTGGCAGGAGTTTACGGAGTGTCCGGCAAGTGGTTCTGGCGTAGCCAGCAGGTGATTTTGGCATGTCCTGCCGGCGATTCAGGATAGTCGAGCAGGTGGTTCCGGCGTGCTCGGCAGGTGATTCAGGCGTGTCCAGCAGGTGGTTCTGGTCTGTCCGGGAGGTGGTTCCTCCATGTCCGGCACGTGGTTCTGACACATTTGAAAGGTGGTTCCGGCATGCCTGGCAGGTGATTCTGAAGTGTCCGCCAAGTTGTTCTGGCATGGCCGGCAGGGGATTCAGGCCAGTCGAGAAAGTGGTTCCGGCGTGCTTGGCTGTGGTGCAGGCGTGTCCGACATGTGGTTGCGGTCTGTCTGGGAGGTGGTTCCCGGGTGTCAGGCACTTGCTTCTGGCATGTCTGAGAAGTGGTTCCGGCATGGCCTGCAGGTGATTCCGGAGTATCCGCCAAGTGCTTCTGGCATAGCCGGCAGATTATTTGGGCATGTCCTGCAAGGAGTTCAGGCGAGTCGGGCAGGTGGTTCAGGAGTGTCAGGCAGGTGGTTCCGGTCTGTCTGGGAGGTGGTTCCGGCGTGTCTGGGACATGCTTGTGGCACGTCTGAGAGGTTGTTACGGCATGCCCTGCATGTGATTCCGGAGTGTCCGCCAAATGGTTCTGGCGTAGCCAGCAGGTGATTTGGGTGTGTCCGCCAGGTGGGTTCGGTGAGTCGAGCAGGTGGTTCCGGCGTGCTCGGCAGGTGGTTCAGGCGTGTCCAGCATGTGGTTCCGGTCTGTCCGGGAGGTGGTTCTGGCGTGTCTGGCACGTGGTTCTGGGACGTCTGAGAGGTGGTTCCAGCATTCCGGGCAGGTGATTCCGGAGTGTCCGCCAAGTGGTTCTTGTGTAGCTGGCGGGTGATTTTGGCGTGTCCATCAGGTGGTTCCGGCGTGTTGAGCAGGTGTTTCCGGGTGCTTGGCAGGTGGTTCAGGTGTGTCCGGAAGCTGATTCCAGTCGTTCCGTGTGGTGGTTCCGGCGTGTCTGGCACGTGGTTCTGGCAGTTCTGACAAGTGGTTCCGGCATGCCCGACAGGTGATTTGGGAGTGTCCACCAAATGGTTTTGGCGTCGCCGGCAGGAGATTTTGGCGTGTCCGGAAGGTGGTTCCGGCGCATCGAGCATTTGGTTCCGGCGTGCTAGGCAGGTGGTTCAGGCGTGTCCGGCAGGTGCTCCCACTCTGTCCTGGAGGTGGTTCTGGCGTGTCCGGCACATGGTTCTGGCACGTCTGAGAGGTGGTTCCGGCATGCCCGGCTGGTGATTCTGGAGTATCGCCAAGTGGTTCTGGCGTAGCCGTCAGGTTATTTTGGCGTGTCCAGAACGTGGTTCTGGCGAGTGGAGCACGTTGTTTGTGCGAGCTCAGCAGGTGGTTCTACGTGTCCGGCAGGCGGTTGCAGTGCATCCGAGAGTGGTTCTGGCATATCTGGCATGTGGTTCTGGCACATCTGAGGGTTGGTTCCAGCATGCCAGGCAGGTGATTCCAGAGTGTCCGCCAAGTGCTTCCTGCGTAGCCAGCAGGTGACTTTGACGTTTATGGCAGGTGGTTCCAACAAGTCAAGCAGGTGGTTCCGGCATGCTCGCCAGGTGGTTCAGCCGTGTCGGACAGGTTGTTCCGGACTGTCCGGGAGGAGGTTCAGGCGTGTCGGGCATGTGGTACTGGCACGTCTGAGAGGTGGTACCGGGATCCCCGGCCCATGATTCCGGAATGTCTGCCAAGTGGTTTGGTGTAGAATGCAGGTGATTTGGTGTTTCCAGAACGTGGCTCCTAAGTGTCGAGCAGTTGGTTCCGGGGTGCTCAGCAGGTGGTTCAGGCGTGTCCGGCAGGTGGTTGCGGTGAGTCCGGGAGGTGGTTCTGGCGCGTCTGGCACGTGCTTCTTGCACATGTGAGAAGTCATTCCGTCATGCCCGGCAGGTGATTCTGGACTGTCCGCCAAGTGGTTCTGAAGTAGCGGCAGGTGATTTTGGCATGTCTGGCAGGGGGTTCTGGCGAGTCGAGCAGGTGGTTCCAGCGTGCTAGGCAGGTGGTTCAGGCGTGTCCGGCAGGTGCTTCCTGTCTGTCCGGGAGGTGGCTCCGGAATATCTGGCACATGGTTCTGGCACATCTGGGAGGTGATTCCAGCCTGCCCAGCAGGTGATTCCGGAGTGTCCACCATGTGGTCCTGGTGTAGCCGGCCGGTGATTTTGGGGTGTCCGGCAGGTCGTTCTGGTTTGTCCGGGAGTTGGTTCCGGCGAAACGAAATGCTGGTTCAGGTGTGTTTGGCAGATGGCTCCGGTCTGTCCGGGAGGTGGTTCCGGCGTGTCGGGATTGTGGCTCTGGCACGTCTGAGAGGCTGTTCGGGGATCCCCAGTACGTGATTCCGGAGTGTCTGCCAGGTGTTTTGACGTAGAAAGCAGGTGATTTGTCGTGTCCAGAACGTGGCTTCTAAGAGTCGAGCAGTTGGTTCCGGGGTGCTCGGCAGGTGCTTCATCCGTGTCCGGCAGGTGGTTGCAGTGTCTCCAGGATGTGGTTCATGCGTTTCCGGCAGGTGGTTCCTGTCTATCCGGGAGGTAGTTCCGGCGTGTCGGGCACATGGTTCTGGCACATATGAGAGGTGGTTCCGGGAAGCCTGGCAGGTGATTCTGGAGTGCCCACCAAGTGTTTCTGGCATAGCCGGCAGTTGATTTTTGGCGTGTCCGACAGGTGGTTCTTGAGAGTGAAGCAGGTGGTTCCGGCGTGCTCGGCAGGTGCTTCAGGCGTATCCAGCAGGTGGTTCCGGCATGTCAGGCACGAGGTTCTGGCACGTCTGAGAGGTGGTTCCGGGATGCCCGACAATTGATTCTGGAGTAACCAACAAGTGGTTCTGGTGTAGCTGGCAGGTGATTTTGGCATGTCCCGCAGGTGGTTCCAGTAAGTCGAGCAGGTGGTTCCGGTGTGCTCGGCATGTGGTTCCGGCGTGTCCAGCATGTGGTTCTGGCACGTCTGAGAGGTAGTTCCGGCATGCCCAGCAGGTGATTCTGGAGTGCCCACCAAGTGTTTCTGGCATAGCCGGCGGTTGATTTTGGCGTGTCCGACAGGTGGTTCTTGAGAGTGAAGCAGGTCGTTCCGGCATGCTCGGCAGGTGGTTCAGGCGTGTCCAGCAAGTGGTTGCGGTGTTTCTGGGAGGTGGTTCCGGCGTGTCCAGCACGTGGTTCTGGTACGTCTGAGAGCTTGTTACGGCATGCCCTGCATGTGATTCTGACGTGTCCGCCACGTGGTTCTGGCATAGCCAGCAGGTGATTTGGGTGTGTCCGGCAGGTGGTTCTGGCGTGCTTGGCAGGTGCTTCAGGCGTGTCCAGCAGGTGGTTCCGTTCTGTCCGGGAGGTGGTTCCGGCGTGTCTGGCACGTGGTTCTGGCACCTCTGAGAGGTGTTTCCAGCATGCTGGGAAGGTGATTCCAGATTGTCTGCCAAGTGGTTCTGGTGTAGCCGGCGGGTGATTTTGGCGTGTCCACCATGTGGTTCCGGCATGTTGAGCAGGTGCTCGGCAGGTGGTTCAGGCGTGTCCGGCAGGTGATTCTGGTCGTTCCGGGTGGTGGTTCCGTTGTGCCTCGCACGTGGTTCTGGCAGGTCTGAGAAGTGGTTCCAGCATGCCCGGCAGGTGATTTGGGAGTGTCCACCAAATGGTTTTGGTGTCGCCGGCAGGTGATTTTGGCGTGTCCGGAAGGTGGTTCCGGCGCGTCGAGCATTTGGTTCCGGCGTGCTAGGCAGGTGGTTCAGGCGTGTCCGGCAGGTGCTCCCACTCTGTCCTGGAGGTGGTTCCGGCGTGTCCGACCCATGTTTCTGGCACGCCTGAGGGGTGGTTCCAGCACGCCCGGCAGGTGATTTTGGAGTGTACGCCAAGTGGTTCTGGCGTATCCTGTCATAGATTTTGGTGTGTCTGGCAGGTGTTTCCACCGAGTCGAGCAGGTGGATCTGGCGTGCTCGGCAGCTGGTTCCGGTGTGTCCGGCACGTGGTTCTGACACGTCTGACAGGTGGTTCCCGCATGCCTGGCAGGAGTTTACGGAGTGTCCGGCAAGTGGTTCTGGCGTAGCCAGCAGGTGATTTTGGCATGTCCGGCCGGCGATTCAGGATAGTCGAGCAGGTGGTTCCGGCGTGCTCGGCAGGTGATTCAGGCGTGTCCAGCAGGTGGTTCTGGTCTGTCCGGGAGGTGGTTCCTCCATGTCCGGCACGTGGTTCTGACACATTTGAAAGGTGGTTCCGGCATGCCTGGCAGGTGATTCTGAAGTGTCCGCCAAGTTGTTCTGGCATGGCCGGCAGGGGATTCAGGCCAGTCGAGAAAGTGGTTCCGGTGTGCTTGGCTGTGGTGCAGGAGTGTCCGACATGTGGTTGCGGTCTGTCTGGGAGGTGGTTCCCGGGTGTCAGGCACTTGCTTCTGGCATGTCTGAGAAGTGGTTCCGGCATGGCCTGCAGGTGATTCCGGAGTATCCGCCAAGTGCTTCTGGCATAGCCGGCAGATTATTTGGGCATGTCCTGCAAGGAGTTCAGGCGAGTCGGGCAGGTGGTTCAGGAGTGTCAGGCAGGTGGTTCCGGTCTGTCTGGGAGGTGGTTCCGGCGTGTCTGGGACATGCTTGTGGCACGTCTGAGAGGTTGTTACGGCATGCCCTGCATGTGATTCCGGAGTGTCCGCCAAATGGTTCTGGCGTAGCCAGCAGGGGATTTGGGTGTGTCCGCCAGGTGGGTTCGGTGAGTCGAGCAGGTGGTTCCGGCGTGCTCGGCAGGTGGTTCAGGCGTGTCCAGCATGTGGTTCCGGTCTGTCCGGGAGGTGGTTCTGGCGTGTCTGGCACGTGGTTCTGGGACGTCTGAGAGGTGGTTCCAGCATTCCGGGCAGGTGATTCCGGAGTGTCCGCCAAGTGGTTCTTGTGTAGCTGGCGGGTGATTTTGGCGTGTCCATCAGGTGGTTCCGGCGTGTTGAGCAGGTGTTTCCGGGTGCTTGGCAGGTGGTTCAGGTGTGTCCGGAAGCTGATTCCAGTCGTTCCGTGTGGTGGTTCCGGCGTGTCTGGCACGTGGTTCTGGCAGTTCTGACAAGTGGTTCCGGCATGCCCGACAGGTGATTTGGGAGTGTCCACCAAATGGTTTTGGCGTCGCCGGCAGGAGATTTTGGCGTGTCCGGAAGGTGGTTCCGGCGCATCGAGCATTTGGTTCCGGCGTGCTAGGCAGGTGGTTCAGGCGTGTCCGGCAGGTGCTCCCACTCTGTCCTGGAGGTGGTTCTGGCGTGTCCGGCACATGGTTCTGGCACGTCTGAGAGGTGGTTCCGGCATGCCCGGCTGGTGATTCTGGAGTATCGCCAAGTGGTTCTGGCGTAGCCGTCAGGTTATTTTGGCGTGTCCAGAACGTGGTTCTGGCGAGTGGAGCACGTTGTTTGTGCGAGCTCAGCAGGTGGTTCTACGTGTCCGGCAGGCGGTTGCAGTGCATCCGAGAGTGGTTCTGGCATATCTGGCACGTGGTTCTGGCACATCTGAGGGTTGGTTCCAGCATGCCAGGCAGGTGATTCCAGAGTGTCCGCCAAGTGCTTCCTGCGTAGCCAGCAGGTGACTTTGACGTTTATGGCAGGTGGTTCCAACAAGTCAAGCAGGTGGTTCCGGCATGCTCGCCAGGTGGTTCAGCCGTGTCGGACAGGTTGTTCCGGACTGTCCGGGAGGAGGTTCAGGCGTGTCGGGCATGTGGTACTGGCACGTCTGAGAGGTGGTACCGGGATCCCCGGCCCATGATTCCGGAATGTCTGCCAAGTGGTTTGGTGTAGAATGCAGGTGATTTGGTGTTTCCAGAACGTGGCTCCTAAGTGTCGAGCAGTTGGTTCCGGGGTGCTCAGCAGGTGGTTCAGGCGTGTCCGGCAGGTGGTTGCGGTGAGTCCGGGAGGTGGTTCTGGCGCGTCTGGCACGTGCTTCTTGCACATGTGAGAAGTCATTCCGTCATGCCCGGCAGGTGATTCTGGACTGTCCGCCAAGTGGTTCTGAAGTAGCGGCAGGTGATTTTGGCATGTCTGGCAGGGGGTTCTGGCGAGTCGAGCAGGTGGTTCCAGCGTGCTAGGCAGGTGGTTCAGGCGTGTCCGGCAGGTGCTTCCTGTCTGTCCGGGAGGTGGCTCCGGAATATCTGGCACATGGTTCTGGCACATCTGGGAGGTGATTCCAGCCTGCCCAGCAGGTGATTCCGGAGTGTCCACCATGTGGTCCTGGTGTAGCCGGCCGGTGATTTTGGGGTGTCCGGCAGGTCGTTCTGGTTTGTCCGGGAGTTGGTTCCGGCGAAACGAAATGCTGGTTCAGGTGTGTTTGGCAGATGGCTCCGGTCTGTCCGGGAGGTGGTTCCGGCGTGTCGGGATTGTGGCTCTGGCACGTCTGAGAGGCTGTTCGGGGATCCCCAGTACGTGATTCCGGAGTGTCTGCCAGGTGTTTTGACGTAGAAAGCAGGTGATTTGTCGTGTCCAGAACGTGGCTTCTAAGAGTCGAGCAGTTGGTTCCGGGGTGCTCGGCAGGTGCTTCATCCGTGTCCGGCAGGTGGTTGCAGTGTCTCCAGGATGTGGTTCATGCGTTTCCGGCAGGTGGTTCCTGTCTATCCGGGAGGTAGTTCCGGCGTGTCGGGCACGTGGTTCTGGCACATATGAGAGGTGGTTCCGGGAAGCCTGGCAGGTGATTCTGGAGTGCCCACCAAGTGTTTCTGGCATAGCCGGCAGTTGATTTTTGGCGTGTCCGACAGGTGGTTCTTGAGAGTGAAGCAGGTGGTTCCGGCGTGCTCGGCAGGTGCTTCAGGCGTATCCAGCAGGTGGTTCCGGCATGTCAGGCACGAGGTTCTGGCACGTCTGAGAGGTGGTTCCGGGATGCCCGACAATTGATTCTGGAGTAACCAACAAGTGGTTCTGGTGTAGCTGGCAGGTGATTTTGGCATGTCCCGCAGGTGGTTCCAGTAAGTCGAGCAGGTGGTTCCGGTGTGCTCGGCATGTGGTTCCGGCGTGTCCAGCATGTGGTTCTGGCACGTCTGAGAGGTAGTTCCGGCATGCCCAGCAGGTGATTCTGGAGTGCCCACCAAGTGTTTCTGGCATAGCCGGCGGTTGATTTTGGCGTGTCCGACAGGTGGTTCTTGAGAGTGAAGCAGGTCGTTCCGGCATGCTCGGCAGGTGGTTCAGGCGTGTCCAGCAAGTGGTTGCGGTGTTTCTGGGAGGTGGTTCCGGCGTGTCCAGCACGTGGTTCTGGTACGTCTGAGAGCTTGTTACGGCATGCCCTGCATGTGATTCTGACGTGTCCGCCACGTGGTTCTGGCATAGCCAGCAGGTGATTTGGGTGTGTCCGGCAGGTGGTTCTGGCGTGCTTGGCAGGTGCTTCAGGCGTGTCCAGCAGGTGGTTCCGTTCTGTCCGGGAGGTGGTTCCGGCGTGTCTGGCACGTGGTTCTGGCACCTCTGAGAGGTGTTTCCAGCATGCTGGGAAGGTGATTCCAGATTGTCTGCCAAGTGGTTCTGGTGTAGCCGGCGGGTGATTTTGGCGTGTCCACCATGTGGTTCCGGCATGTTGAGCAGGTGCTCGGCAGGTGGTTCAGGCGTGTCCGGCAGGTGATTCTGGTCGTTCCGGGTGGTGGTTCCGTTGTGCCTCGCACGTGGTTCTGGCAGGTCTGAGAAGTGGTTCCAGCATGCCCGGCAGGTGATTTGGGAGTGTCCACCAAATGGTTTTGGTGTCGCCGGCAGGTGATTTTGGCGTGTCCGGAAGGTGGTTCCGGCGCGTCGAGCATTTGGTTCCGGCGTGCTAGGCAGGTGGTTCAGGCGTGTCCGGCAGGTGCTCCCACTCTGTCCTGGAGGTGGTTCCGGCGTGTCCGACCCATGTTTCTGGCACGCCTGAGGGGTGGTTCCAGCACGCCCGGCAGGTGATTTTGGAGTGTACGCCAAGTGGTTCTGGCGTATCCTGTCATAGATTTTGGTGTGTCTGGCAGGTGTTTCCACCGAGTCGAGCAGGTGGATCTGGCGTGCTCGGCAGCTGGTTCCGGTGTGTCCGGCACGTGGTTCTGACACGTCTGACAGGTGGTTCCCGCATGCCTGGCAGGAGTTTACGGAGTGTCCGGCAAGTGGTTCTGGCGTAGCCAGCAGGTGATTTTGGCATGTCCGGCCGGCGATTCAGGATAGTCGAGCAGGTGGTTCCGGCGTGCTCGGCAGGTGATTCAGGCGTGTCCAGCAGGTGGTTCTGGTCTGTCCGGGAGGTGGTTCCTCCATGTCCGGCACGTGGTTCTGACACATTTGAAAGGTGGTTCCGGCATGCCTGGCAGGTGATTCTGAAGTGTCCGCCAAGTTGTTCTGGCATGGCCGGCAGGGGATTCAGGCCAGTCGAGAAAGTGGTTCCGGTGTGCTTGGCTGTGGTGCAGGAGTGTCCGACATGTGGTTGCGGTCTGTCTGGGAGGTGGTTCCCGGGTGTCAGGCACTTGCTTCTGGCATGTCTGAGAAGTGGTTCCGGCATGGCCTGCAGGTGATTCCGGAGTATCCGCCAAGTGCTTCTGGCATAGCCGGCAGATTATTTGGGCATGTCCTGCAAGGAGTTCAGGCGAGTCGGGCAGGTGGTTCAGGAGTGTCAGGCAGGTGGTTCCGGTCTGTCTGGGAGGTGGTTCCGGCGTGTCTGGGACATGCTTGTGGCACGTCTGAGAGGTTGTTACGGCATGCCCTGCATGTGATTCCGGAGTGTCCGCCAAATGGTTCTGGCGTAGCCAGCAGGGGATTTGGGTGTGTCCGCCAGGTGGGTTCGGTGAGTCGAGCAGGTGGTTCCGGCGTGCTCGGCAGGTGGTTCAGGCGTGTCCAGCATGTGGTTCCGGTCTGTCCGGGAGGTGGTTCTGGCGTGTCTGGCACGTGGTTCTGGGACGTCTGAGAGGTGGTTCCAGCATTCCGGGCAGGTGATTCCGGAGTGTCCGCCAAGTGGTTCTTGTGTAGCTGGCGGGTGATTTTGGCGTGTCCATCAGGTGGTTCCGGCGTGTTGAGCAGGTGTTTCCGGGTGCTTGGCAGGTGGTTCAGGTGTGTCCGGAAGCTGATTCCAGTCGTTCCGTGTGGTGGTTCCGGCGTGTCTGGCACGTGGTTCTGGCAGTTCTGACAAGTGGTTCCGGCATGCCCGACAGGTGATTTGGGAGTGTCCACCAAATGGTTTTGGCGTCGCCGGCAGGAGATTTTGGCGTGTCCGGAAGGTGGTTCCGGCGCATCGAGCATTTGGTTCCGGCGTGCTAGGCAGGTGGTTCAGGCGTGTCCGGCAGGTGCTCCCACTCTGTCCTGGAGGTGGTTCTGGCGTGTCCGGCACATGGTTCTGGCACGTCTGAGAGGTGGTTCCGGCATGCCCGGCTGGTGATTCTGGAGTATCGCCAAGTGGTTCTGGCGTAGCCGTCAGGTTATTTTGGCGTGTCCAGAACGTGGTTCTGGCGAGTGGAGCACGTTGTTTGTGCGAGCTCAGCAGGTGGTTCTACGTGTCCGGCAGGCGGTTGCAGTGCATCCGAGAGTGGTTCTGGCATATCTGGCACGTGGTTCTGGCACATCTGAGGGTTGGTTCCAGCATGCCAGGCAGGTGATTCCAGAGTGTCCGCCAAGTGCTTCCTGCGTAGCCAGCAGGTGACTTTGACGTTTATGGCAGGTGGTTCCAACAAGTCAAGCAGGTGGTTCCGGCATGCTCGCCAGGTGGTTCAGCCGTGTCGGACAGGTTGTTCCGGACTGTCCGGGAGGAGGTTCAGGCGTGTCGGGCATGTGGTACTGGCACGTCTGAGAGGTGGTACCGGGATCCCCGGCCCATGATTCCGGAATGTCTGCCAAGTGGTTTGGTGTAGAATGCAGGTGATTTGGTGTTTCCAGAACGTGGCTCCTAAGTGTCGAGCAGTTGGTTCCGGGGTGCTCAGCAGGTGGTTCAGGCGTGTCCGGCAGGTGGTTGCGGTGAGTCCGGGAGGTGGTTCTGGCGCGTCTGGCACGTGCTTCTTGCACATGTGAGAAGTCATTCCGTCATGCCCGGCAGGTGATTCTGGACTGTCCGCCAAGTGGTTCTGAAGTAGCGGCAGGTGATTTTGGCATGTCTGGCAGGGGGTTCTGGCGAGTCGAGCAGGTGGTTCCAGCGTGCTAGGCAGGTGGTTCAGGCGTGTCCGGCAGGTGCTTCCTGTCTCTCCGGGAGGTGGCTCCGGAATATCTGGCACATGGTTCTGGCACATCTGGGAGGTGATTCCAGCCTGCCCAGCAGGTGATTCCGGAGTGTCCACCATGTGGTCCTGGTGTAGCCGGCCGGTGATTTTGGGGTGTCCGGCAGGTCGTTCTGGTTTGTCCGGGAGTTGGTTCCGGCGAAACGAAATGCTGGTTCAGGTGTGTTTGGCAGATGGCTCCGGTCTGTCCGGGAGGTGGTTCCGGCGTGTCGGGATTGTGGCTCTGGCACGTCTGAGAGGCTGTTCGGGGATCCCCAGTACGTGATTCCGGAGTGTCTGCCAGGTGTTTTGACGTAGAAAGCAGGTGATTTGTCGTGTCCAGAACGTGGCTTCTAAGAGTCGAGCAGTTGGTTCCGGGGTGCTCGGCAGGTGCTTCATCCGTGTCCGGCAGGTGGTTGCAGTGTCTCCAGGATGTGGTTCATGCGTTTCCGGCAGGTGGTTCCTGTCTATCCGGGAGGTAGTTCCGGCGTGTCGGGCACGTGGTTCTGGCACATATGAGAGGTGGTTCCGGGAAGCCTGGCAGGTGATTCTGGAGTGCCCACCAAGTGTTTCTGGCATAGCCGGCAGTTGATTTTTGGCGTGTCCGACAGGTGGTTCTTGAGAGTGAAGCAGGTGGTTCCGGCGTGCTCGGCAGGTGCTTCAGGCGTATCCAGCAGGTGGTTCCGGCATGTCAGGCACGAGGTTCTGGCACGTCTGAGAGGTGGTTCCGGGATGCCCGACAATTGATTCTGGAGTAACCAACAAGTGGTTCTGGTGTAGCTGGCAGGTGATTTTGGCATGTCCCGCAGGTGGTTCCAGTAAGTCGAGCAGGTGGTTCCGGTGTGCTCGGCATGTGGTTCCGGCGTGTCCAGCATGTGGTTCTGGCACGTCTGAGAGGTAGTTCCGGCATGCCCAGCAGGTGATTCTGGAGTGCCCACCAAGTGTTTCTGGCATAGCCGGCGGTTGATTTTGGCGTGTCCGACAGGTGGTTCTTGAGAGTGAAGCAGGTCGTTCCGGCATGCTCGGCAGGTGGTTCAGGCGTGTCCAGCAAGTGGTTGCGGTGTTTCTGGGAGGTGGTTCCGGCGTGTCCAGCACGTGGTTCTGGTACGTCTGAGAGCTTGTTACGGCATGCCCTGCATGTGATTCTGACGTGTCCGCCACGTGGTTCTGGCATAGCCAGCAGGTGATTTGGGTGTGTCCGGCAGGTGGTTCTGGCGTGCTTGGCAGGTGCTTCAGGCGTGTCCAGCAGGTGGTTCCGTTCTGTCCGGGAGGTGGTTCCGGCGTGTCTGGCACGTGGTTCTGGCACCTCTGAGAGGTGTTTCCAGCATGCTGGGAAGGTGATTCCAGATTGTCTGCCAAGTGGTTCTGGTGTAGCCGGCGGGTGATTTTGGCGTGTCCACCATGTGGTTCCGGCATGTTGAGCAGGTGCTCGGCAGGTGGTTCAGGCGTGTCCGGCAGGTGATTCTGGTCGTTCCGGGTGGTGGTTCCGTTGTGCCTCGCACGTGGTTCTGGCAGGTCTGAGAAGTGGTTCCAGCATGCCCGGCAGGTGATTTGGGAGTGTCCACCAAATGGTTTTGGTGTCGCCGGCAGGTGATTTTGGCGTGTCCGGAAGGTGGTTCCGGCGCGTCGAGCATTTGGTTCCGGCGTGCTAGGCAGGTGGTTCAGGCGTGTCCGGCAGGTGCTCCCACTCTGTCCTGGAGGTGGTTCCGGCGTGTCCGACCCATGTTTCTGGCACGCCTGAGGGGTGGTTCCAGCACGCCCGGCAGGTGATTTTGGAGTGTACGCCAAGTGGTTCTGGCGTATCCTGTCATAGATTTTGGTGTGTCTGGCAGGTGTTTCCACCGAGTCGAGCAGGTGGATCTGGCGTGCTCGGCAGCTGGTTCCGGTGTGTCCGGCACGTGGTTCTGACACGTCTGACAGGTGGTTCCCGCATGCCTGGCAGGAGTTTACGGAGTGTCCGGCAAGTGGTTCTGGCGTAGCCAGCAGGTGATTTTGGCATGTCCGGCCGGCGATTCAGGATAGTCGAGCAGGTGGTTCCGGCGTGCTCGGCAGGTGATTCAGGCGTGTCCAGCAGGTGGTTCTGGTCTGTCCGGGAGGTGGTTCCTCCATGTCCGGCACGTGGTTCTGACACATTTGAAAGGTGGTTCCGGCATGCCTGGCAGGTGATTCTGAAGTGTCCGCCAAGTTGTTCTGGCATGGCCGGCAGGGGATTCAGGCCAGTCGAGAAAGTGGTTCCGGCGTGCTTGGCTGTGGTGCAGGAGTGTCCGACATGTGGTTGCGGTCTGTCTGGGAGGTGGTTCCCGGGTGTCAGGCACTTGCTTCTGGCATGTCTGAGAAGTGGTTCCGGCATGGCCTGCAGGTGATTCCGGAGTATCCGCCAAGTGCTTCTGGCATAGCCGGCAGATTATTTGGGCATGTCCTGCAAGGAGTTCAGGCGAGTCGGGCAGGTGGTTCAGGAGTGTCAGGCAGGTGGTTCCGGTCTGTCTGGGAGGTGGTTCCGGCGTGTCTGGGACATGCTTGTGGCACGTCTGAGAGGTTGTTACGGCATGCCCTGCATGTGATTCCGGAGTGTCCGCCAAATGGTTCTGGCGTAGCCAGCAGGTGATTTGGGTGTGTCCGCCAGGTGGGTTCGGTGAGTCGAGCAGGTGGTTCCGGCGTGCTCGGCAGGTGGTTCAGGCGTGTCCAGCATGTGGTTCCGGTCTGTCCGGGAGGTGGTTCTGGCGTGTCTGGCACGTGGTTCTGGGACGTCTGAGAGGTGGTTCCAGCATTCCGGGCAGGTGATTCCGGAGTGTCCGCCAAGTGGTTCTTGTGTAGCTGGCGGGTGATTTTGGCATGTCCATCAGGTGGTTCCGGCGTGTTGAGCAGGTGTTTCCGGGTGCTTGGCAGGTGGTTCAGGTGTGTCCGGAAGCTGATTCCAGTCGTTCCGTGTGGTGGTTCCGGCGTGTCTGGCACGTGGTTCTGGCAGTTCTGACAAGTGGTTCCGGCATGCCCGACAGGTGATTTGGGAGTGTCCACCAAATGGTTTTGGCGTCGCCGGCAGGAGATTTTGGCGTGTCCGGAAGGTGGTTCCGGCGCATCGAGCATTTGGTTCCGGCGTGCTAGGCAGGTGGTTCAGGCGTGTCCGGCAGGTGCTCCCACTCTGTCCTGGAGGTGGTTCTGGCGTGTCCGGCACATGGTTCTGGCACGTCTGAGAGGTGGTTCCGGCATGCCCGGCTGGTGATTCTGGAGTATCGCCAAGTGGTTCTGGCGTAGCCGTCAGGTTATTTTGGCGTGTCCAGAACGTGGTTCTGGCGAGTGGAGCACGTTGTTTGTGCGAGCTCAGCAGGTGGTTCTACGTGTCCGGCAGGCGGTTGCAGTGCATCCGAGAGTGGTTCTGGCATATCTGGCACGTGGTTCTGGCACATCTGAGGGTTGGTTCCAGCATGCCAGGCAGGTGATTCCAGAGTGTCCGCCAAGTGCTTCCTGCGTAGCCAGCAGGTGACTTTGACGTTTATGGCAGGTGGTTCCAACAAGTCAAGCAGGTGGTTCCGGCATGCTCGCCAGGTGGTTCAGCCGTGTCGGACAGGTTGTTCCGGACTGTCCGGGAGGAGGTTCAGGCGTGTCGGGCATGTGGTACTGGCACGTCTGAGAGGTGGTACCGGGATCCCCGGCCCATGATTCCGGAATGTCTGCCAAGTGGTTTGGTGTAGAATGCAGGTGATTTGGTGTTTCCAGAACGTGGCTCCTAAGTGTCGAGCAGTTGGTTCCGGGGTGCTCAGCAGGTGGTTCAGGCGTGTCCGGCAGGTGGTTGCGGTGAGTCCGGGAGGTGGTTCTGGCGCGTCTGGCACGTGCTTCTTGCACATCTGAGAAGTCATTCCGTCATGCCCGGCAGGTGATTCTGGACTGTCCGCCAAGTGGTTCTGAAGTAGCGGCAGGTGATTTTGGCATGTCTGGCAGGGGGTTCTGGCGAGTCGAGCAGGTGGTTCCAGCGTGCTAGGCAGGTGGTTCAGGCGTGTCCGGCAGGTGCTTCCTGTCTGTCCGGGAGGTGGCTCCGGAATATCTGGCACATGGTTCTGGCACATCTGGGAGGTGATTCCAGCCTGCCCAGCAGGTGATTCCGGAGTGTCCACCATGTGGTCCTGGTGTAGCCGGCCGGTGATTTTGGGGTGTCCGGCAGGTCGTTCTGGTTTGTCCGGGAGTTGGTTCCGGAAAAACGAAATGCTGGTTCAGGTGTGTTTGGCAGATGGCTCCGGTCTGTCCGGGAGGTGGTTCCGGCGTGTCGGGATTGTGGCTCTGGCACGTCTGAGAGGCTGTCCGGGGATCCCCAGTACGTGATTCCGGAGTGTCTGCCAAGTGTTTTGACGTAGAAAGCAGGTGATTTGGCGTGTCCAGAACGTGGCTTCAAAGAGTCGAGCAGTTGGTTCCGGGGTGCTCGGCAGGTGCTTCATCCGTGTCCGGCAGGTGGTTGCAGTGTCTCCAGGATGTGGTTCATGCGTTTCCGGCAGGTGGTTCCTGTCTATCCGGGAGGTAGTTCCGGCGTGTCGGGCACGTGGTTCTGGCACATATGAGAGGTGGTTCCGGGAAGCCTGGCAGGTGATTCTGGAGTGCCCACCAAGTGTTTCTGGCATAGCCGGCAGTTGATTTTTGGCGTGTCCGACAGGTGGTTCTTGAGAGTGAAGCAGGTGGTTCCGGCGTGCTCGGCAGGTGCTTCAGGCGTATCCAGCAGGTGGTTCCGGCATGTCAGGCACGAGGTTCTGGCACGTCTGAGAGGTGGTTCCGGGATGCCCGACAATTGATTCTGGAGTGTCCAACAAGTGGTTCTGGTGTAGCTGGCAGGTGATTTTGGCATGTCCCGCAGGTGGTTCCAGTAAGTCGAGCAGGTGGTTCCGGTGTGCTCGGCATGTGGTTCCGGCGTGTCCAGCATGTGGTTCTGGCACGTCTGAGAGGTAGTTCCGGCATGCCCAGCAGGTGATTCTGGAGTGCCCACCAAGTGTTTCTGGCATAGCCGACAGTTGATTTTGGCGTGTCCGACAGGTGGTTCTTGAGAGTGAAGCAGGTCGTTCCGGCATGCTTGGCAGGTGGTTCAGGCGTGTCCAGCAAGTGGTTGCGGTGTTTCTGGGAGGTGGTTCCGGCGTGTCCAGCACGTGGTTCTGGTACGTCTGAGAGCTTGTTACGGCATGCCCTGCATGTGATTCTGACGTGTCCGCCACGTGGTTCTGGCATAGCCAGCAGGTGATTTGGGTGTGTCCGGCAGGTGGTTCTGGCGTGCTTGGCAGGTGCTTCAGGCGTGTCCAGCAGGTGGTTCCGTTCTGTCCGGGAGGTGGTTCCGGCGTGTCTGGCACGTGGTTCTGGCACCTCTGAGAGGTGTTTCCAGCATGCTGGGAAGGTGATTCCAGATTGTCTGCCAAGTGGTTCTGGTGTAGCCGGCGGGTGATTTTGGCGTGTCCACCATGTGGTTCCGGCATGTTGAGCAGGTGCTCGGCAGGTGGTTCAGGCGTGTCCGGCAGGTGATTCTGGTCGTTCCGGGTGGTGGTTCCGTTGTGCCTCGCACGTGGTTCTGGCAGGTCTGAGAAGTGGTTCCAGCATGCCCGGCAGGTGATTTGGGAGTGTCCACCAAATGGTTTTGGTGTCGCCGGCAGGTGATTTTGGCGTGTCCGGAAGGTGGTTCCAGCGCGTCGAGCATTTGGTTCCGGCGTGCTAGGCAGGTGGTTCAGGCGTGTCCGGCAGGTGCTCCCACTCTGTCCTGGAGGTGGTTCCGGCGTGTCCGACCCATGTTTCTGGCACGCCTGAGGGGTGGTTCCAGCACGCCCGGCAGGTGATTTTGGAGTGTACGCCAAGTGGTTCTGGCGTATCCTGTCATAGATTTTGGTGTGTCTGGCAGGTGTTTCCACCGAGTCGAGCAGGTGGATCTGGCGTGCTCGGCAGCTGGTTCCGGTGTGTCCGGCACGTGGTTCTGACACGTCTGACAGGTGGTTCCCGCATGCCTGGCAGGAGTTTACGGAGTGTCCGGCAAGTGGTTCTGGCGTAGCCAGCAGGTGATTTTGGCATGTCCGGCCGGCGATTCAGGATAGTCGAGCAGGTGGTTCCGGCGTGCTCGGCAGGTGATTCAGGCGTGTCCAGCAGGTGGTTCTGGTCTGTCCGGGAGGTGGTTCCTCCATGTCCGGCACGTGGTTCTGACACATTTGAAAGGTGGTTCCGGCATGCCTGGCAGGTGATTCTGAAGTGTCCGCCAAGTTGTTCTGGCATGGCCGGCAGGGGATTCAGGCCAGTCGAGAAAGTGGTTCCGGCGTGCTTGGCTGTGGTGCAGGCGTGTCCGACATGTGGTTGCGGTCTGTCTGGGAGGTGGTTCCCGGGTGTCAGGCACTTGCTTCTGGCATGTCTGAGAATTGGTTCCGGCATGGCCTGCAGGTGATTCCGGAGTATCCGCCAAGTGCTTCTGGCATAGCCGGCAGATTATTTGGGCATGTCCTGCAAGGAGTTCAGGCGAGTCGGGCAGGTGGTTCAGGAGTGTCAGGCAGGTGGTTCCGGTCTGTCTGGGAGGTGGTTCCGGCGTGTCTGGGACATGCTTGTGGCACGTCGGAGAGGTTGTTACGGCATGCCCTGCATGTGATTCCGGAGTGTCCGCCAAATGGTTCTGGCGTAGCCAGCAGGTGATTTGGGTGTGTCCGCCAGGTGGGTTCGGTGAGTCGAGCAGGTGGTTCCGGCGTGCTCGGCAGGTGGTTCAGGCGTGTCCAGCATGTGGTTCCGGTCTGTCCGGGAGGTGGTTCTGGCGTGTCTGGCACGTGGTTCTGGGACGTCTGAGAGGTGGTTCCAGCATTCCGGGCAGGTGATTCCGGAGTGTCCGCCAAGTGGTTCTTGTGTAGCTGGCGGGTGATTTTGGCGTGTCCATCAGGTGGTTCCGGCGTGTTGAGCAGGTGTTTCCGGGTGCTTGGCAGGTGGTTCAGGTGTGTCCGGAAGCTGATTCCAGTCGTTCCGTGTGGTGGTTCCGGCGTGTCTGGCACGTGGTTCTGGCAGTTCTGACAAGTGGTTCCGGCATGCCCGACAGGTGATTTGGGAGTGTCCACCAAATGGTTTTGGCGTCGCCGGCAGGAGATTTTGGCGTGTCCGGAAGGTGGTTCCGGCGCATCGAGCATTTGGTTCCGGCGTGCTAGGCAGGTGGTTCAGGCGTGTCCGGCAGGTGCTCCCACTCTGTCCTGGAGGTGGTTCTGGCGTGTCCGGCACATGGTTCTGGCACGTCTGAGAGGTGGTTCCGGCATGCCCTGCTGGTGATTCTGGAGTATCGCCAAGTGGTTCTGGCGTAGCCGTCAGGTTATTTTGGCGTGTCCAGAACGTGGTTCTGGCGAGTGGAGCACGTTGTTTGTGCGAGCTCAGCAGGTGGTTCTACGTGTCCGGCAGGCGGTTGCAGTGCATCCGAGAGTGGTTCTGGCATATCTGGCACGTGGTTCTGGCACATCTGAGGGTTGGTTCCAGCATGCCAGGCAGGTGATTCCAGAGTGTCCGCCAAGTGCTTCCTGCGTAGCCAGCAGGTGACTTTGACGTTTATGGCAGGTGGTTCCAACAAGTCAAGCAGGTGGTTCCGGCATGCTCGCCAGGTGGTTCAGCCGTGTCGGACAGGTTGTTCCGGACTGTCCGGGAGGAGGTTCAGGCGTGTCGGGCATGTGGTACTGGCACGTCTGAGAGGTGGTACCGGGATCCCCGGCCCATGATTCCGGAATGTCTGCCAAGTGGTTTGGTGTAGAATGCAGGTGATTTGGTGTTTCCAGAACGTGGCTCCTAAGTGTCGAGCAGTTGGTTCCGGGGTGCTCAGCAGGTGGTTCAGGCGTGTCCGGCAGGTGGTTGCGGTGAGTCCGGGAGGTGGTTCTGGCGCGTCTGGCACGTGCTTCTTGCACATCTGAGAAGTCATTCCGTCATGCCCGGCAGGTGATTCTGGACTGTCCGCCAAGTGGTTCTGAAGTAGCGGCAGGTGATTTTGGCATGTCTGGCAGGGGGTTCTGGCGAGTCGAGCAGGTGGTTCCAGCGTGCTAGGCAAGTGGTTCAGGCGTGTCCGGCAGGTGCTTCCTGTCTGTCCGGGAGGTGGCTCCGGCGTGTCGGGATTGTGGCTCTGGCACGTCTGAGAGGCTGTTCGGGGATCCCCAGTACGTGATTCCGGAGTGTCTGCCAGGTGTTTTGACGTAGAAAGCAGGTGATTTGTCGTGTCCAGAACGTGGCTTCTAAGAGTCGAGCAGTTGGTTCCGGGGTGCTCGGCAGGTGCTTCATCCGTGTCCGGCAGGTGGTTGCAGTGTCTCCAGGATGTGGTTCATGCGTTTCCGGCAGGTGGTTCCTGTCTATCCGGGAGGTAGTTCCGGCGTGTCGGGCACGTGGTTCTGGCACATATGAGAGGTGGTTCCGGGAAGCCTGGCAGGTGATTCTGGAGTGCCCACCAAGTGTTTCTGGCATAGCCGGCAGTTGATTTTTGGCGTGTCCGACAGGTGGTTCTTGAGAGTGAAGCAGGTGGTTCCGGCGTGCTCGGCAGGTGCTTCAGGCGTATCCAGCAGGTGGTTCCGGCATGTCAGGCACGAGGTTCTGGCACGTCTGAGAGGTGGTTCCGGGATGCCCGACAATTGATTCTGGAGTAACCAACAAGTGGTTCTGGTGTAGCTGGCAGGTGATTTTGGCATGTCCCGCAGGTGGTTCCAGTAAGTCGAGCAGGTGGTTCCGGTGTGCTCGGCATGTGGTTCCGGCGTGTCCAGCATGTGGTTCTGGCACGTCTGAGAGGTAGTTCCGGCATGCCCAGCAGGTGATTCTGGAGTGCCCACCAAGTGTTTCTGGCATAGCCGACAGTTGATTTTGGCGTGTCCGACAGGTGGTTCTTGAGAGTGAAGCAGGTCGTTCCGGCATGCTTGGCAGGTGGTTCAGGCGTGTCCAGCAAGTGGTTGCGGTGTTTCTGGGAGGTGGTTCCGGCGTGTCCAGCACGTGGTTCTGGTACGTCTGAGAGCTTGTTACGGCATGCCCTGCATGTGATTCTGACGTGTCCGCCACGTGGTTCTGGCATAGCCAGCAGGTGATTTGGGTGTGTCCGGCAGGTGGTTCTGGCGTGCTTGGCAGGTGCTTCAGGCGTGTCCAGCAGGTGGTTCCGTTCTGTCCGGGAGGTGGTTCCGGCGTGTCTGGCACGTGGTTCTGGCACGTCTGAGAGGTGTTTCCAGCATGCTGGGAAGGTGATTCCAGATTGTCTGCCAAGTGGTTCTGGTGTAGCCGGCGGGTGATTTTGGCGTGTCCACCATGTGGTTCCGGCATGTTGAGCAGGTGCTCGGCAGGTGGTTCAGGCGTGTCCGGCAGGTGATTCTGGTCGTTCCGGGTGGTGGTTCCGTTGTGCCTCGCACGTGGTTCTGGCAGGTCTGAGAAGTGGTTCCAGCATGCCCGGCAGGTGATTTGGGAGTGTCCACCAAATGGTTTTGGTGTCGCCGGCAGGTGATTTTGGCGTGTCCGGAAGGTGGTTCCAGCGCGTCGAGCATTTGGTTCCGGCGTGCTAGGCAGGTGGTTCAGGCGTGTCCGGCAGGTGCTCCCACTCTGTCCTGGAGGTGGTTCCGGCGTGTCCGACCCATGTTTCTGGCACGCCTGAGGGGTGGTTCCAGCACGCCCGGCAGGTGATTTTGGAGTGTACGCCAAGTGGTTCTGGCGTATCCTGTCATAGATTTTGGTGTGTCTGGCAGGTGTTTCCACCGAGTCGAGCAGGTGGATCTGGCGTGCTCGGCAGCTGGTTCCGGTGTGTCCGGCACGTGGTTCTGACACGTCTGACAGGTGGTTCCCGCATGCCTGGCAGGAGTTTACGGAGTGTCCGGCAAGTGGTTCTGGCGTAGCCAGCAGGTGATTTTGGCATGTCCGGCCGGCGATTCAGGATAGTCGAGCAGGTGGTTCCGGCGTGCTCGGCAGGTGATTCAGGCGTGTCCAGCAGGTGGTTCTGGTCTGTCCGGGAGGTGGTTCCTCCATGTCCGGCACGTGGTTCTGACACATTTGAAAGGTGGTTCCGGCATGCCTGGCAGGTGATTCTGAAGTGTCCGCCAAGTTGTTCTGGCATGGCCGGCAGGGGATTCAGGCCAGTCGAGAAAGTGGTTCCGGCGTGCTTGGCTGTGGTGCAGGCGTGTCCGACATGTGGTTGCGGTCTGTCTGGGAGGTGGTTCCCGGGTGTCAGGCACTTGCTTCTGGCATGTCTGAGAAGTGGTTCCGGCATGGCCTGCAGGTGATTCCGGAGTATCCGCCAAGTGCTTCTGGCATAGCCGGCAGATTATTTGGGCATGTCCTGCAAGGAGTTCAGGCGAGTCGGGCAGGTGGTTCAGGAGTGTCAGGCAGGTGGTTCCGGTCTGTCTGGGAGGTGGTTCCGGCGTGTCTGGGACATGCTTGTGGCACGTCTGAGAGGTTGTTACGGCATGCCCTGCATGTGATTCCGGAGTGTCCGCCAAATGGTTCTGGCGTAGCCAGCAGGTGATTTGGGTGTGTCCGCCAGGTGGGTTCGGTGAGTCGAGCAGGTGGTTCCGGCGTGCTCGGCAGGTGGTTCAGGCGTGTCCAGCATGTGGTTCCGGTCTGTCCGGGAGGTGGTTCTGGCGTGTCTGGCACGTGGTTCTGGGACGTCTGAGAGGTGGTTCCAGCATTCCGGGCAGGTGATTCCGGAGTGTCCGCCAAGTGGTTCTTGTGTAGCTGGCGGGTGATTTTGGCGTGTCCATCAGGTGGTTCCGGCGTGTTGAGCAGGTGTTTCTGGGTGCTTGGCAGGTGGTTCAGGTGTGTCCGGAAGCTGATTCCAGTCGGTCCGTGTGGTGGTTCCGGCGTGTCTGGCACGTGGTTCTGGCAGTTCTGACAAGTGGTTCCGGCATGCCCGACAGGTGATTTGGGAGTGTCCACCAAATGGTTTTGGCGTCGCCGGCAGGAGATTTTGGCGTGTCCGGAAGGTGGTTCCGGCGCATCGAGCATTTGGTTCCGGCGTGCTAGGCAGGTGGTTCAGGCGTGTCCGGCAGGTGCTCCCACTCTGTCCTGGAGGTGGTTCTGGCGTGTCCGGCACATGGTTCTGGCACGTCTGAGAGGTGGTTCCGGCATGCCCGGCTGGTGATTCTGGAGTATCGCCAAGTGGTTCTGGCGTAGCCGTCAGGTTATTTTGGCGTGTCCAGAACGTGGTTCTGGCGAGTGGAGCACGTTGTTTGTGCGAGCTCAGCAGGTGGTTCTACGTGTCCGGCAGGCGGTTGCAGTGCATCCGAGAGTGGTTCTGGCATATCTGGCACGTGGTTCTGGCACATCTGAGGGTTGGTTCCAGCATGCCAGGCAGGTGATTCCAGAGTGTCCGCCAAGTGCTTCCTGCGTAGCCAGCAGGTGACTTTGACGTTTATGGCAGGTGGTTCCAACAAGTCAAGCAGGTGGTTCCGGCATGCTCGCCAGGTGGTTCAGCCGTGTCGGACAGGTTGTTCCGGACTGTCCGGGAGGAGGTTCAGGCGTGTCGGGCATGTGGTACTGGCACGTCTGAGAGGTGGTACCGGGATCCCCGGCCCATGATTCCGGAATGTCTGCCAAGTGGTTTGGTGTAGAATGCAGGTGATTTGGTGTTTCCAGAACGTGGCTCCTAAGTGTCGAGCAGTTGGTTCCGGGGTGCTCAGCAGGTGGTTCAGGCGTGTCCGGCAGGTGGTTGCGGTGAGTCCGGGAGGTGGTTCTGGCGCGTCTGGCACGTGCTTCTTGCACATCTGAGAAGTCATTCCGTCATGCCCGGCAGGTGATTCTGGACTGTCCGCCAAGTGGTTCTGAAGTAGCGGCAGGTGATTTTGGCATGTCTGGCAGGGGGTTCTGGCGAGTCGAGCAGGTGGTTCCAGCGTGCTAGGCAGGTGGTTCAGGCGTGTCCGGCAGGTGCTTCCTGTCTGTCCGGGAGGTGGCTCCGGAATATCTGGCACATGGTTCTGGCACATCTGGGAGGTGATTCCAGCCTGCCCAGCAGGTGATTCCGGAGTGTCCACCATGTGGTCCTGGTGTAGCCGGCCGGTGATTTTGGGGTGTCCGGCAGGTCGTTCTGGTTTGTCCGGGAGTTGGTTCCGGCGAAACGAAATGCTGGTTCAGGTGTGTTTGGCAGATGGCTCCGGTCTGTCCGGGAGGTGGTTCCGGCGTGTCGGGATTGTGGCTCTGGCACGTCTGAGAGGCTGTTCGGGGATCCCCAGTACGTGATTCCGGAGTGTCTGCCAGGTGTTTTGACGTAGAAAGCAGGTGATTTGTCGTGTCCAGAACGTGGCTTCTAAGAGTCGAGCAGTTGGTTCCGGGGTGCTCGGCAGGTGCTTCATCCGTGTCCGGCAGGTGGTTGCAGTGTCTCCAGGATGTGGTTCATGCGTTTCCGGCAGGTGGTTCCTGTCTATCCGGGAGGTAGTTCCGGCGTGTCGGGCACGTGGTTCTGGCACATATGAGAGGTGGTTCCGGGAAGCCTGGCAGGTGATTCTGGAGTGCCCACCAAGTGTTTCTGGCATAGCCGGCAGTTGATTTTTGGCGTGTCCGACAGGTGGTTCTTGAGAGTGAAGCAGGTGGTTCCGGCGTGCTCGGCAGGTGCTTCAGGCGTATCCAGCAGGTGGTTCCGGCATGTCAGGCACGAGGTTCTGGCACGTCTGAGAGGTGGTTCCGGGATGCCCGACAATTGATTCTGGAGTAACCAACAAGTGGTTCTGGTGTAGCTGGCAGGTGATTTTGGCATGTCCCGCAGGTGGTTCCAGTAAGTCGAGCAGGTGGTTCCGGTGTGCTCGGCATGTGGTTCCGGCGTGTCCAGCATGTGGTTCTGGCACGTCTGAGAGGTAGTTCCGGCATGCCCAGCAGGTGATTCTGGAGTGCCCACCAAGTGTTTCTGGCATAGCCGGCGGTTGATTTTGGCGTGTCCGACAGGTGGTTCTTGAGAGTGAAGCAGGTCGTTCCGGCATGCTCGGCAGGTGGTTCAGGCGTGTCCAGCAAGTGGTTGCGGTGTTTCTGGGAGGTGGTTCCGGCGTGTCCAGCACGTGGTTCTGGTACGTCTGAGAGCTTGTTACGGCATGCCCTGCATGTGATTCTGACGTGTCCGCCACGTGGTTCTGGCATAGCCAGCAGGTGATTTGGGTGTGTCCGGCAGGTGGTTCTGGCGTGCTTGGCAGGTGCTTCAGGCGTGTCCAGCAGGTGGTTCCGTTCTGTCCGGGAGGTGGTTCCGGCGTGTCTGGCACGTGGTTCTGGCACGTCTGAGAGGTGTTTCCAGCATGCTGGGAAGGTGATTCCAGATTGTCTGCCAAGTGGTTCTGGTGTAGCCGGCGGGTGATTTTGGCGTGTCCACCATGTGGTTCCGGCATGTTGAGCAGGTGCTCGGCAGGTGGTTCAGGCGTGTCCGGCAGGTGATTCTGGTCGTTCCGGGTGGTGGTTCCGTTGTGCCTCGCACGTGGTTCTGGCAGGTCTGAGAAGTGGTTCCAGCATGCCCGGCAGGTGATTTGGGAGTGTCCACCAAATGGTTTTGGTGTCGCCGGCAGGTGATTTTGGCGTGTCCGGAAGGTGGTTCCGGCGCGTCGAGCATTTGGTTCCGGCGTGCTAGGCAGGTGGTTCAGGCGTGTCCGGCAGGTGCTCCCACTCTGTCCTGGAGGTGGTTCCGGCGTGTCCGACCCATGTTTCTGGCACGCCTGAGGGGTGGTTCCAGCACGCCCGGCAGGTGATTTTGGAGTGTACGCCAAGTGGTTCTGGCGTATCCTGTCATAGATTTTGGTGTGTCTGGCAGGTGTTTCCACCGAGTCGAGCAGGTGGATCTGGCGTGCTCGGCAGCTGGTTCCGGTGTGTCCGGCACGTGGTTCTGACACGTCTGACAGGTGGTTCCCGCATGCCTGGCAGGAGTTTACGGAGTGTCCGGCAAGTGGTTCTGGCGTAGCCAGCAGGTGATTTTGGCATGTCCGGCCGGCGATTCAGGATAGTCGAGCAGGTGGTTCCGGCGTGCTCGGCAGGTGATTCAGGCGTGTCCAGCAGGTGGTTCTGGTCTGTCCGGGAGGTGGTTCCTCCATGTCCGGCACGTGGTTCTGACACATTTGAAAGGTGGTTCCGGCATGCCTGGCAGGTGATTCTGAAGTGTCCGCCAAGTTGTTCTGGCATGGCCGGCAGGGGATTCAGGCCAGTCGAGAAAGTGGTTCCGGCGTGCTTGGCTGTGGTGCAGGAGTGTCCGACATGTGGTTGCGGTCTGTCTGGGAGGTGGTTCCCGGGTGTCAGGCACTTGCTTCTGGCATGTCTGAGAAGTGGTTCCGGCATGGCCTGCAGGTGATTCCGGAGTATCCGCCAAGTGCTTCTGGCATAGCCGGCAGATTATTTGGGCATGTCCTGCAAGGAGTTCAGGCGAGTCGGGCAGGTGGTTCAGGAGTGTCAGGCAGGTGGTTCCGGTCTGTCTGGGAGGTGGTTCCGGCGTGTCTGGGACATGCTTGTGGCACGTCTGAGAGGTTGTTACGGCATGCCCTGCATGTGATTCCGGAGTGTCCGCCAAATGGTTCTGGCGTAGCCAGCAGGTGATTTGGGTGTGTCCGCCAGGTGGGTTCGGTGAGTCGAGCAGGTGGTTCCGGCGTGCTCGGCAGGTGGTTCAGGCGTGTCCAGCATGTGGTTCCGGTCTGTCCGGGAGGTGGTTCTGGCGTGTCTGGCACGTGGTTCTGGGACGTCTGAGAGGTGGTTCCAGCATTCCGGGCAGGTGATTCCGGAGTGTCCGCCAAGTGGTTCTTGTGTAGCTGGCGGGTGATTTTGGCGTGTCCATCAGGTGGTTCCGGCGTGTTGAGCAGGTGTTTCCGGGTGCTTGGCAGGTGGTTCAGGTGTGTCCGGAAGCTGATTCCAGTCGTTCCGTGTGGTGGTTCCGGCGTGTCTGGCACGTGGTTCTGGCAGTTCTGACAAGTGGTTCCGGCATGCCCGACAGGTGATTTGGGAGTGTCCACCAAATGGTTTTGGCGTCGCCGGCAGGAGATTTTGGCGTGTCCGGAAGGTGGTTCCGGCGCATCGAGCATTTGGTTCCGGCGTGCTAGGCAGGTGGTTCAGGCGTGTCCGGCAGGTGCTCCCACTCTGTCCTGGAGGTGGTTCTGGCGTGTCCGGCACATGGTTCTGGCACGTCTGAGAGGTGGTTCCGGCATGCCCGGCTGGTGATTCTGGAGTATCGCCAAGTGGTTCTGGCGTAGCCGTCAGGTTATTTTGGCGTGTCCAGAACGTGGTTCTGGCGAGTGGAGCACGTTGTTTGTGCGAGCTCAGCAGGTGGTTCTACGTGTCCGGCAGGCGGTTGCAGTGCATCCGAGAGTGGTTCTGGCATATCTGGCACGTGGTTCTGGCACATCTGAGGGTTGGTTCCAGCATGCCAGGCAGGTGATTCCAGAGTGTCCGCCAAGTGCTTCCTGCGTAGCCAGCAGGTGACTTTGACGTTTATGGCAGGTGGTTCCAACAAGTCAAGCAGGTGGTTCCGGCATGCTCGCCAGGTGGTTCAGCCGTGTCGGACAGGTTGTTCCGGACTGTCCGGGAGGAGGTTCAGGCGTGTCGGGCATGTGGTACTGGCACGTCTGAGAGGTGGTACCGGGATCCCCGGCCCATGATTCCGGAATGTCTGCCAAGTGGTTTGGTGTAGAATGCAGGTGATTTGGTGTTTCCAGAACGTGGCTCCTAAGTGTCGAGCAGTTGGTTCCGGGGTGCTCAGCAGGTGGTTCAGGCGTGTCCGGCAGGTGGTTGCGGTGAGTCCGGGAGGTGGTTCTGGCGCGTCTGGCACGTGCTTCTTGCACATCTGAGAAGTCATTCCGTCATGCCCGGCAGGTGATTCTGGACTGTCCGCCAAGTGGTTCTGAAGTAGCGGCAGGTGATTTTGGCATGTCTGGCAGGGGGTTCTGGCGAGTCGAGCAGGTGGTTCCAGCGTGCTAGGCAGGTGGTTCAGGCGTGTCCGGCAGGTGCTTCCTGTCTGTCCGGGAGGTGGCTCCGGAATATCTGGCACATGGTTCTGGCACATCTGGGAGGTGATTCCAGCCTGCCCAGCAGGTGATTCCGGAGTGTCCACCATGTGGTCCTGGTGTAGCCGGCCGGTGATTTTGGGGTGTCCGGCAGGTCGTTCTGGTTTGTCCGGGAGTTGGTTCCGGCGAAACGAAATGCTGGTTCAGGTGTGTTTGGCAGATGGCTCCGGTCTGTCCGGGAGGTGGTTCCGGCGTGTCGGGATTGTGGCTCTGGCACGTCTGAGAGGCTGTTCGGGGATCCCCAGTACGTGATTCCGGAGTGTCTGCCAGGTGTTTTGACGTAGAAAGCAGGTGATTTGTCGTGTCCAGAACGTGGCTTCTAAGAGTCGAGCAGTTGGTTCCGGGGTGCTCGGCAGGTGCTTCATCCGTGTCCGGCAGGTGGTTGCAGTGTCTCCAGGATGTGGTTCATGCGTTTCCGGCAGGTGGTTCCTGTCTATCCGGGAGGTAGTTCCGGCGTGTCGGGCACGTGGTTCTGGCACATATGAGAGGTGGTTCCGGGAAGCCTGGCAGGTGATTCTGGAGTGCCCACCAAGTGTTTCTGGCATAGCCGGCAGTTGATTTTTGGCGTGTCCGACAGGTGGTTCTTGAGAGTGAAGCAGGTGGTTCCGGCGTGCTCGGCAGGTGCTTCAGGCGTATCCAGCAGGTGGTTCCGGCATGTCAGGCACGAGGTTCTGGCACGTCTGAGAGGTGGTTCCGGGATGCCCGACAATTGATTCTGGAGTAACCAACAAGTGGTTCTGGTGTAGCTGGCAGGTGATTTTGGCATGTCCCGCAGGTGGTTCCAGTAAGTCGAGCAGGTGGTTCCGGTGTGCTCGGCATGTGGTTCCGGCGTGTCCAGCATGTGGTTCTGGCACGTCTGAGAGGTAGTTCCGGCATGCCCAGCAGGTGATTCTGGAGTGCCCACCAAGTGTTTCTGGCATAGCCGGCGGTTGATTTTGGCGTGTCCGACAGGTGGTTCTTGAGAGTGAAGCAGGTCGTTCCGGCATGCTCGGCAGGTGGTTCAGGCGTGTCCAGCAAGTGGTTGCGGTGTTTCTGGGAGGTGGTTCCGGCGTGTCCAGCACGTGGTTCTGGTACGTCTGAGAGCTTGTTACGGCATGCCCTGCATGTGATTCTGACGTGTCCGCCACGTGGTTCTGGCATAGCCAGCAGGTGATTTGGGTGTGTCCGGCAGGTGGTTCTGGCGTGCTTGGCAGGTGCTTCAGGCGTGTCCAGCAGGTGGTTCCGTTCTGTCCGGGAGGTGGTTCCGGCGTGTCTGGCACGTGGTTCTGGCACGTCTGAGAGGTGTTTCCAGCATGCTGGGAAGGTGATTCCAGATTGTCTGCCAAGTGGTTCTGGTGTAGCCGGCGGGTGATTTTGGCGTGTCCACCATGTGGTTCCGGCATGTTGAGCAGGTGCTCGGCAGGTGGTTCAGGCGTGTCCGGCAGGTGATTCTGGTCGTTCCGGGTGGTGGTTCCGTTGTGCCTCGCACGTGGTTCTGGCAGGTCTGAGAAGTGGTTCCAGCATGCCCGGCAGGTGATTTGGGAGTGTCCACCAAATGGTTTTGGTGTCGCCGGCAGGTGATTTTGGCGTGTCCGGAAGGTGGTTCCGGCGCGTCGAGCATTTGGTTCCGGCGTGCTAGGCAGGTGGTTCAGGCGTGTCCGGCAGGTGCTCCCACTCTGTCCTGGAGGTGGTTCCGGCGTGTCCGACCCATGTTTCTGGCACGCCTGAGGGGTGGTTCCAGCACGCCCGGCAGGTGATTTTGGAGTGTACGCCAAGTGGTTCTGGCGTATCCTGTCATAGATTTTGGTGTGTCTGGCAGGTGTTTCCACCGAGTCGAGCAGGTGGATCTGGCGTGCTCGGCAGCTGGTTCCGGTGTGTCCGGCACGTGGTTCTGACACGTCTGACAGGTGGTTCCCGCATGCCTGGCAGGAGTTTACGGAGTGTCCGGCAAGTGGTTCTGGCGTAGCCAGCAGGTGATTTTGGCATGTCCGGCCGGCGATTCAGGATAGTCGAGCAGGTGGTTCCGGCGTGCTCGGCAGGTGATTCAGGCGTGTCCAGCAGGTGGTTCTGGTCTGTCCGGGAGGTGGTTCCTCCATGTCCGGCACGTGGTTCTGACACATTTGAAAGGTGGTTCCGGCATGCCTGGCAGGTGATTCTGAAGTGTCCGCCAAGTTGTTCTGGCATGGCCGGCAGGGGATTCAGGCCAGTCGAGAAAGTGGTTCCGGCGTGCTTGGCTGTGGTGCAGGAGTGTCCGACATGTGGTTGCGGTCTGTCTGGGAGGTGGTTCCCGGGTGTCAGGCACTTGCTTCTGGCATGTCTGAGAAGTGGTTCCGGCATGGCCTGCAGGTGATTCCGGAGTATCCGCCAAGTGCTTCTGGCATAGCCGGCAGATTATTTGGGCATGTCCTGCAAGGAGTTCAGGCGAGTCGGGCAGGTGGTTCAGGAGTGTCAGGCAGGTGGTTCCGGTCTGTCTGGGAGGTGGTTCCGGCGTGTCTGGGACATGCTTGTGGCACGTCTGAGAGGTTGTTACGGCATGCCCTGCATGTGATTCCGGAGTGTCCGCCAAATGGTTCTGGCGTAGCCAGCAGGTGATTTGGGTGTGTCCGCCAGGTGGGTTCGGTGAGTCGAGCAGGTGGTTCCGGCGTGCTCGGCAGGTGGTTCAGGCGTGTCCAGCATGTGGTTCCGGTCTGTCCGGGAGGTGGTTCTGGCGTGTCTGGCACGTGGTTCTGGGACGTCTGAGAGGTGGTTCCAGCATTCCGGGCAGGTGATTCCGGAGTGTCCGCCAAGTGGTTCTTGTGTAGCTGGCGGGTGATTTTGGCGTGTCCATCAGGTGGTTCCGGCGTGTTGAGCAGGTGTTTCCGGGTGCTTGGCAGGTGGTTCAGGTGTGTCCGGAAGCTGATTCCAGTCGTTCCGTGTGGTGGTTCCGGCGTGTCTGGCACGTGGTTCTGGCAGTTCTGACAAGTGGTTCCGGCATGCCCGACAGGTGATTTGGGAGTGTCCACCAAATGGTTTTGGCGTCGCCGGCAGGAGATTTTGGCGTGTCCGGAAGGTGGTTCCGGCGCATCGAGCATTTGGTTCCGGCGTGCTAGGCAGGTGGTTCAGGCGTGTCCGGCAGGTGCTCCCACTCTGTCCTGGAGGTGGTTCTGGCGTGTCCGGCACATGGTTCTGGCACGTCTGAGAGGTGGTTCCGGCATGCCCGGCTGGTGATTCTGGAGTATCGCCAAGTGGTTCTGGCGTAGCCGTCAGGTTATTTTGGCGTGTCCAGAACGTGGTTCTGGCGAGTGGAGCACGTTGTTTGTGCGAGCTCAGCAGGTGGTTCTACGTGTCCGGCAGGCGGTTGCAGTGCATCCGAGAGTGGTTCTGGCATATCTGGCACGTGGTTCTGGCACATCTGAGGGTTGGTTCCAGCATGCCAGGCAGGTGATTCCAGAGTGTCCGCCAAGTGCTTCCTGCGTAGCCAGCAGGTGACTTTGACGTTTATGGCAGGTGGTTCCAACAAGTCAAGCAGGTGGTTCCGGCATGCTCGCCAGGTGGTTCAGCCGTGTCGGACAGGTTGTTCCGGACTGTCCGGGAGGAGGTTCAGGCGTGTCGGGCATGTGGTACTGGCACGTCTGAGAGGTGGTACCGGGATCCCCGGCCCATGATTCCGGAATGTCTGCCAAGTGGTTTGGTGTAGAATGCAGGTGATTTGGTGTTTCCAGAACGTGGCTCCTAAGTGTCGAGCAGTTGGTTCCGGGGTGCTCAGCAGGTGGTTCAGGCGTGTCCGGCAGGTGGTTGCGGTGAGTCCGGGAGGTGGTTCTGGCGCGTCTGGCACGTGCTTCTTGCACATCTGAGAAGTCATTCCGTCATGCCCGGCAGGTGATTCTGGACTGTCCGCCAAGTGGTTCTGAAGTAGCGGCAGGTGATTTTGGCATGTCTGGCAGGGGGTTCTGGCGAGTCGAGCAGGTGGTTCCAGCGTGCTAGGCAGGTGGTTCAGGCGTGTCCGGCAGGTGCTTCCTGTCTGTCCGGGAGGTGGCTCCGGAATATCTGGCACATGGTTCTGGCACATCTGGGAGGTGATTCCAGCCTGCCCAGCAGGTGATTCCGGAGTGTCCACCATGTGGTCCTGGTGTAGCCGGCCGGTGATTTTGGGGTGTCCGGCAGGTCGTTCTGGTTTGTCCGGGAGTTGGTTCCGGCGAAACGAAATGCTGGTTCAGGTGTGTTTGGCAGATGGCTCCGGTCTGTCCGGGAGGTGGTTCCGGCGTGTCGGGATTGTGGCTCTGGCACGTCTGAGAGGCTGTTCGGGGATCCCCAGTACGTGATTCCGGAGTGTCTGCCAGGTGTTTTGATGTAGAAAGCAGGTGATTTGTCGTGTCCAGAACGTGGCTTCTAAGAGTCGAGCAGTTGGTTCCGGGGTGCTCGGCAGGTGCTTCATCCGTGTCCGGCAGGTGGTTGCAGTGTCTCCAGGATGTGGTTCATGCGTTTCCGGCAGGTGGTTCCTGTCTATCCGGGAGGTAGTTCCGGCGTGTCGGGCACGTGGTTCTGGCACATATGAGAGGTGGTTCCGGGAAGCCTGGCAGGTGATTCTGGAGTGCCCACCAAGTGTTTCTGGCATAGCCGGCAGTTGATTTTTGGCGTGTCCGACAGGTGGTTCTTGAGAGTGAAGCAGGTGGTTCCGGCGTGCTCGGCAGGTGCTTCAGGCGTATCCAGCAGGTGGTTCCGGCATGTCAGGCACGAGGTTCTGGCACGTCTGAGAGGTGGTTCCGGGATGCCCGACAATTGATTCTGGAGTAACCAACAAGTGGTTCTGGTGTAGCTGGCAGGTGATTTTGGCATGTCCCGCAGGTGGTTCCAGTAAGTCGAGCAGGTGGTTCCGGTGTGCTCGGCATGTGGTTCCGGCGTGTCCAGCATGTGGTTCTGGCACGTCTGAGAGGTAGTTCCGGCATGCCCAGCAGGTGATTCTGGAGTGCCCACCAAGTGTTTCTGGCATAGCCGGCGGTTGATTTTGGCGTGTCCGACAGGTGGTTCTTGAGAGTGAAGCAGGTCGTTCCGGCATGCTCGGCAGGTGGTTCAGGCGTGTCCAGCAAGTGGTTGCGGTGTTTCTGGGAGGTGGTTCCGGCGTGTCCAGCACGTGGTTCTGGTACGTCTGAGAGCTTGTTACGGCATGCCCTGCATGTGATTCTGACGTGTCCGCCACGTGGTTCTGGCATAGCCAGCAGGTGATTTGGGTGTGTCCGGCAGGTGGTTCTGGCGTGCTTGGCAGGTGCTTCAGGCGTGTCCAGCAGGTGGTTCCGTTCTGTCCGGGAGGTGGTTCCGGCGTGTCTGGCACGTGGTTCTGGCACGTCTGAGAGGTGTTTCCAGCATGCTGGGAAGGTGATTCCAGATTGTCTGCCAAGTGGTTCTGGTGTAGCCGGCGGGTGATTTTGGCGTGTCCACCATGTGGTTCCGGCATGTTGAGCAGGTGCTCGGCAGGTGGTTCAGGCGTGTCCGGCAGGTGATTCTGGTCGTTCCGGGTGGTGGTTCCGTTGTGCCTCGCACGTGGTTCTGGCAGGTCTGAGAAGTGGTTCCAGCATGCCCGGCAGGTGATTTGGGAGTGTCCACCAAATGGTTTTGGTGTCGCCGGCAGGTGATTTTGGCGTGTCCGGAAGGTGGTTCCGGCGCGTCGAGCATTTGGTTCCGGCGTGCTAGGCAGGTGGTTCAGGCGTGTCCGGCAGGTGCTCCCACTCTGTCCTGGAGGTGGTTCCGGCGTGTCCGACCCATGTTTCTGGCACGCCTGAGGGGTGGTTCCAGCACGCCCGGCAGGTGATTTTGGAGTGTACGCCAAGTGGTTCTGGCATGGCCGGCAGGGGATTCAGGCCAGTCGAGAAAGTGGTTCCGGCGTGCTTGGCTGTGGTGCAGGCGTGTCCGACATGTGGTTGCGGTCTGTCTGGGAGGTGGTTCCCGGGTGTCAGGCACTTGCTTCTGGCATGTCTGAGAAGTGGTTCCGGCATGGCCTGCAGGTGATTCCGGAGTATCCGCCAAGTGCTTCTGGCATAGCCGGCAGATTATTTGGGCATGTCCTGCAAGGAGTTCAGGCGAGTCGGGCAGGTGGTTCAGGAGTGTCAGGCAGGTGGTTCCGGTCTGTCTGGGAGGTGGTTCCGGCGTGTCTGGGACATGCTTGTGGCACGTCTGAGAGGTTGTTACGGCATGCCCTGCATGTGATTCCGGAGTGTCCGCCAAATGGTTCTGGCGTAGCCAGCAGGTGATTTGGGTGTGTCCGCCAGGTGGGTTCGGTGAGTCGAGCAGGTGGTTCCGGCGTGCTCGGCAGGTGGTTCAGGCGTGTCCAGCATGTGGTTCCGGTCTGTCCGGGAGGTGGTTCTGGCGTGTCTGGCACGTGGTTCTGGGACGTCTGAGAGGTGGTTCCAGCATTCCGGGCAGGTGATTCCGGAGTGTCCGCCAAGTGGTTCTTGTGTAGCTGGCGGGTGATTTTGGCGTGTCCATCAGGTGGTTCCGGCGTGTTGAGCAGGTGTTTCCGGGTGCTTGGCAGGTGGTTCAGGTGTGTCCGGAAGCTGATTCCAGTCGTTCCGTGTGGTGGTTCCGGCGTGTCTGGCACGTGGTTCTGGCAGTTCTGACAAGTGGTTCCGGCATGCCCGACAGGTGATTTGGGAGTGTCCACCAAATGGTTTTGGCGTCGCCGGCAGGAGATTTTGGCGTGTCCGGAAGGTGGTTCCGGCGCATCGAGCATTTGGTTCCGGCGTGCTAGGCAGGTGGTTCAGGCGTGTCCGGCAGGTGCTCCCACTCTGTCCTGGAGGTGGTTCTGGCGTGTCCGGCACATGGTTCTGGCACGTCTGAGAGGTGGTTCCGGCATGCCCGGCTGGTGATTCTGGAGTATCGCCAAGTGGTTCTGGCGTAGCCGTCAGGTTATTTTGGCGTGTCCAGAACGTGGTTCTGGCGAGTGGAGCACGTTGTTTGTGCGAGCTCAGCAGGTGGTTCTACGTGTCCGGCAGGCGGTTGCAGTGCATCCGAGAGTGGTTCTGGCATATCTGGCACGTGGTTCTGGCACATCTGAGGGTTGGTTCCAGCATGCCAGGCAGGTGATTCCAGAGTGTCCGCCAAGTGCTTCCTGCGTAGCCAGCAGGTGACTTTGACGTTTATGGCAGGTGGTTCCAACAAGTCAAGCAGGTGGTTCCGGCATGCTCGCCAGGTGGTTCAGCCGTGTCGGACAGGTTGTTCCGGACTGTCCGGGAGGAGGTTCAGGCGTGTCGGGCATGTGGTACTGGCACGTCTGAGAGGTGGTACCGGGATCCCCGGCCCATGATTCCGGAATGTCTGCCAAGTGGTTTGGTGTAGAATGCAGGTGATTTGGTGTTTCCAGAACGTGGCTCCTAAGTGTCGAGCAGTTGGTTCCGGGGTGCTCAGCAGGTGGTTCAGGCGTGTCCGGCAGGTGGTTGCGGTGAGTCCGGGAGGTGGTTCTGGCGCGTCTGGCACGTGCTTCTTGCACATCTGAGAAGTCATTCCGTCATGCCCGGCAGGTGATTCTGGACTGTCCGCCAAGTGGTTCTGAAGTAGCGGCAGGTGATTTTGGCATGTCTGGCAGGGGGTTCTGGCGAGTCGAGCAGGTGGTTCCAGCGTGCTAGGCAGGTGGTTCAGGCGTGTCCGGCAGGTGCTTCCTGTCTGTCCGGGAGGTGGCTCCGGAATATCTGGCACATGGTTCTGGCACATCTGGGAGGTGATTCCAGCCTGCCCAGCAGGTGATTCCGGAGTGTCCACCATGTGGTCCTGGTGTAGCCGGCCGGTGATTTTGGGGTGTCCGGCAGGTCGTTCTGGTTTGTCCGGGAGTTGGTTCCGGCGAAACGAAATGCTGGTTCAGGTGTGTTTGGCAGATGGCTCCGGTCTGTCCGGGAGGTGGTTCCGGCGTGTCGGGATTGTGGCTCTGGCACGTCTGAGAGGCTGTTCGGGGATCCCCAGTACGTGATTCCAGAGTGTCTGCCAGGTGTTTTGACGTAGAAAGCAGGTGATTTGTCGTGTCCAGAACGTGGCTTCTAAGAGTCGAGCAGTTGGTTCCGGGGTGCTCGGCAGGTGCTTCATCCGTGTCCGGCAGGTGGTTGCAGTGTCTCCAGGATGTGGTTCATGCGTTTCCGGCAGGTGGTTCCTGTCTATCCGGGAGGTAGTTCCGGCGTGTTGGGCACGTGGTTCTGGCACATATGAGAGGTGGTTCCGGGAAGCCTGGCAGGTGATTCTGGAGTGCCCACCAAGTGTTTCTGGCATAGCCGGCAGTTGATTTTGGCGTGTCCGACAGGTGGTTCTTGAGAGTGAAGCAGGTCGTTCCGGCATGCTTGGCAGGTGGTTCAGGCGTGTCCAGCAAGTGGTTGCGGTGTTTCTGGGAGGTGGTTCCGGCGTGTCCAGCACGTGGTTCTGGTATGTCTGAGAGCTTGTTACGGCATGCCCTGCATGTGATTCTGACGTGTCCGCCACGTGGTTCTGGCATAGCCAGCAGGTGATTTGGGTGTGTCCGGCAGGTGGTTCTGGCGTGCTTGGCAGGTGCTTCAGGCGTGTCCAGCAGGTGGTTCCGTTCTGTCCGGGAGGTGGTTCCGGCGTGTCTGGCACGTGGTTCTGGCACGTCTGAGAGGTGTTTCCAGCATGCTGGGAAGGTGATTCCAGATTGTCTGCCAAGTGGTTCTGGTGTAGCCGGCGGGTGATTTTGGCGTGTCCACCATGTGGTTCCGGCATGTTGAGCAGGTGCTCGGCAGGTGGTTCAGGCGTGTCCGGCAGGTGATTCTGGTCGTTCCGGGTGGTGGTTCCGTTGTGTCTCGCACGTGGTTCTGGCAGGTCTGAGAAGTGGTTCCAGCATGCCCGGCAGGTGATTTGGGAGTGTCCACCAAATGGTTTTGGTGTCGCCGGCAGGTGATTTTGGCGTGTCCGGAAGGTGGTTCCGGCGCGTCGAGCATTTGGTTGCGGCGTGCTAGGCAGGTGGTTCAGGCGTGTCCGGCAGGTGCTCCCACTCTGTCCTGGAGGTGGTTCCGGCGTGTCCGACCCATGTTTCTGGCACGCCTGAGGGGTGGTTCCAGCACGCCCGGCAGGTGATTTTGGAGTGTACGCCAAGTGGTTCTGGCGTATCCTGTCAGAGATTTTGGTGTGTCTGGCAGGTGGTTCCAGCGCGTCGAGCAGGTGGATCTGGCGTGCTCGGCAGCTGGTTCCGGTGTGTCCGGCACGTGGTTCTGACACGTCTGACAGGTGGTTCCCGCATGCCTGGCAGGAGTTTACGGAGTGTCCGGCAAGTGGTTCTGGCGTAGCCAGCAGGTGATTTTGGCATGTCCGGCCGGCGATTCAGGATAGTCGAGCAGGTGGTTCCGGCGTGCTCGGCAGGTGATTCAGGCGTGTCCAGCAGGTGGTTCTGGTCTGTCCGGGAGGTGGTTCCTCCATGTCCGGCACGTGGTTCTGACACATTTGAAAGGTGGTTCCGGCATGCCTGGCAGGTGATTCTGAAGTGTCCGCCAAGTTGTTCTGGCATGGCCGGCAGGGGATTCAGGCCAGTCGAGAAAGTGGTTCCGGCGTGCTTGGCTGTGGTGCAGGCGTGTCCGACATGTGGTTGCGGTCTGTCTGGGAGGTGGTTCCCGGGTGTCAGGCACTTGCTTCTGGCATGTCTGAGAATTGGTTCCGGCATGGCCTGCAGGTGATTCCGGAGTATCCGCCAAGTGCTTCTGGCATAGCCGGCAGATTATTTGGGCATGTCCTGCAAGGAGTTCAGGCGAGTCGGGCAGGTGGTTCAGGAGTGTCAGGCAGGTGGTTCCGGTCTGTCTGGGAGGTGGTTCCGGCGTGTCTGGGACATGCTTGTGGCACGTCTGAGAGGTTGTTACGGCATGCCCTGCATGTGATTCCGGAGTGTCCGCCAAATGGTTCTGGCGTAGCCAGCAGGTGATTTGGGTGTGTCCGCCAGGTGGGTTCGGTGAGTCGAGCAGGTGGTTCCGGCGTGCTCGGCAGGTGGTTCAGGCGTGTCCAGCATGTGGTTCCGGTCTGTCCGGGAGGTGGTTCTGGCGTGTCTGGCACGTGGTTCTGGGACGTCTGAGAGGTGGTTCCAGCATTCCGGGCAGGTGATTCCGGAGTGTCCGCCAAGTGGTTCTTGTGTAGCTGGCGGGTGATTTTGGCGTGTCCATCAGGTGGTTCCGGCGTGTTGAGCAGGTGTTTCCGGGTGCTTGGCAGGTGGTTCAGGTGTGTCCGGAAGCTGATTCCAGTCGTTCCGTGTGGTGGTTCCGGCGTGTCTGGCACGTGGTTCTGGCAGTTCTGAGAAGTGGTTCCAGCATGCCCGACAGGTGATTTGGGAGTGTCCACCAAATGGTTTTGGCGTCGCCGGCAGGAGATTTTGGCGTGTCCGGAAGGTGGTTCCGGCGCATCGAGCATTTGGTTCCGGCGTGCTAGGCAGGTGGTTCAGGCGTGTCCGGCAGGTGCTCCCACTCTGTCCTGGAGGTGGTTCTGGCGTGTCCGGCACATGGTTCTGGCACGTCTGAGAGGTGGTTCCGGCATGCCCGGCTGGTGATTCTGGAGTATCGCCAAGTGGTTCTGGCGTAGCCGTCAGGTTATTTTGGCGTGTCCAGAACGTGGTTCTGGCGAGTGGAGCACGTTGTTTGTGCGAGCTCAGCAGGTGGTTCTACGTGTCCGGCAGGCGGTTGCAGTGCATCCGAGAGTGGTTCTGGCATATCTGGCACGTGGTTCTGGCACATCTGAGGGTTGGTTCCAGCATGCCAGGCAGGTGATTCCAGAGTGTCCGCCAAGTGCTTCCTGCGTAGCCAGCAGGTGACTTTGACGTTTATGGCAGGTGGTTCCAACAAGTCAAGCAGGTGGTTCCGGCATGCTCGCCAGGTGGTTCAGCCGTGTCGGACAGGTTGTTCCGGACTGTCCGGGAGGAGGTTCAGGCGTGTCGGGCATGTGGTACTGGCACGTCTGAGAGGTGGTACCGGGATCCCCGGCCCATGATTCCGGAATGTCTGCCAAGTGGTTTGGTGTAGAATGCAGGTGATTTGGTGTTTCCAGAACGTGGCTCCTAAGTGTCGAGCAGTTGGTTCCGGGGTGCTCAGCAGGTGGTTCAGGCGTGTCCGGCAGGTGGTTGCGGTGAGTCCGGGAGGTGGTTCTGGCGCGTCTGGCACGTGCTTCTTGCACATCTGAGAAGTCATTCCGTCATGCCCGGCAGGTGATTCTGGACTGTCCGCCAAGTGGTTCTGAAGTAGCGGCAGGTGATTTTGGCACGTCTGGCAGGGGGTTCTGGCGAGTCGAGCAGGTGGTTCCAGCGTGCTAGGCAGGTGGTTCAGGCGTGTCCGGCAGGTGCTTCCTGTCTGTCCGGGAGCTGGCTCCGGAATATCTGGCACATGGTTCTGGCACATCTGGGAGGTGATTCCAGCCTGCCCAGCAGGTGATTCCGGAGTGTCCACCATGTGGTCCTGGTGTAGCCGGCCGGTGATTTTGGGGTGTCCGGCAGGTCGTTCTGGTTTGTCCGGGAGTTGGTTCCGGCGAAACGAAATGCTGGTTCAGGTGTGTTTGGCAGATGGCTCCGGTCTGTCCGGGAGGTGGTTCCGGCGTGTCGGGATTGTGGCTCTGGCACGTCTGAGAGGCTGTTCGGGGATCCCCAGTACGTGATTCCGGAGTGTCTGCCAGGTGTTTTGACGTAGAAAGCAGGTGATTTGGCGTGTCCAGAACGTGGCTTCTAAGAGTCGAGCAGTTGGTTCCGGGGTGCTCGGCAGGTGCTTCATCCGTGTCCGGCAGGTGGTTGCAGTGTCTCCAGGATGTGGTTCATGCGTTTCCGGCAGGTGGTTCCTGTCTATCCGGGAGGTAGTTCCGGCGTGTCGGGCACGTGGTTCTGGCACATATGAGAGGTGGTTCCGGGAAGCCTGGCAGGTGATTCTGGAGTGCCCACCAAGTGTTTCTGGCATAGCCAGCAGTTGATTTTTGGCGTGTCCGACAGGTGGTTCTTGAGAGTGAAGCAGGTGGTTCCGGCGTGCTCGGCAGGTGCTTCAGGCGTATCCAGCAGGTGGTTCCGGCATGTCAGGCACGAGGTTCTGGCACGTCTGAGAGGTGGTTCCGGGATGCCCGACAATTGATTCTGGAGTGTCCAACAAGTGGTTCTGGTGTAGCTGGCAGGTGATTTTGGCATGTCCCGCAGGTGGTTCCAGTAAGTCGAGCAGGTGGTTCCGGTGTGCTCGGCATGTGGTTCCGGCGTGTCCAGCATGTGGTTCTGGCACGTCTGAGAGGTAGTTCCGGCATGCCCAGCAGGTGATTCTGGAGTGCCCACCAAGTGTTTCTGGCATAGCCGGCAGTTGATTTTGGCGTGTCCGACAGGTGGTTCTTGAGAGTGAAGCAGGTCGTTCCGGCATGCTCGGCAGGTGGTTCAGGCGTGTCCAGCAAGTGGTTGCGGTGTTTCTGGGAGGTGGTTCCGGCGTGTCCAGCACGTGGTTCTGGTACGTCTGAGAGCTTGTTACGGCATGCCCTGCATGTGATTCTGACGTGTCCGCCACGTGGTTCTGGCATAGCCAGCAGGTGATTTGGGTGTGTCCGGCAGGTGGTTCTGGCGTGCTTGGCAGGTGCTTCAGGCGTGTCCAGCAGGTGGTTCCGTTCTGTCCGGGAGGTGGTTCCGGCGTGTCTGGCACGTGGTTCTGGCACGTCTGAGAGGTGTTTCCAGCATGCTGGGAAGGTGATTCCAGATTGTCTGCCAAGTGGTTCTGGTGTAGCCGGCGGGTGATTTTGGCGTGTCCACCATGTGGTTCCGGCATGTTGAGCAGGTGCTCGGCAGGTGGTTCAGGCGTGTCCGGCAGGTGATTCTGGTCGTTCCGGGTGGTGGTTCCGTTGTGTCTCGCACGTGGTTCTGGCAGGTCTGAGAAGTGGTTCCAGCATGCCCGGCAGGTGATTTGGGAGTGTCCACCAAATGGTTTTGGCGTCGCCGGCAGGTGATTTTGGCGTGTCCAGAAGGTGGTTCCGGCGCGTCGAGCATTTGGTTCCGGCGTGCTAGGCAGGTGGTTCAGGCGTGTCCGGCAGGTGCTCCCACTCTGTCCTGGAGGTGGTTCCGGCGTGTCCGACCCATGTTTCTGGCACGCCTGAGGGGTGGTTCCAGCACGCCCGGCAGGTGATTTTGGAGTGTACGCCAAGTGGTTCTGGCGTATCCTGTCAGAGATTTTGGTGTGTCTGGCAGGTGGTTCCAGCGAGTCGAGCAGGTGGATCTGGCGTGCTCGGCAGCTGGTTCCGGTGTGTCCGGCACGTGGTTCTGACACGTCTGACAGGTGGTTCCCGCATGCCTGGCAGGAGTTTACGGAGTGTCCGGCAAGTGGTTCTGGCGTAGCCAGCAGGTGATTTTGGCATGTCCGGCCGGCGATTCAGGATAGTCGAGCAGGTGGTTCCGGCGTGCTCGGCAGGTGATTCAGGCGTGTCCAGCAGGTGGTTCTGGTCTGTCCGGGAGGTGGTTCCTCCATGTCCGGCACGTGGTTCTGACACATTTGAAAGGTGGTTCCGGCATGCCTGGCAGGTGATTCTGAAGTGTCCGCCAAGTTGTTCTGGCATGGCCGGCAGGGGATTCAGGCCAGTCGAGAAAGTGGTTCCGGCGTGCTTGGCTGTGGTGCAGGCGTGTCCGACATGTGGTTGCGGTCTGTCTGGGAGGTGGTTCCCGGGTGTCAGGCACTTGCTTCTGGCATGTCTGAGAAGTGGTTCCGGCATGGCCTGCAGGTGATTCCGGAGTATCCGCCAAGTGCTTCTGGCATAGCCGGCAGATTATTTGGGCATGTCCTGCAAGGAGTTCAGGCGATTCGGGCAGGTGGTTCAGGAGTGTCAGGCAGGTGGTTCCGGTCTGTCTGGGAGGTGGTTCCGGCGTGTCTGGGACATGCTTGTGGCACGTCTGAGAGGTTGTTACGGCATGCCCTGCATGTGATTCCGGAGTGTCCGCCAAATGGTTCTGGCGTAGCCAGCAGGTGATTTGGGTGTGTCCGCCAGGTGGGTTCGGTGAGTCGAGCAGGTGGTTCCGGCGTGCTCGGCAGGTGGTTCAGGCGTGTCCAGCATGTGGTTCCGGTCTGTCCGGGAGGTGGTTCTGGCGTGTCTGGCACGTGGTTCTGGGACGTCTGAGAGGTGGTTCCAGCATTCCGGGCAGGTGATTCCGGAGTGTCCGCCAAGTGGTTCTTGTGTAGCTGGCGGGTGATTTTGGCGTGTCCATCAGGTGGTTCCGGCGTGTTGAGCAGGTGTTTCCGGGTGCTTGGCAGGTGGTTCAGGTGTGTCCGGAAGCTGATTCCAGTCGTTCCGTGTGGTGGTTCCGGCGTGTCTGGCACGTGGTTCTGGCAGTTCTGACAAGTGGTTCCGGCATGCCCGACAGGTGATTTGGGAGTGTCCAACAAATGGTTTTGGCGTCGCCGGCAGGAGATTTTGGCGTGTCCGGAAGGTGGTTCCGGCGCATCGAGCATTTGGTTCCGGCGTGCTAGGCAGGTGGTTCAGGCATGTCCGGCAGGTGCTCCCACTCTGTCCTGGAGGTGGTTCTGGCGTGTCCGGAACATGGTTCTGGCACGTCTGAGAGGTGGTTCCGGCATGCCCGGCTGGTGATTCTGGAGTATCGCCAAGTGGTTCTGGCGTAGCCGTCAGGTAATTTTGGCGTGTCCAGAACGTGGTTCTGGCGAGTGGAGCACGTTGTTTGTGCGAGCTCAGCAGGTGGTTCTACGTGTCCGGCATGTGGTTGCAGTGCATCCGAGAGTGGTTCTGGCATATCTGGCACGTGGTTCTGGCACATCTGAGGGTTGGTTCCAGCATGCCAGGCAGGTGATTCCGGAGTGTCCACCATGTGGTCCTGGTGTAGCCGGCCGGTGATTTTGGGGTGTCCTGCAGGTCGTTCTGGTTTGTCCGGGAGTTGGTTCCGGCGAAACGAAATGCTGGTTCAGGTGTGTTTGGCAGATGGCTCCGGTCTGTCCGGGAGGTGGTTCCGGCGTGTCGGGATTGTGGCTCTGGCACGTCTGAGAGGCTGTCCGGGGATCCCCAGTACGTGATTCCGGAGTGTCTGCCAAGTGTTTTGACGTAGAAAGCAGGTGATTTGGCGTGTCCAGAACGTGGCTTCTAAGAGTCGAGCAGTTGGTTCCGGGGTGCTCGGCAGGTGCTTCATCCGTGTCCGGCAGGTGGTTGCAGTGTCTCCAGGATGTGGTTCATGCGTTTCCGGCAGGTGGTTCCTGTCTATCCGGGAGGTAGTTCCGGCGTGTCGGGCACGTGGTTCTGGCACATATGAGAGGTGGTTCCGGGAAGCCTGGCAGGTGATTCTGGATGCCCACCAAGTGTTTCTGGCATAGTCGGCAGTTGATTTTTGGCATGTCCGACAGGTGGTTCTTGAGAGTGAAGCAGGTGGTTCCGGCGTGCTCGGCAGGTGCTTCAGGCGTATCCAGCAGGTGGTTCCGGCATGTCAGGCACGAGGTTCTGGCACGTCTGAGAGGTGGTTCCGGGATGCCCGACAATTGATGCTGGAGTAACCAACAAGTGGTTCTGGTGTAGCTGGCAGGTGATTTTGGCATGTCCCGCAGGTGGTTCCAGTAAGTCGAGCAGGTGGTTCCGGTGTGCTCGGCATGTGGTTCCGGCGTGTCCAGCATGTGGTTCTGGCACGTCTGAGAGGTAGTTCCGGCGTGCCCAGCAGGTGATTCTGGAGTGCCCACCAAGTGTTTCTGGCATAGCCGGTGGTTGATTTTGGCGTGTCCGACAGGTGGTTCTTGAGAGTGAAGCAGGTCGTTCCGGCATGCTCGGCAGGTGGTTCAGGCGTGTCCAGCAAGTGGTTGCGGTGTTTCTGGGAAGTGGTTCCGGCGTGTCCAGCACGTGGTTCTGGTACGTCTGAGAGCTTGTTACGGCATGCCCTGCATGTGATTCTGACGTGTCCGCCACGTGGTTCTGGCATAGCCAGCAGGTGATTTGGGTGTGTCCGGCAGGTGGTTCTGGCGTGCTTGGCAGGTGCTTCAGGCGTGTCCAGCAGGTGGTTCCGTTCTGTCCGGGAGGTGGTTCCGGCGTGTCTGGCACGTGGTTCTGGCACGTCTGAGAGGTGTTTCCAGCATGCTGGGAAGGTGATTCCAGATTGTCTGCCAAGTGGTTCTGGTGTAGCCGGCGGGTGATTTTGGCGTGTCCACCATGTGGTTCCGGCATGTTGAGCAGGTGCTCGGCAGGTGGTTCAGGCGTGTCCGGCAGGTGATTCTGGTCGTTCCGGGTGGTGGTTCCGTTGTGTCTCGCACGTGGTTCTGGCAGGTCTGAGAAGTGGTTCCAGCATGCCCGGCAGGTGATTTGGGAGTGTCCACCAAATGGTTTTGGTGTCGCCGGCAGGTGATTTTGGCGTGTCCGGAAGGTGGTTCCGGCGCGTCGAGCATTTGGTTGCGGCGTGCTAGGCAGGTGGTTCAGGCGTGTCCGGCAGGTGCTCCCACTCTGTCCTGGAGGTGGTTCCGGCGTGTCCGACCCATGTTTCTGGCACGCCTGAGGGGTGGTTCCAGCACGCCCGGCAGGTGATTTTGGAGTGTACGCCAAGTGGTTCTGGCGTATCCTGTCATAGATTTTGGTGTGTCTGGCAGGTGTTTCCACCGAGTCGAGCAGGTGGATCTGGCGTGCTCGGCAGCTGGTTCCGGTGTGTCCGGCACGTGGTTCTGACACGTCTGACAGGTGGTTCCCGCATGCCTGGCAGGAGTTTACGGAGTGTCCGGCAAGTGGTTCTGGCGTAGCCAGCAGGTGATTTTGGCATGTCCGGCCGGCGATTCAGGATAGTCGAGCAGGTGGTTCCGGCGTGCTCGGCAGGTGATTCAGGCGTGTCCAGCAGGTGGTTCTGGTCTGTCCGGGAGGTGGTTCCTCCATGTCCGGCACGTGGTTCTGACACATTTGAAAGGTGGTTCCGGCATGCCTGGCAGGTGATTCTGAAGTGTCCGCCAAGTTGTTCTGGCATGGCCGGCAGGGGATTCAGGCCAGTCGAGAAAGTGGTTCCGGCGTGCTTGGCTGTGGTGCAGGCGTGTCCGACATGTGGTTGCGGTCTGTCTGGGAGGTGGTTCCCGGGTGTCAGGCACTTGCTTCTGGCATGTCTGAGAATTGGTTCCGGCATGGCCTGCAGGTGATTCCGGAGTATCCGCCAAGTGCTTCTGGCATAGCCGGCAGATTATTTGGGCATGTCCTGCAAGGAGTTCAGGCGAGTCGGGCAGGTGGTTCAGGAGTGTCAGGCAGGTGGTTCCGGTCTGTCTGGGAGGTGGTTCCGGCGTGTCTGGGACATGCTTGTGGCACGTCTGAGAGGTTGTTACGGCATGCCCTGCATGTGATTCCGGAGTGTCCGCCAAATGGTTCTGGCGTAGCCAGCAGGTGATTTGGGTGTGTCCGCCAGGTGGGTTCGGTGAGTCGAGCAGGTGGTTCCGGCGTGCTCGGCAGGTGGTTCAGGCGTGTCCAGCATGTGGTTCCGGTCTGTCCGGGAGGTGGTTCTGGCGTGTCTGGCACGTGGTTCTGGGACGTCTGAGAGGTGGTTCCAGCATTCCGGGCAGGTGATTCCGGAGTGTCCGCCAAGTGGTTCTTGTGTAGCTGGCGGGTGATTTTGGCGTGTCCATCAGGTGGTTCCGGCGTGTTGAGCAGGTGTTTCCGGGTGCTTGGCAGGTGGTTCAGGTGTGTCCGGAAGCTGATTCCAGTCGTTCCGTGTGGTGGTTCCGGCGTGTCTGGCACGTGGTTCTGGCAGTTCTGAGAAGTGGTTCCAGCATGCCCGACAGGTGATTTGGGAGTGTCCACCAAATGGTTTTGGCGTCGCCGGCAGGAGATTTTGGCGTGTCCGGAAGGTGGTTCCGGCGCATCGAGCATTTGGTTCCGGCGTGCTAGGCAGGTGGTTCAGGCGTGTCCGGCAGGTGCTCCCACTCTGTCCTGGAGGTGGTTCTGGCGTGTCCGGAACATGGTTCTGGCACGTCTGAGAGGTGTTTCCGGCATGCCCGGCTGGTGATTCTGGAGTATCGCCAAGTGGTTCTGGCATAGCCGTCAGGTTATTTTGGCGTGTCCAGAACGTGGTTCTGGCGAGTGGAGCACGTTGTTTGTGCGAGCTCAGCAGGTGGTTCTACGTGTCCGGCAGGTGGTTGCAGTGCATCCGAGAGTGGTTCTGGCATATCTGGCACGTGGTTCTGGCACATCTGAGGGTTGGTTCCAGCATGCCAGGCAGGTGATTCCAGAGTGTCCGCCAAGTGCTTCCTGCGTAGCCAGCAGGTGACTTTGACGTTTATGGCAGGTGGTTCCAACAAGTCAAGCAGGTGGTTCCGGCATGCTCGCCAGGTGGTTCAGCCGTGTCGGACAGGTTGTTCCGGACTGTCCGGGAGGAGGTTCAGGCGTGTCGGGCATGTGGTACTGGCACGTCTGAGAGGTGGTACCGGGATCCCCGGCCCATGATTCCGGAATGTCTGCCAAGTGGTTTGGTGTAGAATGCAGGTGATTTGGTGTTTCCAGAACGTGGCTCCTAAGTGTCGAGCAGTTGGTTCCGGGGTGCTCAGCAGGTGGTTCAGGCGTGTCCGGCAGGTGGTTGTGGTGAGTCCGGGAGGTGGTTCTGGCGCGTCTGGCACGTGCTTCTTGCACATCTGAGAAGTCATTCCGTCATGCCCGGCAGGTGATTCTGGACTGTCCGCCAAGTGGTTCTGAAGTAGCGGCAGGTGATTTTGGCATGTCTGGCAGGGGGTTCTGGCGAGTCGAGCAGGTGGTTCCAGCGTGCTAGGCAGGTGGTTCAGGCGTGTCCGGCAGGTGCTTCCTGTCTGTCCGGGAGCTGGCTCCGGAATATCTGGCACATGGTTCTGGCACATCTGGGAGGTGATTCCAGCCTGCCCAGCAGGTGATTCCGGAGTGTCCACCATGTGGTCCTGGTGTAGCCGGCCGGTGATTTTGGGGTGTCCGGCAGGTCGTTCTGGTTTGTCCGGGAGTTGGTTCCGGCGAAACGAAATGCTGGTTCAGGTGTGTTTGGCAGATGGCTCCGGTCTGTCCGGGAGGTGGTTCCGGCGTGTCGGGATTGTGGCTCTGGCACGTCTGAGAGGCTGTCCGGGGATCCCCAGTACGTGATTCCGGAGTGTCTGCCAAGTGTTTTGACGTAGAAAGCAGGTGATTTGGCGTGTCCAGAACGTGGCTTCTAAGAGTCGAGCAGTTGGTTCCGGGGTGCTCGGCAGGTGCTTCATCCGTGTCCGGCAGGTGGTTGCAGTGTCTCCAGGATGTGGTTCATGCGTTTCCGGCAGGTGGTTCCTGTCTATCCGGGAGGTAGTTCCGGCGTGTCGGGCACGTGGTTCTGGCACATATGAGAGGTGGTTCCGGGAAGCCTGGCAGGTGATTCTGCAGTGCCCACCAAGTGTTTCTGGCATAGCCGGCAGTTGATTTTTGGCGTGTCCGACAGGTGGTTCTTGAGAGTGAAGCAGGTGGTTCCGGCGTGCTCGGCAGGTGCTTCAGGCGTATCCAGCAGGTGGTTCCGGCATGTCAGGCACGAGGTTCTGGCACGTCTGAGAGGTGGTTCCGGGATGCCCGACAATTGATTCTGGAGTGTCCAACAAGTGGTTCTGGTGTAGCTGGCAGGTGATTTTGGCATGTCCCGCAGGTGGTTCCAGTAAGTCGAGCAGGTGGTTCCGGTGTGCTCGGCATGTGGTTCCGGCGTGTCCAGCATGTGGTTCTGGCACGTCTGAGAGGTAGTTCCGGCATGCCCAGCAGGTGATTCTGGAGTGCCCACCAAGTGTTTCTGGCATAGCCGGCGGTTGATTTTGGCGTGTCCGACAGGTGGTTCTTGAGAGTGAAGCAGGTCGTTCCGGCATGCTCGGCAGGTGCTTCAGGCGTGTCCAGCAGGTGGTTCCGTTCTGTCCGGGAGGTGGTTCCGGCGTGTCTGGCACGTGGTTCTGGCACGTCTGAGAGGTGTTTCCAGCATGCTGGGAAGGTGATTCCAGATTGTCTGCCAAGTGGTTCTGGTGTAGCCGGCGGGTGATTTTGGCGTGTCCACCATGTGGTTCCGGCATGTTGAGCAGGTGCTCGGCAGGTGGTTCAGGCGTGTCCGGCAGGTGATTCTGGTCGTTCCGGGTGGTGGTTCCGTTGTGTCTCGCACGTGGTTCTGGCAGGTCTGAGAAGTGGTTCCAGCATGCCCGGCAGGTGATTTGGGAGTGTCCACCAAATGGTTTTGGCGTCGCCGGCAGGTGATTTTGGCGTGTTCAGAAGGTGGTTCCGGCGCGTCGAGCATTTGGTTGCGGCGTGCTAGGCAGGTGGTTCAGGCGTGTCCGGCAGGTGCTCCCACTCTGTCCTGGAGGTGGTTCCGGCGTGTCCGACCCATGTTTCTGGCATGCCTGAGGGGTGGTTCCAGCACGCCCGGCAGGTGATTTTGGAGTGTACGCCAAGTGGTTCTGGCGTATCCTGTCAGAGATTTTGGTGTGTCTGGCAGGTGGTTCCAGCGAGTCGAGCAGGTGGATCTGGCGTGCTCGGCAGCTGGTTCCGGTGTGTCCGGCACGTGGTTCTGACACGTCTGACAGGTGGTTCCCGCATGCCTGGCAGGAGTTTACGGAGTGTCCGGCAAGTGGTTCTGGCGTAGCCAGCAGGTGATTTTGGCATGTCCGGCCGGCGATTCAGGATAGTCGAGCAGGTGGTTCCGGCGTGCTCGGCAGGTGATTCAGGCGTGTCCAGCAGGTGGTTCTGGTCTGTCCGGGAGGTGGTTCCTCCATGTCCGGCACGTGGTTCTGACACATTTGAAAGGTGGTTCCGGCATGCCTGGCAGGTGATTCTGAAGTGTCCGCCAAGTTGTTCTGGCATGGCCGGCAGGGGATTCAGGCCAGTCGAGAAAGTGGTTCCGGCGTGCTTGGCTGTGGTGCAGGCGTGTCCGACATGTGGTTGCGGTCTGTCTGGGAGGTGGTTCCCGGGTGTCAGGCACTTGCTTCTGGCATGTCTGAGAAGTGGTTCCGGCATGGCCTGCAGGTGATTCCGGAGTATCCGCCAAGTGCTTCTGGCATAGCCGGCAGATTATTTGGGCATGTCCTGCAAGGAGTTCAGGCGAGTCGGGCAGGTGGTTCAGGAGTGTCAGGCAGGTGGTTCCGGTCTGTCTGGGAGGTGGTTCCGGCGTGTCTGGGACATGCTTGTGGCACGTCTGAGAGGTTGTTACGGCATGCCCTGCATGTGATTCCGGAGTGTCCGCCAAATGGTTCTGGCGTAGCCAGCAGGTGATTTGGGTGTGTCCGCCAGGTGGGTTCGGTGAGTCGAGCAGGTGGTTCCGGCGTGCTCGGCAGGTGGTTCAGGCGTGTCCAGCATGTGGTTCCGGTCTGTCCGGGAGGTGGTTCTGGCGTGTCTGGCACGTGGTTCTGGGACGTCTGAGAGGTGGTTCCAGCATTCCGGGCAGGTGATTCCGGAGTGTCCGCCAAGTGGTTCTTGTGTAGCTGGCGGGTGATTTTGGCGTGTCCATCAGGTGGTTCCGGCGTGTTGAGCAGGTGTTTCCGGGTGCTTGGCAGGTGGTTCAGGTGTGTCCGGAAGCTGATTCCAGTCGTTCCGTGTGGTGGGTCCGGCGTGTCTGGCACGTGGTTCTGGCAGTTCTGACAAGTGGTTCCGGCATGCCCGACAGGTGATTTGGGAGTGTCCAACAAATGGTTTTGGCGTCGCCGGCAGGAGATTTTGGCGTGTCCGGAAGGTGGTTCCGGCGCATCGAGCATTTGGTTCCGGCGTGCTAGGCAGGTGGTTCAGGCGTGTCTGGCAGGTGCTCCCACTCTGTCCTGGAGGTGGTTCTGGCGTGTCCGGAACATGGTTCTGGCACGTCTGAGAGGTGGTTCCGGCATGCCCGGCTGGTGATTCTGGAGTATCGCCAAGTGGTTCTGGCGTAGCCGTCAGGTAATTTTGGCGTGTCCAGAACGTGGTTCTGCCGAGTGGAGCACGTTGTTTGTGCGAGCTCAGCAGGTGGTTCTACGTGTCCGGCAGGTGGTTGCAGTGCATCCGAGAGTGGTTCTGGCATATCTGGCACGTGGTTCTGGCACATCTGAGGGTTGGTTCCAGCATGCCAGGCAGGTGATTCCAGAGTGTCCACCATGTGGTCCTGGTGTAGCCGGCCGGTGATTTTGGGGTGTCCTGCAGGTCGTTCTGGTTTGTCCGGGAGTTGGTTCCGGCGAAACGAAATGCTGGTTCAGGTGTGTTTGGCAGATGGCTCCGGTCTGTCCGGGAGGTGGTTCCGGCGTGTCGGGATTGTGGCTCTGGCACGTCTGAGAGGCTGTCCGGGGATCCCCAGTACGTGATTCCGGAGTGTCTGCCAAGTGTTTTGACGTAGAAAGCAGGTGATTTGGCGTGTCCAGAACGTGGCTTCTAAGAGTCGAGCAGTTGGTTCCGGGGTGCTCGGCAGGTGCTTCATCCGTGTCCGGCAGGTGGTTGCAGTGTCTCCAGGATGTGGTTCATGCGTTTCCGGCAGGTGGTTCCTGTCTATCCGGGAGGTAGTTCCGGCGTGTCGGGCACGTGGTTCTGGCACATATGAGAGGTGGTTCCGGGAAGCCTGGCAGGTGATTCTGGAGTGCCCACCAAGTGTTTCTGGCATAGCCGGCAGTTGATTTTTGGCATGTCCGACAGGTGGTTCTTGAGAGTGAAGCAGGTGGTTCCGGCGTGCTCGGCAGGTGCTTCAGGCGTATCCAGCAGGTGGTTCCGGCATGTCAGGCACGAGGTTCTGGCACGTCTGAGAGGTGGTTCCGGGATGCCCGACAATTGATTCTGGAGTGTCCAACAAGTGGTTCTGGTGTAGCTGGCAGGTGATTTTGGCATGTCCCGCAGGTGGTTCCAGTAAGTCGAGCAGGTGGTTCCGGTGTGCTCGGCATGTGGTTCCGGCGTGTCCAGCATGTGGTTCTGGCACGTCTGAGAGGTAGTTCCGGCGTGCCCAGCAGGTGATTCTGGAGTGCCCACCAAGTGTTTCTGGCATAGCCGGCGGTTGATTTTGGTGTGTCCGACAGGTGGTTCTTGAGAGTGAAGCAGGTCGTTCCGGCATGCTCGGCAGGTGGTTCAGGCGTGTCCAGCAGGTGGTTCCGTTCTGTCCGGGAGGTGGTTCCGGCGTGTCTGGCACGTGGTTCTGGCACGTCTGAGAGGTGTTTCCAGCATGCTGGGAAGGTGATTCCAGATTGTCTGCCAAGTGGTTCTGGTGTAGCCGGCGGGTGATTTTGGCGTGTCTACCATGTGGTTCCGGCATGTTGAGCAGGTGCTCGGCAGGTGGTTCAGGCGTGTCCGGCAGGTGATTCTGGTCGTTCCGGGTGGTGGTTCCGTTGTGTCTCGCACGTGGTTCTGGCAGGTCTGAGAAGTGGTTCCAGCATGCCCGGCAGGTGATTTGGGAGTGTCCACCAAATGGTTTTGGCGTCGCCGGCAGGTGATTTTGGCGTGTCCAGAAGGTGGTTCCGGCGCGTCGAGCATTTGGTTCCGGCGTGCTAGGCAGGTGGTTCAGGCGTGTCCGGCAGGTGCTCCCACTCTGTCCTGGAGGTGGTTCCGGCGTGTCCGACCCATGTTTCTGGCACGCCTGAGGGGTGGTTCCAGCACGCCCGGCAGGTGATTTTGGAGTGTACGCCAAGTGGTTCTGGCGTATCCTGTCAGAGATTTTGGTGTGTCTGGCAGGTGGTTCCAGCGAGTCGAGCAGGTGGATCTGGCGTGCTCGGCAGCTGGTTCCGGTGTGTCCGGCACGTGGTTCTGACACGTCTGACAGGTGGTTCCCGCATGCCTGGCAGGAGTTTACGGAGTGTCCGGCAAGTGGTTCTGGCGTAGCCAGCAGGTGATTTTGGCATGTCCGGCCGGCGATTCAGGATAGTCGAGCAGGTGGTTCCGGCGTGCTCGGCAGGTGATTCAGGCGTGTCCAGCAGGTGGTTCTGGTCTGTCCGGGAGGTGGTTCCTCCATGTCCGGCACGTGGTTCTGACACATTTGAAAGGTGGTTCCGGCATGCCTGGCAGGTGATTCTGAAGTGTCCGCCAAGTTGTTCTGGCATGGCCGGCAGGGGATTCAGGCCAGTCGAGAAAGTGGTTCCGGCGTGCTTGGCTGTGGTGCAGGCGTGTCCGACATGTGGTTGCGGTCTGTCTGGGAGGTGGTTCCCGGGTGTCAGGCACTTGCTTCTGGCATGTCTGAGAAGTGGTTCCGGCATGGCCTGCAGGTGATTCCGGAGTATCCGCCAAGTGCTTCTGGCATAGCCGGCAGATTATTTGGGCATGTCCTGCAAGGAGTTCAGGCGAGTCGGGCAGGTGGTTCAGGAGTGTCAGGCAGGTGGTTCCGGTCTGTCTGGGAGGTGGTTCCGGCGTGTCTGGGACATGCTTGTGGCACGTCTGAGAGGTTGTTACGGCATGCCCTGCATGTGATTCCGGAGTGTCCGCCAAATGGTTCTGGCGTAGCCAGCAGGTGATTTGGGTGTGTCCGCCAGGTGGGTTCGGTGAGTCGAGCAGGTGGTTCCGGCGTGCTCGGCAGGTGGTTCAGGCGTGTCCAGCATGTGGTTCCGGTCTGTCCGGGAGGTGGTTCTGGCGTGTCTGGCATGTGGTTCTGGGACGTCTGAGAGGTGGTTCCAGCATTCCGGGCAGGTGATTCCGGAGTGTCCGCCAAGTGGTTCTTGTGTAGCTGGCGGGTGATTTTGGCGTGTCCATCAGGTGGTTCCGGCGTGTTGAGCAGGTGTTTCCGGGTGCTTGGCAGGTGGTTCAGGTGTGTCCGGAAGCTGATTCCAGTCGTTCCGTGTGGTGGGTCCGGCGTGTCTGGCACGTGGTTCTGGCAGTTCTGACAAGTGGTTCCGGCATGCCCGACAGGTGATTTGGGAGTGTCCAACAAATGGTTTTGGCGTCGCCGGCAGGAGATTTTGGCGTGTCCGGAAGGTGGTTCCGGCGCATCGAGCATTTGGTTCCGGCGTGCTAGGCAGGTGGTTCAGGCGTGTCCGGCAGGTGCTCCCACTCTGTCCTGGAGGTGGTTCTGGCGTGTCCGGAACATGGTTCTGGCACGTCTGAGAGGTGGTTCCGGCATGCCCGGCTGGTGATTCTGGAGTATCGCCAAGTGGTTCTGGCGTAGCCGTCAGGTAATTTTGGCGTGTCCAGAACGTGGTTCTGGCGAGTGGAGCACGTTGTTTGTGCGAGCTCAGCAGGTGGTTCTACGTGTCCGGCAGGTGGTTGCAGTGCATCCGAGAGTGGTTCTGGCATATCTGGCACGTGGTTCTGGCACATCTGAGGGTTGGTTCCAGCATGCCAGGCAGGTGATTCCAGAGTGTCCACCATGTGGTCCTGGTGTAGCCGGCCGGTGATTTTGGGGTGTCCTGCAGGTCGTTCTGGTTTGTCCGGGAGTTGGTTCCGGCGAAACGAAATGCTGGTTCAGGTGTGTTTGGCAGATGGCTCCGGTCTGTCCGGGAGGTGGTTCCGGCGTGTCGGGATTGTGGCTCTGGCACGTCTGAGAGGCTGTCCGGGGATCCCCAGTACGTGATTCCGGAGTGTCTGCCAAGTGTTTTGACGTAGAAAGCAGGTGATTTGGCGTGTCCAGAACGTGGCTTCTAAGAGTCGAGCAGTTGGTTCCGGGGTGCTCGGCAGGTGCTTCATCCGTGTCCGGCAGGTGGTTGCAGTGTCTCCAGGATGTGGTTCATGCGTTTCCGGCAGGTGGTTCCTGTCTATCCGGGAGGTAGTTCCGGCGTGTCGGGCACGTGGTTCTGGCACATATGAGAGGTGGTTCCGGGAAGCCTGGCAGGTGATTCTGGAGTGCCCACCAAGTGTTTCTGGCATAGCCGGCAGTTGATTTTTGGCGTGTCCGACAGGTGGTTCTTGAGAGTGAAGCAGGTGGTTCCGGCGTGCTCGGCAGGTGCTTCAGGCGTATCCAGCAGGTGGTTCCGGCATGTCAGGCACGAGGTTCTGGCACGTCTGAGAGGTGGTTCCGGGATGCCCGACAATTGATTCTGGAGTGTCCAACAAGTGGTTCTGGTGTAGCTGGCAGGTGATTTTGGCATGTCCCGCAGGTGGTTCCAGTAAGTCGAGCAGGTGGTTCCGGTGTGCTCGGCATGTGGTTCCGGCGTGTCCAGCATGTGGTTCTGGCACGTCTGAGAGGTAGTTCCGGCGTGCCCAGCAGTTGATTCTGGAGTGCCCACCAAGTGTTTCTGGCATAGCCGGCGGTTGATTTTGGCGTGTCCGACAGGTGGTTCTTGAGAGTGAAGCAGGTCGTTCCGGCATGCTCGGCAGGTGGTTCAGGCGTGTCCAGCAAGTGGTTGCGGTGTTTCTGGGAGGTGGTTCCGGCGTGTCCAGCACGTGGTTCTGGTACGTCTGAGAGCTTGTTACGGCATGCCCTGCATGTGATTCTGACGTGTCCGCCACGTGGTTCTGGCATAGCCAGCAGGTGATTTGGGTGTGTCCGGCAGGTGGTTCTGGCGTGCTTGGCAGGTGCTTCAGGCGTGTCCAGCAGGTGGTTCCGTTCTGTCCGGGAGGTGGTTCCGGCGTGTCTGGCACGTGGTTCTGGCACGTCTGAGAGGTGTTTCCAGCATGCTGGGAAGGTGATTCCAGATTGTCTGCCAAGTGGTTCTGGTGTAGCCGGCGGGTGATTTTGGCGTGTCCACCATGTGGTTCCGGCATGTTGAGCAGGTGCTCGGCAGGTGGTTCAGGCGTGTCCGGCAGGTGATTCTGGTCGTTCCGGGTGGTGGTTCCGTTGTGTCTCGCACGTGGTTCTGGCAGGTCTGAGAAGTGGTTCCAGCATGCCCGGCAGGTGATTTGGGAGTGTCCACCAAATGGTTTTGGCGTCGCCGGCAGGTGATTTTGGCGTGTCCAGAAGGTGGTTCCGGCGCGTCGAGCATTTGGTTGCGGCGTGCTAGGCAGGTGGTTCAGGCGTGTCCGGCAGGTGCTCCCACTCTGTCCTGGAGGTGGTTCCGGCGTGTCCGACCCATGTTTCTGGCACGCCTGAGGGGTGGTTCCAGCACGCCCGGCAGGTGATTTTGGAGTGTACGCCAAGTGGTTCTGGCGTATCCTGTCAGAGATTTTGGTGTGTCTGGCAGGTGGTTCCAGCGAGTCGAGCAGGTGGATCTGGCGTGCTCGGCAGCTGGTTCCGGTGTGTCCGGCACGTGGTTCTGACACGTCTGACAGGTGGTTCCCGCATGCCTGGCAGGAGTTTACGGAGTGTCCGGCAAGTGGTTCTGGCGTAGCCAGCAGGTGATTTTGGCATGTCCGGCCGGCGATTCAGGATAGTCGAGCAGGTGGTTCCGGCGTGCTCGGCAGGTGATTCAGGCGTGTCCGGCAGGTGGTTCGGGTCTGTCCGGGAGGTGGTTCCTCCATGTCCGGCACGTGGTTCTGACACATTTGAAAGGTGGTTCCGGCATGCCTGGCAGGTGATTCTGAAGTGTCCGCCAAGTTGTTCTGGCATGGCCGGCAGGGGATTCAGGCCAGTCGAGAAAGTGGTTCCGGCGTGCTTGGCTGTGGTGCAGGCGTGTCCGACATGTGGTTGCGGTCTGTCTGGGAGGTGGTTCCCGGGTGTCAGGCACTTGCTTCTGGCATGTCTGAGAAGTGGTTCCGGCATGGCCTGCAGGTGATTCCGGAGTATCCGCCAAGTGCTTCTGGCATAGCCGGCAGATTATTTGGGCATGTCCTGCAAGGGGTTCAGGCGAGTCGGGCAGGTGGTTCAGGAGTGTCAGGCAGGTGGTTCCGGTCTGTCTGGGAGGTGGTTCCGGCGTGTCTGGGACATGCTTGTGGCACGTCTGAGAGGTTGTTACAGCATGCCCTGCATGTGATTCCGGAGTGTCCGCCAAATGGTTCTGGCGTAGCCAGCAGGTGATTTGGGTGTGTCCGCCAGGTGGGTTCGGTGAGTCGATCAGGTGTTTCCGGCGTGCTCGGCAGGTGGTTCAGGCGTGTCCAGCATGTGGTTCCGGTCTGTCCGGGAGGTGGTTCTGGCGTGTCTGGCACGTGGTTCTGGGACGTCTGAGAGGTGGTTCCAGCATTCCGGGCAGGTGATTCCGGAGTGTCCGCCAAGTGGTTCTTGTGTAGCTGGCGGGTGATTTTGGCGTGTACATCAGGTGGTTCCGGCGTGTTGAGCAGGTGTTTCCGGGTGCTTGGCAGGTGGTTCAGGTGTGTCCGGAAGCTGATTCCAGTCGTTCCGTGTGGTGGTTCCGGCGTGTCTGGCACGTGGTTCTGGCAGTTCTGAGAAGTGGTTCCGGCATGCCCGACAGGTGATTTGGGAGTGTTCACCAAATGGTTTTGGCGTCGCCGGCAGGAGATTTTGGTGTGTCCGGAAGGTGGTTCCGGCGCATCGAGCATTTGGTTCCGGCGTGCTAGGCAGGTGGTTCAGGCGTGTCCGGCAGGTGCTCCCACTCTGTCCTGGAGGTGGTTCTGGCGTGTCCGGAACATGGTTCTGGCACGTCTGAGAGGTGTTTCCGGCATGCCCGGCTGGTGATTCTGGAGTATCGCCAAGTGGTTCTGGCATAGCCGTCAGGTTATTTTGGCGTGTCCAGAACGTGGTTCTGGCGAGTGGAGCACGTTGTTTGTGCGAGCTCAGCAGGTGGTTCTACGTGTCCGGCAGGTGGTTGCAGTGCATCCGAGAGTGGTTCTGGCATATCTGGCACGTGGTTCTGGCACATCTGAGGGTTGGTTCCAGCATGCCAGGCAGGTGATTCCAGAGTGTCCGCCAAGTGCTTCCTGCGTAGCCAGCAGGTGACTTTGACGTTTATGGCAGGTGGTTCCAACAAGTCAAGCAGGTGGTTCCGGCATGCTCGCCAGGTGGTTCAGCCGTGTCGGACAGGTTGTTCCGGACTGTCCGGGAGGAGGTTCAGGCGTGTCGGGCATGTGGTACTGGCACGTCTGAGAGGTGGTACCGGGATCCCCGGCCCATGATTCCGGAATGTCTGCCAAGTGGTTTGGTGTAGAATGCAGGTGATTTGGTGTTTCCAGAACGTGGCTCCTAAGTGTCGAGCAGTTGGTTCCGGGGTGCTCAGCAGGTGGTTCAGGCGTGTCCGGCAGGTGGTTGTGGTGAGTCCGGGAGGTGGTTCTGGCGCGTCTGGCACGTGCTTCTTGCACATCTGAGAAGTCATTCCGTCATGCCCGGCAGGTGATTCTGGACTGTCCGCCAAGTGGTTCTGAAGTAGCGGCAGGTGATTTTGGCATGTCTGGCAGGGGGTTCTGGCGAGTCGAGCAGGTGGTTCCAGCGTGCTAGGCAGGTGGTTCAGGCGTGTCCGGCAGGTGCTTCCTGTCTGTCCGGGAGCTGGCTCCGGAATATCTGGCACATGGTTCTGGCACATCTGGGAGGTGATTCCAGCCTGCCCAGCAGGTGATTCCGGAGTGTCCACCATGTGGTCCTGGTGTAGCCGGCCGGTGATTTTGGGGTGTCCGGCAGGTCGTTCTGGTTTGTCCGGGAGTTGGTTCCGGCGAAACGAAATGCTGGTTCAGGTGTGTTTGGCAGATGGCTCCGGTCTGTCCGGGAGGTGGTTCCGGCGTGTCGGGATTGTGGCTCTGGCACGTCTGAGAGGCTGTCCGGGGATCCCCAGTACGTGATTCCGGAGTGTCTGCCAAGTGTTTTGACGTAGAAAGCAGGTGATTTGGCGTGTCCAGAACGTGGCTTCTAAGAGTCGAGCAGTTGGTTCCGGGGTGCTCGGCAGGTGCTTCATCCGTGTCCGGCAGGTGGTTGCAGTGTCTCCAGGATGTGGTTCATGCGTTTCCGGCAGGTGGTTCCTGTCTATCCGGGAGGTAGTTCCGGCGTGTCGGGCACGTGGTTCTGGCACATATGAGAGGTGGTTCCGGGAAGCCTGGCAGGTGATTCTGCAGTGCCCACCAAGTGTTTCTGGCATAGCCGGCAGTTGATTTTTGGCGTGTCCGACAGGTGGTTCTTGAGAGTGAAGCAGGTGGTTCCGGCGTGCTCGGCAGGTGCTTCAGGCGTATCCAGCAGGTGGTTCCGGCATGTCAGGCACGAGGTTCTGGCACGTCTGAGAGGTGGTTCCGGGATGCCCGACAATTGATTCTGGAGTGCCCAACAAGTGGTTCTGGTGTAGCTGGCAGGTGATTTTGGCATGTCCCGCAGGTGGTTCCAGTAAGTCGAGCAGGTGGTTCCGGTGTGCTCGGCATGTGGTTCCGGCGTGTCCAGCATGTGGTTCTGGCACGTCTGAGAGGTAGTTCCGGCATGCCCAGCAGGTGATTCTGGAGTGCCCACCAAGTGTTTCTGGCATAGCCGGCGGTTGATTTTGGCGTGTCCGACAGGTGGTTCTTGAGAGTGAAGCAGGTCGTTCCGGCATGCTCGGCAGGTGCTTCAGGCGTGTCCAGCAGGTGGTTCCGTTCTGTCCGGGAGCTGGTTCCGGCGTGTCTGGCACGTGGTTCTGGCACGTCTGAGAGGTGTTTCCAGCATGCTGGGAAGGTGATTCCAGATTGTCTGCCAAGTGGTTCTGGTGTAGCCGGCGGGTGATTTTGGCGTGTCCACCATGTGGTTCCGGCATGTTGAGCAGGTGCTCGGCAGGTGGTTCAGGCGTGTCCGGCAGGTGATTCTGGTCGTTCCGGGTGGTGGTTCCGTTGTGTCTCGCACGTGGTTCTGGCAGGTCTGAGAAGTGGTTCCAGCATGCCCGGCAGGTGATTTGGGAGTGTCCACCAAATGGTTTTGGCGTCGCCGGCAGGTGATTTTGGCGTGTCCAGAAGGTGGTTCCGGCGCGTCGAGCATTTGGTTCCGGCGTGCTAGGCAGGTGGTTCAGGCGTGTCCGGCAGGTGCTCCCACTCTGTCCTGGAGGTGGTTCCGGCGTGTCCGACCCATGTTTCTGGCACGCCTGAGGGGTGGTTCCAGCACGCCCGGCAGGTGATTTTGGAGTGTACGCCAAGTGGTTCTGGCGTATCCTGTCAGAGATTTTGGTGTGTCTGGCAGGTGGTTCCAGCGAGTCGAGCAGGTGGATCTGGCGTGCTCGGCAGCTGGTTCCGGTGTGTCCGGCACGTGGTTCTGACACGTCTGACAGGTGGTTCCCGCATGCCTGGCAGGAGTTTACGGAGTGTCCGGCAAGTGGTTCTGGCGTAGCCAGCAGGTGATTTTGGCATGTCCGGCCGGCGATTCAGGATAGTCGAGCAGGTGGTTCCGGCGTGCTCGGCAGGTGATTCAGGCGTGTCCAGCAGGTGGTTCTGGTCTGTCCGGGAGGTGGTTCCTCCATGTCCGGCACGTGGTTCTGACACATTTGAAAGGTGGTTCCGGCATGCCTGGCAGGTGATTCTGAAGTGTCCGCCAAGTTGTTCTGGCATGGCCGGCAGGGGATTCAGGCCAGTCGAGAAAGTGGTTCCGGCGTGCTTGGCTGTGGTGCAGGCGTGTCCGACATGTGGTTGCGGTCTGTCTGGGAGGTGGTTCCCGGGTGTCAGGCACTTGCTTCTGGCATGTCTGAGAAGTGGTTCCGGCATGGCCTGCAGGTGATTCCGGAGTATCCGCCAAGTGCTTCTGGCATAGCCGGCAGATTATTTGGGCATGTCCTGCAAGGAGTTCAGGCGAGTCGGGCAGGTGGTTCAGGAGTGTCAGGCAGGTGGTTCCGGTCTGTCTGGGAGGTGGTTCCGGCGTGTCTGGGACATGCTTGTGGCACGTCTGAGAGGTTGTTACGGCATGCCCTGCATGTGATTCCGGAGTGTCCGCCAAATGGTTCTGGCGTAGCCAGCAGGTGATTTGGGTGTGTCCGCCAGGTGGGTTCGGTGAGTCGAGCAGGTGGTTCCGGCGTGCTCGGCAGGTGGTTCAGGCGTGTCCAGCATGTGGTTCCGGTCTGTCCGGGAGGTGGTTCTGGCGTGTCTGGCACGTGGTTCTGGGACGTCTGAGAGGTGGTTCCGGGAAGCCTGGCAGGTGATTCTGGAGTGCCCACCAAGTGTTTCTGGCATAGCCGGCAGTTGATTTTTGGCATGTCCGACAGGTGGTTCTTGAGAGTGAAGCAGGTGGTTCCGGCGTGCTCGGCAGGTGCTTCAGGCGTATCCAGCAGGTGGTTCCGGCATGTCAGGCACGAGGTTCTGGCACGTCTGAGAGGTGGTTCCGGGATGCCCGACAATTGATGCTGGAGTAACCAACAAGTGGTTCTGGTGTAGCTGGCAGGTGATTTTGGCATGTCCCGCAGGTGGTTCCAGTAAGTCGAGCAGGTGGTTCCGGTGTGCTCGGCATGTGGTTCCGGCGTGTCCAGCATGTGGTTCTGGCACGTCTGAGAGGTAGTTCCGGCGTGCCCAGCAGGTGATTCTGGAGTGCCCACCAAGTGTTTCTGGCATAGCCGGCGGTTGATTTTGGCGTGTCCGACAGGTGGTTCTTGAGAGTGAAGCAGGTCGTTCCGGCATGCTCGGCAGGTGGTTCAGGCGTGTCCAGCAAGTGGTTGCGGTGTTTCTGGGAGGTGGTTCCGGCGTGTCCAGCACGTGGTTCTGGTACGTCTGAGAGCTTGTTACGGCATGCCCTGCATGTGATTCTGACGTGTCCGCCACGTGGTTCTGGCATAGCCAGCAGGTGATTTGGGTGTGTCCGGCAGGTGGTTCTGGCGTGCTTGGCAGGTGCTTCAGGCGTGTCCAGCAGGTGGTTCCGTTCTGTCCGGGAGGTGGTTCCGGCGTGTCTGGCACGTGGTTCTGGCACCTCTCAGAGGTGTTTCCAGCATGCTGGGAAGGTGATTCCAGATTGTCTGCCAAGTGGTTCTGGTGTAGCCGGCGGGTGATTTTGGCGTGTCCACCATGTGGTTCCGGCATGTTGAGCAGGTGCTCGGCAGGTGGTTCAGGCGTGTCCGGCAGGTGATTCTGGTCGTTCCGGGTGGTGGTTCCGTTGTGTCTCGCACGTGGTTCTGGCAGGTCTGAGAAGTGGTTCCAGCATGCCCGGCAGGTGATTTGGGAGTGTCCACCAAATGGTTTTGGCGTCGCCGGCAGGTGATTTTGGCGTGTCCAGAAGGTGGTTCCGGCGCGTCGAGCATTTGGTTCCGGCGTGCTAGGCAGGTGGTTCAGGCGTGTCCGGCAGGTGCTCCCACTCTGTCCTGGAGGTGGTTCCGGCGTGTCCGACCCATGTTTCTGGCACGCCTGAGGGTTGGTTCCAGCACGCCCGGCAGGTGATTTTGGAGTGTACGCCAAGTGGTTCTGGCGTATCCTGTCAGAGATTTTGGTGTGTCTGGCAGGTGGTTCCAGCGAGTCGAGCAGGTGGATCTGGCGTGCTCGGCAGCTGGTTCCGGTGTGTCCGGCACGTGGTTCTGACACGTCTGACAGGTGGTTCCCGCATGCCTGGCAGGAGTTTACGGAGTGTCCGGCAAGTGGTTCTGGCGTAGCCAGCAGGTGATTTTGGCATGTCCAGCCGGCGATTCAGGATAGTCGAGCAGGTGGTTCCGGCGTGCTCGGCAGGTGATTCAGGCGTGTCCGGCAGGTGGTTCGGGTCTGTCCGGGAGGTGGTTCTGGTCTGTCCAGGAGGTGGTTCCTCCATGTCCGGCACGTGGTTCTGACACATTTGAAAGGTGGTTCCGGCATGCCTGGCAGGTGATTCTGAAGTGTCCGCCAAGTTGTTCTGGCATGGCCGGCAGGGGATTCAGGCCAGTTGAGAAAGTGGTTCCGGCGTGCTTGGCTGTGGTGCAGGCGTGTCCGACATGTGGTTGCGGTCTGTCTGGGAGGTGGTTCCCGGGTGTCAGGCACTTGCTTCTGGCATGTCTGAGAAGTGGTTCCGGCATGGCCTGCAGGTGATTCCGGAGTATCCGCCAAGTGCTTCTGGCATAGCCGGCAGATTATTTGGGCATGTCCTGCAAGGAGTTCAGGCGAGTCGGGCAGGTGGTTCAGGAGTGTCAGGCAGGTGGTTCCGGTCTGTCTGGGAGGTGGTTCCGGCGTGTCTGGGACATGCTTGTGGCACGTCTGAGAGGTTGTTACGGCATGCCCTGCATGTGATTCCGGAGTGTCCGCCAAATGGTTCTGGCGTAGCCAGCAGGTGATTTGGGTGTGTCCGCCAGGTGGGTTCGGTGAGTCGAGCAGGTGGTTCCGGCGTGCTCGGCAGGTGGTTCAGGCGTGTCCAGCATGTGGTTCCGGTCTGTCCGGGAGGTGGTTCTGGCGTGTCTGGCACGTGGTTCTGGGACGTCTGAGAGGTGGTTCCAGCATTCCGGGCAGGTGATTCCGGAGTGTCCGCCAAGTGGTTCTTGTGTAGCTGGCGGGTGATTTTGGCGTGTCCATCAGGTGGTTCCGGCGTGTTGAGCAGGTGTTTCCGGGTGCTTGGCAGGTGGTTCAGGTGTGTCCGGAAGCTGATTCCAGTCGTTCCGTGTGGTGGGTCCGGCGTGTCTGGCACGTGGTTCTGGCAGTTCTGACAAGTGGTTCCGGCATGCCCGACAGGTGATTTGGGAGTGTCCACCAAATGGTTTTGGCGTCGCCGGCAGGAGATTTTGGCGTGTCCGGAAGGTGGTTCCGGCGCATCGAGCATTTGGTTCCGGCGTGCTAGGCAGGTGGTTCAGGCGTGTCCGGCAGGTGCTCCCCCTCTGTCCTGGAGGTGGTTCTGGCGTGTCCGGCACATGGTTCTGGCACGTCTGAGAGGTGGTTCCGGCATGCCCGGCTGGTGATTCTGGAGTATCGCCAAGTGGTTCTGGCGTAGCCGTCAGGTTATTTTGGCGTGTCCAGAACGTGGTTCTGGCGAGTGGAGCACGTTGTTTGTGCGAGCTCAGCAGGTGGTTCTACGTGTCCGGCAGGTGGTTGCAGTGCATCCGAGAGTGGTTCTGGCATATCTGGCACGTGGTTCTGGCACATCTGAGGGTTGGTTCCAGCATGCCAGGCAGGTGATTCCAGAGTGTCCGCCAAGTGCTTCCTGCGTAGCCAGCAGGTGACTTTGACGTTTATGGCAGGTGGTTCCAACAAGTCAAGCAGGTGGTTCCGGCATGCTCGCCAGGTGGTTCAGCCGTGTCGGACAGGTTGTTCCGGACTGTCCGGGAGGAGGTTCAGGCGTGTCGGGCATGTGGTACTGGCACGTCTGAGAGGTGGTACCGGGATCCCCGGCCCATGATTCCGGAATGTCTGCCAAGTGGTTTGGTGTAGAATGCAGGTGATTTGGTGTTTCCAGAACGTGGCTCCTAAGTGTCGAGCAGTTGGTTCCGGGGTGCTCAGCAGGTGGTTCAGGCGTGTCCGGCAGGTGGTTGCGGTGAGTCCGGGAGGTGGTTCTGGCGCGTCTGGCACGTGCTTCTTGCACATCTGAGAAGTCATTCCGTCATGCCCGGCAGGTGATTCTGGACTGTCCGCCAAGTGGTTCTGGAGTAGCGGCAGGTGATTTTGGCACGTCTGGCAGGGGGTTCTGGCGAGTCGAGCAGGTGGTTCCAGCGTGCTAGGCAGGTGGTTCAGGCGTGTCCGGCAGGTGCTTTCTGTCTGTCCGGGAGGTGGCTCCGGAATATCTGGCACATGGTTCTGGCACATCTGGGAGGTGATTCCAGCCTGCCCAGCAGGTGATTCCGGAGTGTCCACCATGTGGTCCTGGTGTAGCCGGCCGGTGATTTTGGGGTGTCCGGCAGGTCGTTCTGGTTTGTCCGGGAGTTGGTTCCGGCGAAACGAAATGCTGGTTCAGGTGTGTTTGGCAGATGGCTCCGGTCTGTCCGGGAGGTGGTTCCGGCGTGTCGGGATTGTGGCTCTGGCACGTCTGAGAGGCTGTCCGGGGATCCCCAGTACGTGATTCCGGAGTGTCTGCCAAGTGTTTTGACGTAGAAAGCAGGTGATTTGGCGTGTCCAGAACGTGGCTTCTAAGAGTCGAGCAGTTGGTTCCGGGGTGCTCGGCAGGTGCTTCATCCGTGTCCGGCAGGTGGTTGCAGTGTCTCCAGGATGTGGTTCATGCGTTTCCGGCAGGTGGTTCCTGTCTATCCGGGAGGTAGTTCCGGCGTGTCGGGCACGTGGTTCTGGCACATATGAGAGGTGGTTCCGGGAAGCCTGGCAGGTGATTCTGGAGTGCCCACCAAGTGTTTCTGGCATAGCCGGCAGTTGATTTTTGGCGTGTCCGACAGGTGGTTCTTGAGAGTGAAGCAGGTGGTTCCGGCGTGCTCGGCAGGTGCTTCAGGCGTATCCAGCAGGTGGTTCCGGCATGTCAGGCACGAGGTTCTGGCACGTCTGAGAGGTGGTTCCGGGATGCCCGACAATTGATTCTGGAGTGTCCAACAAGTGGTTCTGGTGTAGCTGGCAGGTGATTTTGGCATGTCCCGCAGGTGGTTCCAGTAAGTCGAGCAGGTGGTTCCGGTGTGCTCGGCATGTGGTTCCGGCGTGTCCAGCATGTGGTTCTGGCACGTCTGAGAGGTAGTTCCGGCATGCCCAGCAGGTGATTCTGGAGTGCCCACCAAGTGTTTCTGGCATAGCCGGCAGTTGATTTTGGCGTGTCCGACAGGTGGTTCTTGAGAGTGAAGCAGGTCGTTCCGGCATGCTAGGCAGGTGCTTCAGGCGTGTCCAGCAGGTGGTTCGGTACTGTCCGGGAGGTGGTTCCGGCGTGTCTGGCACGTGGTTCTGGCACGTCTGAGAGGTGTTTCCAGCATGCTGGGAAGGTGATTCCAGATTGTCTGCCAAGTGGTTCTGGTGTAGCCGGCGGGTGATTTTGGCGTGTCCACCATGTGGTTCTGGCATGTTGAGCAGGTGCTCGGCAGGTGGTTCAGGCGTGTCCGGCAGGTGATTCTGGTCGTTCCGGGTGGTGGTTCCGTTGTGTCTCGCACGTGGTTCTGGCAGGTCTGAGAAGTGGTTCCAGCATGCCCGGCAGGTGATTTGGGAGTGTCCACCAAATGGTTTTGGCGTCGCCGGCAGGTGATTTTGGCGTGTCCAGAAGGTGGTTCCGGCGCGTCGAGCATTTGGTTCCGGCGTGCTAGGCAGGTGGTTCAGGCGTGTCCGGCAGGTGCTCCCACTCTGTCCTGGAGGTGGTTCCGGCGTGTCCGACCCATGTTTCTGGCACGCCTGAGGGGTGGTTCCAGCACGCCCGGCAGGTGATTTTGGAGTGTACGCCAAGTGGTTCTGGCGTATCCTGTCAGAGATTTTGGTGTGTCTGGCAGGTGGTTCCAGCAAGTCGAGCAGGTGGATCTGGCGTGCTCGGCAGCTGGTTCCGGTGTGTCCGGCACGTGGTTCTGACACGTCTGACAGGTGGTTCCCGCATGCCTGGCAGGAGTTTACGGAGTGTCCGGCAAGTGGTTCTGGCGTAGCCAGCAGGTGATTTTGGCATGTCCGGCCAGCGATTCAGGATAGTCGAGCAGGTGGTTCCGGCGTGCTCGGCAGGTGATTCAGGCGTGTCCAGCAGGTGGTTCTGGTCTGTCCGGGAGGTGGTTCCTCCATGTCCGGCACGTGGTTCTGACACATTTGAAAGGTGGTTCCGGCATGCCTGGCAGGTGATTCTGAAGTGTCCGCCAAGTTGTTCAGGCATGGCCGGCAGGGGATTCAGGCCAGTCGAGAAAGTGGTTCCAGCGTGCTTGGCTGTGGTGCAGGCGTGTCCGACATGTGGTTGCGGTCTGTCTGGGAGGTGGTTCCCGGGTGTCAGGCACTTGCTTCTGGCATGTCTGAGAAGTGGTTCCGGCATGGCCTGCAGGTGATTCCGGAGTATCCGCCAAGTGCTTCTGGCATAGCCGGCAGATTATTTGGGCATGTCCTGCAAGGAGTTCAGGCGAGTCGGGCAGGTGGTTCAGGAGTGTCAGGCAGGTGGTTCCGGTCTGTCTGGGAGGTGGTTCCGGCGTGTCTGGGACATGCTTGTGGCACGTCTGAGAGGTTGTTACGGCATGCCCTGCATGTGATTCCGGAGTGTCCGCCAAATGGTTCTGGCGTAGCCAGCAGGTGATTTGGGTGTGTCCGCCAGGTGGGTTCGGTGAGTCGAGCAGGTGGTTCCGGCGTGCTCGGCAGGTGGTTCAGGCGTGTCCAGCATGTGGTTCCGGTCTGTCCGGGAGGTGGTTCTGGCGTGTCTGGCACGTGGTTCTGGGACGTCTGAGAGGTGGTTCCAGCATTCCGGGCAGGTGATTCCGGAGTGTCCGCCAAGTGGTTCTTGTGTAGCTGGCGGGTGATTTTGGCGTGTCCATCAGGTGGTTCCGGCGTGTTGAGCAGGTGTTTCCGGGTGCTTGGCAGGTGGTTCAGGTGTGTCCGGAAGCTGATTCCAGTCGTTCCGTGTGGTGGGTCCGGCGTGTCAGGCACGTGGTTCTGGCAGTTCTGACAAGTGGTTCCGGCATGCCCGACAGGTGATTTGGGAGTGTCCACCAAATGGTTTTGGCGTCGCCGGCAGGAGATTTTGGCGTGTCCGGAAGGTGGTTCCGGCGCATCGAGCATTTGGTTCCGGCGTGCTAGGCAGGTGGTTCAGGCATGTCCGGCAGGTGCTCCCACTCTGTCCTGGAGGTGGTTCTGGCGTGTCCGGAACATGGTTCTGGCACGTCTGAGAGGTGGTTCCGGCATGCCCGGCTGGTGATTCTGGAGTATCGCCAAGTGGTTCTGGCGTAGCCGTCAGGTTATTTTGGCGTGTCCAGAACGTGGTTCTGGCGAGTGGAGCACGTTGTTTGTGCTAGCTCAGCAGGTGGTTCTACGTGTCCGGCAGGTGGTTGCAGTGCATCCGAGAGTGGTTCTGGCATATCTGGCACGTGGTTCTGGCACATCTGAGGGTTGGTTCCAGCATGCCAGGCAGGTGATTCCAGAGTGTCCGCCATGTGGTCCTGGTGTAGCCGGCCGGTGATTTTGGGGTGTCCGGCAGGTCGTTCTGGTTTGTCCGGGAGTTGGTTCCGGCGAAACGAAATGCTGGTTCAGGTGTGTTTGGCAGATGGCTCCGGTCTGTCCGGGAGGTGGTTCCGGCGTGTCGGGATTGTGGCTCTGGCACGTCTGAGAGGCTGTCCGGGGATCCCCAGTACGTGATTCCGGAGTGTCTGCCAAGTGTTTTGACGTAGAAAGCAGGTGATTTGGCGTGTCCAGAACGTGGCTTCTAAGAGTCGAGCAGTTGGTTCCGGGGTGCTCGGCAGGTGCTTCATCCGTGTCCGGCAGGTGGTTGCAGTGTCTCCAGGATGTGGTTCATGCGTTTCCGGCAGGTGGTTCCTGTCTATCCGGGAGGTAGTTCCGGCGTGTCGGGCACGTGGTTCTGGCACATATGAGAGGTGGTTCCGGGAAGCCTGGCAGGTGATTCTGGAGTGCCCACCAAGTGTTTCTGGCATAGCCGGCAGTTGATTTTGGCGTGTCCGACAGGTGGTTCTTGAGAGTGAAGCAGGTGGTTCCGGCGTGCTCGGCAGGTGCTTCAGGCGTATCCAGCAGGTGGTTCCGGCATGTCAGGCACGAGGTTCTGGCACGTCTGAGAGGTGGTTCCGGGATGCCCGACAATTGATTCTGGAGTGTCCAACAAGTGGTTCTGGTGTAGCTGGCAGGTGATTTTGGCATGTCCCGCAGGTGGTTCCAGTAAGTCGAGCAGGTGGTTCCGGTGTGCTCGGCATGTGGTTCCGGCGTGTCCAGCATGTGGTTCTGGCACGTCTGAGAGGTAGTTCCGGCATGCCCAGCAGGTGATTCTGGAGTGCCCACCAAGTGTTTCTGGCATAGCCGGCGGTTGATTGTGGCGTGTCCGACAGGTGGTTCTTGAGAGTGAAGCAGGTCGTTCCGGCATGCTCGGCAGGTGCTTCAGGCGTGTCCAGCAGGTGGTTCGGTACTGTCCGGGAGGTGGTTCCGGCGTGTCTGGCACGTGGTTCTGGCACGTCTGAGAGGTGTTTCCAGCATGCTGGGAAGGTGATTCCAGATTGTCTGCCAAGTGGTTCTGGTGTAGCCGGCGGGTGATTTTGGCGTGTCCACCATGTGTTTCTGGCATGTTGAGCAGGTGCTCGGCAGGTGGTTCAGGCGTGTCCGGCAGGTGATTCTGGTCGTTCCGGGTGGTGGTTCCGTTGTGTCTCGCATGTGGTTCTGGCAGGTCTGAGAAGTGGTTCCAGCATGCCCGGCAGGTGATTTGGGAGTGTCCACCAAATGGTTTTGGCATCGCCGGCAGGTGATTTTGGCGTGTCCAGAAGGTGGTTCCGGCGCGTCGAGCATTTGGTTCCGGCGTGCTAGGCAGGTGGTTCAGGCGTGTCCGGCAGGTGCTCCCACTCTGTCCTGGAGGTGGTTCCGGCGTGTCCGACCCATGTTTCTGGCACGCCTGAGGGGTGGTTCCAGCACGCCCGGCAGGTGATTTTGGAGTGTACGCCAAGTGGTTCTGGCGTATCCTGTCAGAGATTTTGGTGTGTCTGGCAGGTGGTTCCAGCAAGTCGAGCAGGTGAATCTGGTGTGCTCGGCAGCTGGTTCCGGTGTGTCCGGCACGTGGTTCTGACACGTCTGACAGGTGGTTCCCGCATGCCTGGCAGGAGTTTACGGAGTGTCCGGCAAGTGGTTCTGGCGTAGCCAGCAGGTGATTTTGGCATGTCCGGCCAGCGATTCAGGATAGTCGAGCAGGTGGTTCCGGCGTGCTCGGCAGGTGATTCAGGCGTGTCCAGCAGGTGGTTCTGGTCTGTCCGGGAGGTGGTTCCTCCATGTCCGGCACGTGGTTCTGACACATTTGAAAGGTGGTTCCGGCATGCCTGGCAGGTGATCCTGAAGTGTCCGCCAAGTTGTTCTGGCATGGCCGGCAGGGGATTCAGGCCAGTCGAGAAAGTGGTTCCGGCGTGCTTGGCTGTGGTGCAGGCGTGTCCGACATGTGGTTGCGGTCTGTCTGGGAGGTGGTTCCCGGGTGTCAGGCACTTGCTTCTGGCATGTCTGAGAAGTGGTTCCGGCATGGCCTGCAGGTGATTCCGGAGTATCCGCCAAGTGCTTCTGGCATAGCCGGCAGATTATTTGGGCATGTCCTGCAAGGAGTTCAGGCGAGTCGGGCAGGTGGTTCAGGAGTGTCAGGCAGGTGGTTCCGGTCTGTCTGGGAGGTGGTTCCGGCGTGTCTGGGACATGCTTGTGGCACGTCTGAGAGGTTGTTACGGCATGCCCTGCATGTGATTCCGGAGTGTCCGCCAAATGGTTCTGGCGTAGCCAGCAGGTGATTTGGGTGTGTCCGCCAGGTGGGTTCGGTGAGTCGAGCAGGTGGTTCCGGCGTGCTCGGCAGGTGGTTCAGGCATGTCCAGCATGTGGTTCCGGTCTGTCCGGGAGGTGGTTCTGGCGTGTCTGGCACGTGGTTCTGGGACGTCTGAGAGGTGGTTCCAGCATTCCGGGCAGGTGATTCCGGAGTGTCCGCCAAGTGGTTCTTGTGTAGCTGGCGGGTGATTTTGGCGTGTCCATCAGGTGGTTCCGGCGTGTTGAGCAGGTGTTTCCGGGTGCTTGGCAGGTGGTTCAGGTGTGTCCGGAAGCTGATTCCAGTCGTTCCGTGTGGTGGTTCCGGCGTGTCTGGCACGTGGTTCTGGCAGTTCTGAGAAGTGGTTCCGGCATGCCCGACAGGTGATTTGGGAGTGTCCACCAAATGGTTTTGGCGTCGCCGGCAGGAGATTTTGGCGTGTCCGGAAGGTGGTTCCGGCGCATCGAGCATTTGGTTCCGGCGTGCTAGGCAGGTGGTTCAGGCGTGTCCGGCAGGTGCTCCCACTCTGTCCTGGAGGTGGTTCTGGCGTGTCCGGCACATGGTTCTGGCACGTCTGAGAGGTGGTTCCGGCATGCCCGGCTGGTGATTCTGGAGTATCGCCAAGTGGTTCTGGCGTAGCCGTCAGGTTATTTTGGCGTGTCCAGAACGTGGTTCTGGCGAGTGGAGCACGTTGTTTGTGCGAGCTCAGCAGGTGGTTCTACGTGTCCGGCAGGTGGTTGCAGTGCATCCGAGAGTGGTTCTGGCATATCTGGCACGTGGTTCTGGCACATCTGAGGGTTGGTTCCAGCATGCCAGGCAGGTGATTCCAGAGTGTCCGCCAAGTGCTTCCTGCGTAGCCAGCAGGTGACTTTGACGTTTATGGCAGGTGGTTCCAACAAGTCAAGCAGGTGGTTCCGGCATGCTCGCCAGGTGGTTCAGCCGTGTCGGACAGGTTGTTCCGGACTGTCCGGGAGGAGGTTCAGGCGTGTCGGGCATGTGGTACTGGCACGTCTGAGAGGTGGTACCGGGATCCCCGGCCCATGATTCCGGAATGTCTGCCAAGTGGTTTGGTGTAGAATGCAGGTGATTTGGTGTTTCCAGAACGTGGCTCCTAAGTGTCGAGCAGTTGGTTCCGGGGTGCTCAGCAGGTGGTTCAGGCGTGTCCGGCAGGTGGTTGCGGTGAGTCCGGGAGGTGGTTCTGGCGTGTCTGGCACGTGCTTCTTGCACATCTGAGAAGTCATTCCGTCATGCCCGGCAGGTGATTCTGGACTGTCCGCCAAGTGGTTCTGAAGTAGCGGCAGGTGATTTTGGCATGTCTGGCAGGGGGTTCTGGCGAGTCGAGCAGGTGGTTCCAGCGTGCTAGGCAGGTGGTTCAGGCGTGTCCGGCAGGTGCTTCCTGTCTGTCCGGGAGGTGGCTCCGGAATATCTGGCACATGGTTCTGGCACATGTGGGAGGTGATTCCAGCCTGCCCAGCAGGTGATTCCAGAGTGTCCACCATGTGGTCCTGGTGTAGCCGGCCGGTGATTTTGGGGTGTCCGGCAGGTCGTTTTGGTTTGTCCGGGAGTTGGTTCCGGCGAAACGAAAGGCTGGTTCAGGTGTGTTTGGCAGATGGCTCCGGTCTGTCCGGGAGGTGGTTCCGGCGTGTCGGGATTGTGGCTCTGGCACGTCTGAGAGGCTGTCCGGGGATCCCCAGTACGTGATTCCGGAGTGTCTGCCAAGTGTTTTGACGTAGAAAGCAGGTGATTTGGCGTGTCCAGAACGTGGCTTCTAAGAGTCGAGCAGTTGGTTCCGGGGTGCTCGGCAGGTGCTTCATCCGTGTCCGGCAGGTGGTTGCAGTGTCTCCAGGATGTGGTTCATGAGTTTCCGGCAGGTGGTTCCTGTCTATCCGGGAGGTAGTTCCGGCGTGTCGGGCACGTGGTTCTGGCACATATGAGAGGTGGTTCCGGGAAGCCTGGCAGGTGATTCTGGAGTGCCCACCAAGTGTTTCTGGCATAGCCGGCAGTTGATTTTTGGCGTGTCCGACAGGTGGTTCTTGAGAGTGAAGCAGGTGGTTCCGGCGTGCTCGGCAGGTGCTTCAGGCGTATCCAGCAGGTGGTTCCGGCATGTCAGGCACGAGGTTCTGGCACGTCTGAGAGGTGGTTCCGGGATGCCCGACAATTGATTCTGGAGTGTCCAACAAGTGGTTCTGGTGTAGCTGGCAGGTGATTTTGGCATGTCCCGCAGGTGGTTCCAGTAAGTCGAGCAGGTGGTTCCGGTGTGCTCGGCATGTGGTTCCGGCGTGTCCAGCATGTGGTTCTGGCACGTCTGAGAGGTAGTTCCGGCATGCCCAGCAGGTGATTCTGGAGTGCCCACCAAGTGTTTCTGGCATAGCCGGCGGTTGATTTTGGCGTGTCCGACAGGTGGTTCTTGAGAGTGAAGCAGGTCGTTCCGGCATGCTCGGCAGGTGGTTCAGGCGTGTCCAGCAAGTGGTTGCGGTGTTTCTGGGAGGTGGTTCCGGCGTGTCCAGCACGTGGTTCTGGTACGTCTGAGAGCTTGTTACGGCATGCCCTGCATGTGATTCTGACGTGTCCGCCACGTGGTTCTGGCATAGCCAGCAGGTGATTTGGGTGTGTCCGGCAGGTGGTTCTGGCGTGCTTGGCAGGTGCTTCAGGCGTGTCCAGCAGGTGGTTCCGTTCTGTCCGGGAGGTGGTTCCGGCGTGTCTGGCACGTGGTTCTGGCACGTCTGAGAGGTGTTTCCAGCATGCTGGGAAGGTGATTCCAGATTGTCTGCCAAGTGGTTCTGGTGTAGCTGGCGGGTGATTTTGGCGTGTCCACCATGTGGTTCCGGCATGTTGAGCAGGTGCTCGGCAGGTGGTTCAGGCGTGTCCGGCAGGTGATTCTGGTCGTTCCGGGTGGTGGTTCCGTTGTGTCTCGCACGTGGTTCTGGCAGGTCTGAGAAGTGGTTCCAGCATGCCCGGCAGGTGATTTGGGAGTGTCCACCGAATGGTTTTGGTGTCGCCGGCAGGTGATTTTGGCGTGTCCGGAAGGTGGTTCCGGCGCGTCGAGCATTTGGTTCCGGCGTGCTAGGCAGGTGGTTCAGGCGTGTCCGGCAGGTGCTCCCACTCTGTCCTGGAGGTGGTTCCGGCGTGTCCGACCCATGTTTCTGGCACGCCTGAGGGGTGGTTCCAGCACGCCCGGCAGGTGATTTTGGAGTGTACGCCAAGTGGTTCTGGCGTATCCTGTCAGAGATTTTGGTGTGTCTGGCAGGTGGTTCCAGCGAGTCGAGCAGGTGGATCTGGCGTGCTCGGCAGCTGGTTCCGGTGTGTCCGGCACGTGGTTCTGACACGTCTGACAGGTGGTTCCCGCATGCCTGGCAGGAGTTTACGGAGTGTCCGGCAAGTGGTTCTGGCGTAGCCAGCAGGTGATTTTGGCATGTCCGGCCGGCGATTCAGGATAGTCGAGCAGGTGGTTCCGGCGTGCTCGGCAGGTGATTCAGGCGTGTCCAGCAGGTGGTTCTGGTCTGTCCGGGAGGTGGTTCCTCCATGTCCGGCACGTGGTTCTGACACATTTGAAAGGTGGTTCCGGCATGCCTGGCAGGTGATTCTGAAGTGTCCGCCAAGTTGTTCTGGCATGGCCGGCAGGGGATTCAGGCCAGTCGAGAAAGTGGTTCCGGCGTGCTTGGCTGTGGTGCAGGCGTGTCCGACATGTGGTTGCGGTCTGTCTGGGAGGTGGTTCCCGGGTGTCAGGCACTTGCTTCTGGCATGTCTGAGAAGTGGTTCCGGCATGGCCTGCAGGTGATTCCGGAGTATCCGCCAAGTGCTTCTGGCATAGCCGGCAGATTATTTGGGCATGTCCTGCAAGGAGTTCAGGCGAGTCGGGCAGGTGGTTCAGGAGTGTCAGGCAGGTGGTTCCGGTCTGTCTGGGAGGTGGTTCCGGCGTGTCTGGGACATGCTTGTGGCACGTCTGAGAGGTTGTTACGGCATGCCCTGCATGTGATTCCGGAGTGTCCGCCAAATGGTTCTGGCGTAGCCAGCAGGTGATTTGGGTGTGTCCGCCAGGTGGGTTCGGTGAGTCGAGCAGGTGGTTCCGGCGTGCTCGGCAGGTGGTTCAGGCGTGTCCAGCATGTGGTTCCGGTCTGTCCGGGAGGTGGTTCTGGCGTGTCTGGCACGTGGTTCTGGGACGTCTGAGAGGTGGTTCCAGCATTCCGGGCAGGTGATTCCGGAGTGTCCGCCAAGTGGTTCTTGTGTAGCTGGCGGGTGATTTTGGCGTGTCCATCAGGTGGTTCCGGCGTGTTGAGCAGGTGTTTCCGGGTGCTTGGCAGGTGGTTCAGGTGTGTCCGGAAGCTGATTCCAGTCGGTCCGTGTGGTGGTTCCGGCGTGTCTGGCACGTGGTTCTGGCAGTTCTGAGAAGTGGTTCCGGCATGCCCGACAGGTGATTTGGGAGTGTCCACCAAATGGTTTTGGCGTCGCCGGCAGGAGATTTTGGCGTGTCCGGAAGGTGGTTCCGGCGCATCGAGCATTTGGTTCCGGCGTGCTAGGCAGGTGGTTCAGGCGTGTCCGGCAGGTGCTCCCCCTCTGTCCTGGAGGTGGTTCTGGCGTGTCCGGCACATGGTTCTGGCACGTCTGAGAGGTGGTTCCGGCATGCCCGGCTGGTGATTCTGGAGTATCGCCAAGTGGTTCTGGCGTAGCCGTCAGGTTATTTTGGCGTGTCCAGAACGTGGTTCTGGCGAGTGGAGCACGTTGTTTGTGCGAGCTCAGCAGGTGGTTCTACGTGTCCGGCAGGTGGTTGCAGTGCATCTGAGAGTGGTTCTGGCATATCTGGCACGTGGTTCTGGCACATCTGAGGGTTGGTTCCAGCATGCCAGGCAGGTGATTCCAGAGTGTCCGCCAAGTGCTTCCTGCGTAGCCAGCAGGTGACTTTGACGTTTATGGCAGGTGGTTCCAACAAGTCAAGCAGGTGGTTCCGGCATGCTCGCCAGGTGGTTCAGCCGTGTCGGACAGGTTGTTCCGGACTGTCCGGGAGGAGGTTCAGGCGTGTCGGGCATGTGGTACTGGCACGTCTGAGAGGTGGTACCGGGATCCCCGGCCCATGATTCCGGAATGTCTGCCAAGTGGTTTGGTGTAGAATGCAGGTGATTTGGTGTTTCCAGAACGTGGCTCCTAAGTGTCGAGCAGTTGGTTCCGGGGTGCTCAGCAGGTGGTTCAGGCGTGTCCGGCAGGTGGTTGCGGTGAGTCCGGGAGGTGGTTCTGGCGCGTCTGGCACGTGCTTCTTGCACATGTGAGATGTCATTCTGTCATGCCCGGCAGGTGATTCTGGACTGTCCGCCAAGTGGTTCTGAAGTAGCGGCAGGTGATTTTGGCATGTCTGGCAGGGGGTTCTGGCGAGTCGAGCAGGTGGTTCCAGCGTGCTAGGCAGGTGGTTCAGGCGTGTCCGGCAGGTGCTTCCTGTCTGTCCGGGAGGTGGCTCCGGAATATCTGGCACATGGTTCTGGCACATCTGGGAGGTGATTCCAGCCTGCCCAGCAGGTGATTCCAGAGTGTCCACCATGTGGTCCTGGTGTAGCCGGCCGATGATTTTGGGGTGTCCGGCAGGTCGTTCTGGTTTGTCCGGGAGTTGGTTCCGGCGAAACGAAATGCTGGTTCAGGTGTGTTTGGCAGATGGCTCCGGTCTGTCCGGGAGGTGGTTCCGGCGTGTCGGGATTGTGGCTCTGGCACGTCTGAGAGGCTGTCCGGGGATCCCCAGTACGTGATTCCGGAGTGTCTGCCAAGTGTTTTGACGTAGAAAGCAGGTGATTTGGCGTGTCCAGAACGTGGCTTCTAAGAGTCGAGCAGTTGGTTCCGGGGTGCTCGGCAGGTGCTTCATCCGTGTCCGGCAGGTGGTTGCAGTGTCTCCAGGATGTGGTTCATGCGTTTCCGGCAGGTGGTTCCTGTCTATCCGGGAGGTAGTTCCGGCGTGTCGGGCACGTGGTTCTGGCACATATGAGAGGTGGTTCCGGGAAGCCTGGCAGGTGATTCTGGAGTGCCCACCAAGTGTTTCTGGCATAGCCGGCAGTTGATTTTTGGCGTGTCCGACAGGTGGTTCTTGAGAGTGAAGCAGGTGGTTCCGGCGTGCTCGGCAGGTGCTTCAGGCGTATCCAGCAGGTGGTTCCGGCATGTCAGGCACGAGGTTCTGGCACGTCTGAGAGGTGGTTCCGGGATGCCCGACAATTGATTCTGGAGTGTCCAACAAGTGGTTCTGGTGTAGCTGGCAGGTGATTTTGGCATGTCCCGCAGGTGGTTCCAGTAAGTCGAGCAGGTGGTTCCGGTGTGCTCGGCATGTGGTTCCGGCGTGTCCAGCATGTGGTTCTGGCACGTCTGAGAGGTAGTTCCGGCATGCCCAGCAGGTGATTCTGGAGTGCCCACCAAGTGTTTCTGGCATAGCCGGCAGTTGATTTTGGCGTGTCCGACAGGTGGTTCTTGAGAGTGAAGCAGGTCGTTCCGGCATGCTCGGCAGGTGGTTCAGGCGTGTCCAGCAAGTGGTTGCGGTGTTTCTGGGAGGTGGTTCCGGCGTGTCCAGCACGTGGTTCTGGTACGTCTGAGAGCTTGTTACGGCATGCCCTGCATGTGATTCTGACGTGTCCGCCACGTGGTTCTGGCATAGCCAGCAGGTGATTTGGGTGTGTCCGGCAGGTGGTTCTGGCGTGCTTGGCAGGTGCTTCAGGCGTGTCCAGCAGGTGGTTCCGTTCTGTCCGGGAGGTGGTTCCGGCGTGTCTGGCACGTGGTTCTGGCACGTCTGAGAGGTGTTTCCAGCATGCTGGGAAGGTGATTCCAGATTGTCTGCCAAGTGGTTCTGGTGTAGCCGGCGGGTGATTTTGGCGTGTCCACCATGTGGTTCCGGCATGTTGAGCAGGTGCTCGGCAGGTGGTTCAGGCGTGTCCGGCAGGTGATTCTGGTCGTTCCGGGTGGTGGTTCCGTTGTGTCTCGCACGTGGTTCTGGCAGGTCTGAGAAGTGGTTCCAGCATGCCCGGCAGGTGATTTGGGAGTGTCCACCGAATGGTTTTGGTGTCGCCGGCAGGTGATTTTGGCGTGTCCGGAAGGTGGTTCCGGCGCGTCGAGCATTTGGTTCCGGCGTGCTAGGCAGGTGGTTCAGGCGTGTCCGGCAGGTGCTCCCACTCTGTCCTGGAGGTGGTTCCGGCGTGTCCGACCCATGTTTCTGGCACGCCTGAGGGGTGGTTCCAGCACGCCCGGCAGGTGATTTTGGAGTGTACGCCAAGTGGTTCTGGCGTATCCTGTCAGAGATTTTGGTGTGTCTGGCAGGTGGTTCCAGCGAGTCGAGCAGGTGGATCTGGCGTGCTCGGCAGCTGGTTCCGGTGTGTCCGGCACGTGGTTCTGACACGTCTGACAGGTGGTTCCCGCATGCCTGGCAGGAGTTTACGGAGTGTCCGGCAAGTGGTTCTGGCGTAGCCAGCAGGTGATTTTGGCATGTCCGGCCGGCGATTCAGGATAGTCGAGCAGGTGGTTCCGGCGTGCTCGGCAGGTGATTCAGGCGTGTCCAGCAGGTGGTTCTGGTCTGTCCGGGAGGTGGTTCCTCCATGTCCGGCACGTGGTTCTGACACATTTGAAAGGTGGTTCCGGCATGCCTGGCAGGTGATTCTGAAGTGTCCGCCAAGTTGTTCTGGCATGGCCGGCAGGGGATTCAGGCCAGTCGAGAAAGTGGTTCCGGCGTGCTTGGCTGTGGTGCAGGCGTGTCCGACATGTGGTTGCGGTCTGTCTGGGAGGTGGTTCCCGGGTGTCAGGCACTTGCTTCTGGCATGTCTGAGAAGTGGTTCCGGCATGGCCTGCAGGTGATTCCGGAGTATCCGCCAAGTGCTTCTGGCATAGCCGGCAGATTATTTGGGCATGTCCTGCAAGGAGTTCAGGCGAGTCGGGCAGGTGGTTCAGGAGTGTCAGGCAGGTGGTTCCGGTCTGTCTGGGAGGTGGTTCCGGCGTGTCTGGGACATGCTTGTGGCACGTCTGAGAGGTTGTTACGGCATGCCCTGCATGTGATTCTGGAGTGTCCGCCAAATGGTTCTGGCGTAGCCAGCAGGTGATTTGGGTGTGTCCGCCAGGTGGGTTCGGTGAGTCGAGCAGGTGGTTCCGGCGTGCTCGGCAGGTGGTTCAGGCGTGTCCAGCATGTGGTTCCGGTCTGTCCGGGAGGTGGTTCTGGCGTGTCTGGCACGTGGTTCTGGGACGTCTGAGAGGTGGTTCCAGCATTCCGGGCAGGTGATTCCGGAGTGTCCGCCAAGTGGTTCTTGTGTAGCTGGCGGGTGATTTTGGCGTGTCCATCAGGTGGTTCCGGCGTGTTGAGCAGGTGTTTCCGGGTGCTTGGCAGGTGGTTCAGGTGTGTCCGGAAGCTGATTCCAGTCGGTCCGTGTGGTGGTTCCGGCGTGTCTGGCACGTGGTTCTGGCAGTTCTGAGAAGTGGTTCCGGCATGCCCGACAGGTGATTTGGGAGTGTCCACCAAATGGTTTTGGCGTCGCCGGCAGGAGATTTTGGCGTGTCCGGAAGGTGGTTCCGGCGCATCGAGCATTTGGTTCCGGCGTGCTAGGCAGGTGGTTCAGGCGTGTCCGGCAGGTGCTCCCCCTCTGTCCTGGAGGTGGTTCTGGCGTGTCCGGCACATGGTTCTGGCACGTCTGAGAGGTGGTTCCGGCATGCCCGGCTGGTGATTCTGGAGTATCGCCAAGTGGTTCTGGCGTAGCCGTCAGGTTATTTTGGCGTGTCCAGAACGTGGTTCTGGCGAGTGGAGCACGTTGTTTGTGCGAGCTCAGCAGGTGGTTCTACGTGTCCGGCAGGTGGTTGCAGTGCATCTGAGAGTGGTTCTGGCATATCTGGCACGTGGTTCTGGCACATCTGAGGGTTGGTTCCAGCATGCCAGGCAGGTGATTCCAGAGTGTCCGCCAAGTGCTTCCTGCGTAGCCAGCAGGTGACTTTGACGTTTATGGCAGGTGGTTCCAACAAGTCAAGCAGGTGGTTCCGGCATGCTCGCCAGGTGGTTCAGCCGTGTCGGACAGGTTGTTCCGGACTGTCCGGGAGGAGGTTCAGGCGTGTCGGGCATGTGGTACTGGCACGTCTGAGAGGTGGTACCGGGATCCCCGGCCCATGATTCCGGAATGTCTGCCAAGTGGTTTGGTGTAGAATGCAGGTGATTTGGTGTTTCCAGAACGTGGCTCCTAAGTGTCGAGCAGTTGGTTCCGGGGTGCTCAGCAGGTGGTTCAGGCGTGTCCGGCAGGTGGTTGCGGTGAGTCCGGGAGGTGGTTCTGGCGCGTCTGGCACGTGCTTCTTGCACATGTGAGAAGTCATTCCGTCATGCCCGGCAGGTGATTCTGGACTGTCCGCCAAGTGGTTCTGAAGTAGCGGCAGGTGATTTTGGCATGTCTGGCAGGGGGTTCTGGCGAGTCGAGCAGGTGGTTCCAGCGTGCTAGGCAGGTGGTTCAGGCGTGTCCGGCAGGTGCTTCCTGTCTGTCCGGGAGGTGGCTCCGGAATATCTGGCACATGGTTCTGGCACATCTGGGAGGTGATTCCAGCCTGCCCAGCAGGTGATTCCAGAGTGTCCACCATGTGGTCCTGGTGTAGCCGGCCGATGATTTTGGGGTGTCCGGCAGGTCGTTCTGGTTTGTCCGGGAGTTGGTTCCGGCGAAACGAAATGCTGGTTCAGGTGTGTTTGGCAGATGGCTCCGGTCTGTCCGGGAGGTGGTTCCGGCGTGTCGGGATTGTGGCTCTGGCACGTCTGAGAGGCTGTCCGGGGATCCCCAGTACGTGATTCCGGAGTGTCTGCCAAGTGTTTTGACGTAGAAAGCAGGTGATTTGGCGTGTCCAGAACGTGGCTTCTAAGAGTCGAGCAGTTGGTTCCGGGGTGCTCGGCAGGTGCTTCATCCGTGTCCGGCAGGTGGTTGCAGTGTCTCCAGGATGTGGTTCATGCGTTTCCGGCAGGTGGTTCCTGTCTATCCGGGAGGTAGTTCCGGCGTGTCGGGCACGTGGTTCTGGCACATATGAGAGGTGGTTCCGGGAAGCCTGGCAGGTGATTCTGGAGTGCCCACCAAGTGTTTCTGGCATAGCCGGCAGTTGATTTTTGGCGTGTCCGACAGGTGGTTCTTGAGAGTGAAGCAGGTGGTTCCGGCGTGCTCGGCAGGTGCTTCAGGCGTATCCAGCAGGTGGTTCCGGCATGTCAGGCACGAGGTTCTGGCACGTCTGAGAGGTGGTTCCGGGATGCCCGACAATTGATTCTGGAGTGTCCAACAAGTGGTTCTGGTGTAGCTGGCAGGTGATTTTGGCATGTCCCGCAGGTGGTTCCAGTAAGTCGAGCAGGTGGTTCCGGTGTGCTCGGCATGTGGTTCCGGCGTGTCCAGCATGTGGTTCTGGCACGTCTGAGAGGTAGTTCCGGCATGCCCAGCAGGTGATTCTGGAGTGCCCACCAAGTGTTTCTGGCATAGCCGGCGGTTGATTTTGGCGTGTCCGACAGGTGGTTCTTGAGAGTGAAGCAGGTCGTTCCGGCATGCTCGGCAGGTGGTTCAGGCGTGTCCAGCAAGTGGTTGCGGTGTTTCTGGGAGGTGGTTCCGGCGTGTCCAGCACGTGGTTCTGGTACGTCTGAGAGCTTGTTACGGCATGCCCTGCATGTGATTCTGACGTGTCCGCCACGTGGTTCTGGCATAGCCAGCAGGTGATTTGGGTGTGTCCGGCAGGTGGTTCTGGCGTGCTTGGCAGGTGCTTCAGGCGTGTCCAGCAGGTGGTTCCGTTCTGTCCGGGAGGTGGTTCCGGCGTGTCTGGCACGTGGTTCTGGCACGTCTGAGAGGTGTTTCCAGCATGCTGGGAAGGTGATTCCAGATTGTCTGCCAAGTGGTTCTGGTGTAGCCGGCGGGTGATTTTGGCGTGTCCACCATGTGGTTCCGGCATGTTGAGCAGGTGCTCGGCAGGTGGTTCAGGCGTGTCCGGCAGGTGATTCTGGTCGTTCCGGGTGGTGGTTCCGTTGTGTCTCGCACGTGGTTCTGGCAGGTCTGAGAAGTGGTTCCAGCATGCCCGGCAGGTGATTTGGGAGTGTCCACCGAATGGTTTTGGTGTCGCCGGCAGGTGATTTTGGCGTGTCCGGAAGGTGGTTCCGGCGCGTCGAGCATTTGGTTCCGGCGTGCTAGGCAGGTGGTTCAGGCGTGTCCGGCAGGTGCTCCCACTCTGTCCTGGAGGTGGTTCCGGCGTGTCCGACCCATGTTTCTGGCACGCCTGAGGGGTGGTTCCAGCACGCCCGGCAGGTGATTTTGGAGTGTACGCCAAGTGGTTCTGGCGTATCCTGTCAGAGATTTTGGTGTGTCTGGCAGGTGGTTCCAGCGAGTCGAGCAGGTGGATCTGGCGTGCTCGGCAGCTGGTTCCGGTGTGTCCGGCACGTGGTTCTGACACGTCTGACAGGTGGTTCCCGCATGCCTGGCAGGAGTTTACGGAGTGTCCGGCAAGTGGTTCTGGCGTAGCCAGCAGGTGATTTTGGCATGTCCGGCCGGCGATTCAGGATAGTCGAGCAGGTGGTTCCGGCGTGCTCGGCAGGTGATTCAGGCGTGTCCAGCAGGTGGTTCTGGTCTGTCCGGGAGGTGGTTCCTCCATGTCCGGCACGTGGTTCTGACACATTTGAAAGGTGGTTCCGGCATGCCTGGCAGGTGATTCTGAAGTGTCCGCCAAGTTGTTCTGGCATGGCCGGCAGGGGATTCAGGCCAGTCGAGAAAGTGGTTGCGGCGTGCTTGGCTGTGGTGCAGGCGTGTCCGACATGTGGTTGCGGTCTGTCTGGGAGGTGGTTCCCGGGTGTCAGGCACTTGCTTCTGGCATGTCTGAGAAGTGGTTCCGGCATGGCCTGCAGGTGATTCCGGAGTATCCGCCAAGTGCTTCTGGCATAGCCGGCAGATTATTTGGGCATGTCCTGCAAGGAGTTCAGGCGAGTCGGGCAGGTGGTTCAGGAGTGTCAGGCAGGTGGTTCCGGTCTGTCTGGGAGGTGGTTCCGGCGTGTCTGGGACATGCTTGTGGCACGTCTGAGAGGTTGTTACGGCATGCCCTGCATGTGATTCCGGAGTGTCCGCCAAATGGTTCTGGCGTAGCCAGCAGGTGATTTGGGTGTGTCCGCCAGGTGGGTTCGGTGAGTCGAGCAGGTGGTTCCGGCGTGCTCGGCAGGTGGTTCAGGCGTGTCCAGCATGTGGTTCCGGTCTGTCCGGGAGGTGGTTCTGGCGTGTCTGGCACGTGGTTCTGGGACGTCTGAGAGGTGGTTCCAGCATTCCGGGCAGGTGATTCCGGAGTGTCCGCCAAGTGGTTCTTGTGTAGCTGGCGGGTGATTTTGGCGTGTCCATCAGGTGGTTCCGGCGTGTTGAGCAGGTGTTTCCGGGTGCTTGGCAGGTGGTTCAGGTGTGTCCGGAAGCTGATTCCAGTCGTTCCGTGTGGTGGTTCCGGCGTGTCTGGCACGTGGTTCTGGCAGTTCTGACAAGTGGTTCCGGCATGCCCGACAGGTGATTTGGGAGTGTCCACCAAATGGTTTTGGCGTCGCCGGCAGGAGATTTTGGCGTGTCCGGAAGGTGGTTCCGGCGCATCGAGCATTTGGTTCCGGCGTGCTAGGCAGGTGGTTCAGGCGTGTCCGGCAGGTGCTCCCACTCTGTCCTGGAGGTGGTTCTGGCGTGTCCGGCACATGGTTCTGGCACGTCTGAGAGGTGGTTCCGGCATGCCCGGCTGGTGATTCTGGAGTATCGCCAAGTGGTTCTGGCGTAGCCGTCAGGTTATTTTGGCGTGTCCAGAACGTGGTTCTGGCGAGTGGAGCACGTTGTTTGTGCGAGCTCAGCAGGTGGTTCTACGTGTCCGGCAGGTGGTTGCAGTGCATCTGAGAGTGGTTCTGGCATATCTGGCACGTGGTTCTGGCACATCTGAGGGTTGGTTCCAGCATGCCAGGCAGGTGATTCCAGAGTGTCCGCCAAGTGCTTCCTGCGTAGCCAGCAGGTGACTTTGACGTTTATGGCAGGTGGTTCCAACAAGTCAAGCAGGTGGTTCCGGCATGCTCGCCAGGTGGTTCAGCCGTGTCGGACAGGTTGTTCCGGACTGTCCGGGAGGAGGTTCAGGCGTGTCGGGCATGTGGTACTGGCACGTCTGAGAGGTGGTACCGGGATCCCCGGCCCATGATTCCGGAATGTCTGCCAAGTGGTTTGGTGTAGAATGCAGGTGATTTGGTGTTTCCAGAACGTGGCTCCTAAGTGTCGAGCAGTTGGTTCCGGGGTGCTCAGCAGGTGGTTCAGGCGTGTCCGGCAGGTGGTTGCGGTGAGTCCGGGAGGTGGTTCTGGCGCGTCTGGCACGTGCTTCTTGCACATGTGAGAAGTCATTCCGTCATGCCCGGCAGGTGATTCTGGACTGTCCGCCAAGTGGTTCTGAAGTAGCGGCAGGTGATTTTGGCATGTCTGGCAGGGGGTTCTGGCGAGTCGAGCAGGTGGTTCCAGCGTGCTAGGCAGGTGGTTCAGGCGTGTCCGGCAGGTGCTTCCTGTCTGTCCGGGAGGTGGCTCCGGAATATCTGGCACATGGTTCTGGCACATCTGGGAGGTGATTCCAGCCTGCCCAGCAGGTGATTCCAGAGTGTCCACCATGTGGTCCTGGTGTAGCCGGCCGATGATTTTGGGGTGTCCGGCAGGTCGTTCTGGTTTGTCCGGGAGTTGGTTCCGGCGAAACGAAATGCTGGTTCAGGTGTGTTTGGCAGATGGCTCCGGTCTGTCCGGGAGGTGGTTCCGGCGTGTCGGGATTGTGGCTCTGGCACGTCTGAGAGGCTGTCCGGGGATCCCCAGTACGTGATTCCGGAGTGTCTGCCAAGTGTTTTGACGTAGAAAGCAGGTGATTTGGCGTGTCCAGAACGTGGCTTCTAAGAGTCGAGCAGTTGGTTCCGGGGTGCTCGGCAGGTGCTTCATCCGTGTCCGGCAGGTGGTTGCAGTGTCTCCAGGATGTGGTTCATGCGTTTCCGGCAGGTGGTTCCTGTCTATCCGGGAGGTAGTTCCGGCGTGTCGGGCACGTGGTTCTGGCACATATGAGAGGTGGTTCCGGGAAGCCTGGCAGGTGATTCTGGAGTGCCCACCAAGTGTTTCTGGCATAGCCGGCAGTTGATTTTTGGCGTGTCCGACAGGTGGTTCTTGAGAGTGAAGCAGGTGGTTCCGGCGTGCTCGGCAGGTGCTTCAGGCGTATCCAGCAGGTGGTTCCGGCATGTCAGGCACGAGGTTCTGGCACGTCTGAGAGGTGGTTCCGGGATGCCCGACAATTGATTCTGGAGTGTCCAACAAGTGGTTCTGGTGTAGCTGGCAGGTGATTTTGGCATGTCCCGCAGGTGGTTCCAGTAAGTCGAGCAGGTGGTTCCGGTGTGCTCGGCATGTGGTTCCGGCGTGTCCAGCATGTGGTTCTGGCACGTCTGAGAGGTAGTTCCGGCATGCCCAGCAGGTGATTCTGGAGTGCCCACCAAGTGTTTCTGGCATAGCCGGCGGTTGATTTTGGCGTGTCCGACAGGTGGTTCTTGAGAGTGAAGCAGGTCGTTCCGGCATGCTCGGCAGGTGGTTCAGGCGTGTCCAGCAAGTGGTTGCGGTGTTTCTGGGAGGTGGTTCCGGCGTGTCCAGCACGTGGTTCTGGTACGTCTGAGAGCTTGTTACGGCATGCCCTGCATGTGATTCTGACGTGTCCGCCACGTGGTTCTGGCATAGCCAGCAGGTGATTTGGGTGTGTCCGGCAGGTGGTTCTGGCGTGCTTGGCAGGTGCTTCAGGCGTGTCCAGCAGGTGGTTCCGTTCTGTCCGGGAGGTGGTTCCGGCGTGTCTGGCACGTGGTTCTGGCACGTCTGAGAGGTGTTTCCAGCATGCTGGGAAGGTGATTCCAGATTGTCTGCCAAGTGGTTCTGGTGTAGCCGGCGGGTGATTTTGGCGTGTCCACCATGTGTTTCTGGCATGTTGAGCAGGTGCTCGGCAGGTGGTTCAGGCGTGTCCGGCAGGTGATTCTGGTCGTTCCGGGTGGTGGTTCCGTTGTGTCTCGCACGTGGTTCTGGCAGGTCTGAGAAGTGGTTCCAGCATGCCCGGCAGGTGATTTGGGAGTGTCCACCGAATGGTTTTGGCATCGCCGGCAGGTGATTTTGGCGTGTCCGGAAGGTGGTTCCGGCGCGTCGAGCATTTGGTTCCGGCGTGCTAGGCAGGTGGTTCAGGCGTGTCCGGCAGGTGCTCCCACTCTGTCCTGGAGGTGGTTCCGGCGTGTCCGACCCATGTTTCTGGCACGCCTGAGGGGTGGTTCCAGCACGCCCGGCAGGTGATTTTGGAGTGTACGCCAAGTGGTTCTGGCGTATCCTGTCAGAGATTTTGGTGTGTCTGGCAGGTGGTTCCAGCGAGTCGAGCAGGTGGATCTGGCGTGCTCGGCAGCTGGTTCCGGTGTGTCCGGCACGTGGTTCTGACACGTCTGACAGGTGGTTCCCGCATGCCTGGCAGGAGTTTACGGAGTGTCCGGCAAGTGGTTCTGGCGTAGCCAGCAGGTGATTTTGGCATGTCCGGCCGGCGATTCAGGATAGTCGAGCAGGTGGTTCCGGCGTGCTCGGCAGGTGATTCAGGCGTGTCCAGCAGGTGGTTCTGGTCTGTCCGGGAGGTGGTTCCTCCATGTCCGGCACGTGGTTCTGACACATTTGAAAGGTGGTTCCGGCATGCCTGGCAGGTGATTCTGAAGTGTCCGCCAAGTTGTTCTGGCATGGCCGGCAGGGGATTCAGGCCAGTCGAGAAAGTGGTTCCGGCGTGCTTGGCTGTGGTGCAGGCGTGTCCGACATGTGGTTGCGGTCTGTCTGGGAGGTGGTTCCCGGGTGTCAGGCACTTGCTTCTGGCATGTCTGAGAAGTGGTTCCGGCATGGCCTGCAGGTGATTCCGGAGTATCCGCCAAGTGCTTCTGGCATAGCCGGCAGATTATTTGGGCATGTCCTGCAAGGAGTTCAGGCGAGTCGGGCAGGTGGTTCAGGAGTGTCAGGCAGGTGGTTCCGGTCTGTCTGGGAGGTGGTTCCGGCGTGTCTGGGACATGCTTGTGGCACGTCTGAGAGGTTGTTACGGCATGCCCTGCATGTGATTCTGGAGTGTCCGCCAAATGGTTCTGGCGTAGCCAGCAGGTGATTTGGGTGTGTCCGCCAGGTGGGTTCGGTGAGTCGAGCAGGTGGTTCCGGCGTGCTCGGCAGGTGGTTCAGGCGTGTCCAGCATGTGGTTCCGGTCTGTCCGGGAGGTGGTTCTGGCGTGTCTGGCACGTGGTTCTGGGACGTCTGAGAGGTGGTTCCAGCATTCCGGGCAGGTGATTCCGGAGTGTCCGCCAAGTGGTTCTTGTGTAGCTGGCGGGTGATTTTGGCGTGTCCATCAGGTGGTTCCGGCGTGTTGAGCAGGTGTTTCCGGGTGCTTGGCAGGTGGTTCAGGTGTGTCCGGAAGCTGATTCCAGTCGGTCCGTGTGGTGGTTCCGGCGTGTCTGGCACGTGGTTCTGGCAGTTCTGAGAAGTGGTTCCGGCATGCCCGACAGGTGATTTGGGAGTGTCCACCAAATGGTTTTGGCGTCGCCGGCAGGAGATTTTGGCGTGTCCGGAAGGTGGTTCCGGCGCATCGAGCATTTGGTTCCGGCGTGCTAGGCAGGTGGTTCAGGCGTGTCCGGCAGGTGCTCCCCCTCTGTCCTGGAGGTGGTTCTGGCGTGTCCGGCACATGGTTCTGGCACGTCTGAGAGGTGGTTCCGGCATGCCCGGCTGGTGATTCTGGAGTATCGCCAAGTGGTTCTGGCGTAGCCGTCAGGTTATTTTGGCGTGTCCAGAACGTGGTTCTGGCGAGTGGAGCACGTTGTTTGTGCGAGCTCAGCAGGTGGTTCTACGTGTCCGGCAGGTGGTTGCAGTGCATCTGAGAGTGGTTCTGGCATATCTGGCACGTGGTTCTGGCACATCTGAGGGTTGGTTCCAGCATGCCAGGCAGGTGATTCCAGAGTGTCCGCCAAGTGCTTCCTGCGTAGCCAGCAGGTGACTTTGACGTTTATGGCAGGTGGTTCCAACAAGTCAAGCAGGTGGTTCCGGCATGCTCGCCAGGTGGTTCAGCCGTGTCGGACAGGTTGTTCCGGACTGTCCGGGAGGAGGTTCAGGCGTGTCGGGCATGTGGTACTGGCACGTCTGAGAGGTGGTACCGGGATCCCCGGCCCATGATTCCGGAATGTCTGCCAAGTGGTTTGGTGTAGAATGCAGGTGATTTGGTGTTTCCAGAACGTGGCTCCTAAGTGTCGAGCAGTTGGTTCCGGGGTGCTCAGCAGGTGGTTCAGGCGTGTCCGGCAGGTGGTTGCGGTGAGTCCGGGAGGTGGTTCTGGCGCGTCTGGCACGTGCTTCTTGCACATGTGAGAAGTCATTCCGTCATGCCCGGCAGGTGATTCTGGACTGTCCGCCAAGTGGTTCTGAAGTAGCGGCAGGTGATTTTGGCATGTCTGGCAGGGGGTTCTGGCGAGTCGAGCAGGTGGTTCCAGCGTGCTAGGCAGGTGGTTCAGGCGTGTCCGGCAGGTGCTTCCTGTCTGTCCGGGAGGTGGCTCCGGAATATCTGGCACATGGTTCTGGCACATCTGGGAGGTGATTCCAGCCTGCCCAGCAGGTGATTCCAGAGTGTCCACCATGTGGTCCTGGTGTAGCCGGCCGATGATTTTGGGGTGTCCGGGAGGTCGTTCTGGTTTGTCCGGGAGTTGGTTCCGGCGAAACGAAATGCTGGTTCAGGTGTGTTTGGCAGATGGCTCCGGTCTGTCCGGGAGGTGGTTCCGGCGTGTCGGGATTGTGGCTCTGGCACGTCTGAGAGGCTGTCCGGGGATCCCCAGTACGTGATTCCGGAGTGTCTGCCAAGTGTTTTGACGTAGAAAGCAGGTGATTTGGCGTGTCCAGAACGTGGCTTCTAAGAGTCGAGCAGTTGGTTCCGGGGTGCTCGGCAGGTGCTTCATCCGTGTCCGGCAGGTGGTTGCAGTGTCTCCAGGATGTGGTTCATGCGTTTCCGGCAGGTGGTTCCTGTCTATCCGGGAGGTAGTTCCGGCGTGTCGGGCACGTGGTTCTGGCACATATGAGAGGTGGTTCCGGGAAGCCTGGCAGGTGATTCTGGAGTGCCCACCAAGTGTTTCTGGCATAGCCGGCAGTTGATTTTTGGCGTGTCCGACAGGTGGTTCTTGAGAGTGAAGCAGGTGGTTCCGGCGTGCTCGGCAGGTGCTTCAGGCGTATCCAGCAGGTGGTTCCGGCATGTCAGGCACGAGGTTCTGGCACGTCTGAGAGGTGGTTCCGGGATGCCCGACAATTGATTCTGGAGTGTCCAACAAGTGGTTCTGGTGTAGCTGGCAGGTGATTTTGGCATGTCCCGCAGGTGGTTCCAGTAAGTCGAGCAGGTGGTTCCGGTGTGCTCGGCATGTGGTTCCGGCGTGTCCAGCATGTGGTTCTGGCACGTCTGAGAGGTAGTTCCGGCATGCCCAGCAGGTGATTCTGGAGTGCCCACCAAGTGTTTCTGGCATAGCCGGCAGTTGATTTTGGCGTGTCCGACAGGTGGTTCTTGAGAGTGAAGCAGGTCGTTCCGGCATGCTCGGCAGGTGGTTCAGGCGTGTCCAGCAAGTGGTTGCGGTGTTTCTGGGAGGTGGTTCCGGCGTGTCCAGCACGTGGTTCTGGTACGTCTGAGAGCTTGTTACGGCATGCCCTGCATGTGATTCTGACGTGTCCGCCACGTGGTTCTGGCATAGCCAGCAGGTGATTTGGGTGTGTCCGGCAGGTGGTTCTGGCGTGCTTGGCAGGTGCTTCAGGCGTGTCCAGCAGGTGGTTCCGTTCTGTCCGGGAGGTGGTTCCGGCGTGTCTGGCACGTGGTTCTGGCACGTCTGAGAGGTGTTTCCAGCATGCTGGGAAGGTGATTCCAGATTGTCTGCCAAGTGGTTCTGGTGTAGCCGGCGGGTGATTTTGGCGTGTCCACCATGTGGTTCCGGCATGTTGAGCAGGTGCTCGGCAGGTGGTTCAGGCGTGTCCGGCAGGTGATTCTGGTCGTTCCGGGTGGTGGTTCCGTTGTGTCTCGCACGTGGTTCTGGCAGGTCTGAGAAGTGGTTCCAGCATGCCCGGCAGGTGATTTGGGAGTGTCCACCGAATGGTTTTGGTGTCGCCGGCAGGTGATTTTGGCGTGTCCGGAAGGTGGTTCCGGCGCGTCGAGCATTTGGTTCCGGCGTGCTAGGCAGGTGGTTCAGGCGTGTCCGGCAGGTGCTCCCACTCTGTCCTGGAGGTGGTTCCGGCGTGTCCGACCCATGTTTCTGGCACGCCTGAGGGGTGGTTCCAGCACGCCCGGCAGGTGATTTTGGAGTGTACGCCAAGTGGTTCTGGCGTATCCTGTCAGAGATTTTGGTGTGTCTGGCAGGTGGTTCCAGCGAGTCGAGCAGGTGGATCTGGCGTGCTCGGCAGCTGGTTCCGGTGTGTCCGGCACGTGGTTCTGACACGTCTGACAGGTGGTTCCCGCATGCCTGGCAGGAGTTTACGGAGTGTCCGGCAAGTGGTTCTGGCGTAGCCAGCAGGTAATTTTGGCATGTCCGGCCGGCGATTCAGGATAGTCGAGCAGGTGGTTCCGGCGTGCTCGGCAGGTGATTCAGGCGTGTCCAGCAGGTGGTTCTGGTCTGTCCGGGAGGTGGTTCCTCCATGTCCGGCACGTGGTTCTGACACATTTGAAAGGTGGTTCCGGCATGCCTGGCAGGTGATTCTGAAGTGTCCGCCAAGTTGTTCTGGCATGGCCGGCAGGGGATTCAGGCCAGTCGAGAAAGTGGTTCCGGCGTGCTTGGCTGTGGTGCAGGCGTGTCCGACATGTGGTTGCGGTCTGTCTGGGAGGTGGTTCCCGGGTGTCAGGCACTTGCTTCTGGCATGTCTGAGAAGTGGTTCCGGCATGGCCTGCAGGTGATTCCGGAGTATCCGCCAAGTGCTTCTGGCATAGCCGGCAGATTATTTGGGCATGTCCTGCAAGGAGTTCAGGCGAGTCGGGCAGGTGGTTCAGGAGTGTCAGGCAGGTGGTTCCGGTCTGTCTGGGAGGTGGTTCCGGCGTGTCTGGGACATGCTTGTGGCACGTCTGAGAGGTTGTTACGGCATGCCCTGCATGTGATTCCGGAGTGTCCGCCAAATGGTTCTGGCGTAGCCAGCAGGTGATTTGGGTGTGTCCGCCAGGTGGGTTCGGTGAGTCGAGCAGGTGGTTCCGGCGTGCTCGGCAGGTGGTTCAGGCGTGTCCAGCATGTGGTTCCGGTCTGTCCGGGAGGTGGTTCTGGCGTGTCTGGCACGTGGTTCTGGGACGTCTGAGAGGTGGTTCCAGCATTCCGGGCAGGTGATTCCGGAGTGTCCGCCAAGTGGTTCTTGTGTAGCTGGCGGGTGATTTTGGCGTGTCCATCAGGTGGTTCCGGCGTGTTGAGCAGGTGTTTCCGGGTGCTTGGCAGGTGGTTCAGGTGTGTCCGGAAGCTGATTCCAGTCGGTCCGTGTGGTGGTTCCGGCGTGTCTGGCACGTGGTTCTGGCAGTTCTGACAAGTGGTTCCGGCATGCCCGACAGGTGATTTGGGAGTGTCCACCAAATGGTTTTGGCGTCGCCGGCAGGAGATTTTGGCGTGTCCGGAAGGTGGTTCCGGCGCATCGAGCATTTGGTTCCGGCGTGCTAGGCAGGTGGTTCAGGCGTGTCCGGCAGGTGCTCCCACTCTGTCCTGGAGGTGGTTCTGGCGTGTCCGGCACATGGTTCTGGCACGTCTGAGAGGTGGTTCCGGCATGCCCGGCTGGTGATTCTGGAGTATCGCCAAGTGGTTCTGGCGTAGCCGTCAGGTTATTTTGGCGTGTCCAGAACGTGGTTCTGGCGAGTGGAGCACGTTGTTTGTGCGAGCTCAGCAGGTGGTTCTACGTGTCCGGCAGGTGGTTGCAGTGCATCTGAGAGTGGTTCTGGCATATCTGGCACGTGGTTCTGGCACATCTGAGGGTTGGTTCCAGCATGCCAGGCAGGTGATTCCAGAGTGTCCGCCAAGTGCTTCCTGCGTAGCCAGCAGGTGACTTTGACGTTTATGGCAGGTGGTTCCAACAAGTCAAGCAGGTGGTTCCGGCATGCTCGCCAGGTGGTTCAGCCGTGTCGGACAGGTTGTTCCGGACTGTCCGGGAGGAGGTTCAGGCGTGTCGGGCATGTGGTACTGGCACGTCTGAGAGGTGGTACCGGGATCCCCGGCCCATGATTCCGGAATGTCTGCCAAGTGGTTTGGTGTAGAATGCAGGTGATTTGGTGTTTCCAGAACGTGGCTCCTAAGTGTCGAGCAGTTGGTTCCGGGGTGCTCAGCAGGTGGTTCAGGCGTGTCCGGCAGGTGGTTGCGGTGAGTCCGGGAGGTGGTTCTGGCGCGTCTGGCACGTGCTTCTTGCACATGTGAGAAGTCATTCCGTCATGCCCGGCAGGTGATTCTGGACTGTCCGCCAAGTGGTTCTGAAGTAGCGGCAGGTGATTTTGGCATGTCTGGCAGGGGGTTCTGGCGAGTCGAGCAGGTGGTTCCAGCGTGCTAGGCAGGTGGTTCAGGCGTGTCCGGCAGGTGCTTCCTGTCTGTCCGGGAGGTGGCTCCGGAATATCTGGCACATGGTTCTGGCACATCTGGGAGGTGATTCCAGCCTGCCCAGCAGGTGATTCCAGAGTGTCCACCATGTGGTCCTGGTGTAGCCGGCCGATGATTTTGGGGTGTCCGGCAGGTCGTTCTGGTTTGTCCGGGAGTTGGTTCCGGCGAAACGAAATGCTGGTTCAGGTGTGTTTGGCAGATGGCTCCGGTCTGTCCGGGAGGTGGTTCCGGCGTGTCGGGATTGTGGCTCTGGCACGTCTGAGAGGCTGTCCGGGGATCCCCAGTACGTGATTCCGGAGTGTCTGCCAAGTGTTTTGACGTAGAAAGCAGGTGATTTGGCGTGTCCAGAACGTGGCTTCTAAGAGTCGAGCAGTTGGTTCCGGGGTGCTCGGCAGGTGCTTCATCCGTGTCCGGCAGGTGGTTGCAGTGTCTCCAGGATGTGGTTCATGCGTTTCCGGCAGGTGGTTCCTGTCTATCCGGGAGGTAGTTCCGGCGTGTCGGGCACGTGGTTCTGGCACATATGAGAGGTGGTTCCGGGAAGCCTGGCAGGTGATTCTGGAGTGCCCACCAAGTGTTTCTGGCATAGCCGGCAGTTGATTTTTGGCGTGTCCGACAGGTGGTTCTTGAGAGTGAAGCAGGTGGTTCCGGCGTGCTCGGCAGGTGCTTCAGGCGTATCCAGCAGGTGGTTCCGGCATGTCAGGCACGAGGTTCTGGCACGTCTGAGAGGTGGTTCCGGGATGCCCGACAATTGATTCTGGAGTGTCCAACAAGTGGTTCTGGTGTAGCTGGCAGGTGATTTTGGCATGTCCCGCAGGTGGTTCCAGTAAGTCGAGCAGGTGGTTCCGGTGTGCTCGGCATGTGGTTCCGGCGTGTCCAGCATGTGGTTCTGGCACGTCTGAGAGGTAGTTCCGGCATGCCCAGCAGGTGATTCTGGAGTGCCCACCAAGTGTTTCTGGCATAGCCGGCGGTTGATTTTGGCGTGTCCGACAGGTGGTTCTTGAGAGTGAAGCAGGTCGTTCCGGCATGCTCGGCAGGTGGTTCAGGCGTGTCCAGCAAGTGGTTGCGGTGTTTCTGGGAGGTGGTTCCGGCGTGTCCAGCACGTGGTTCTGGTACGTCTGAGAGCTTGTTACGGCATGCCCTGCATGTGATTCTGACGTGTCCGCCACGTGGTTCTGGCATAGCCAGCAGGTGATTTGGGTGTGTCCGGCAGGTGGTTCTGGCGTGCTTGGCAGGTGCTTCAGGCGTGTCCAGCAGGTGGTTCCGTTCTGTCCGGGAGGTGGTTCCGGCGTGTCTGGCACGTGGTTCTGGCACGTCTGAGAGGTGTTTCCAGCATGCTGGGAAGGTGATTCCAGATTGTCTGCCAAGTGGTTCTGGTGTAGCCGGCGGGTGATTTTGGCGTGTCCACCATGTGGTTCCGGCATGTTGAGCAGGTGCTCGGCAGGTGGTTCAGGCGTGTCCGGCAGGTGATTCTGGTCGTTCCGGGTGGTGGTTCCGTTGTGTCTCGCACGTGGTTCTGGCAGGTCTGAGAAGTGGTTCCAGCATGCCCGGCAGGTGATTTGGGAGTGTCCACCGAATGGTTTTGGTGTCGCCGGCAGGTGATTTTGGCGTGTCCGGAAGGTGGTTCCGGCGCGTCGAGCATTTGGTTCCGGCGTGCTAGGCAGGTGGTTCAGGCGTGTCCGGCAGGTGCTCCCACTCTGTCCTGGAGGTGGTTCCGGCGTGTCCGACCCATGTTTCTGGCACGCCTGAGGGGTGGTTCCAGCACGCCCGGCAGGTGATTTTGGAGTGTACGCCAAGTGGTTCTGGCGTATCCTGTCAGAGATTTTGGTGTGTCTGGCAGGTGGTTCCAGCGAGTCGAGCAGGTGGATCTGGCGTGCTCGGCAGCTGGTTCCGGTGTGTCCGGCACGTGGTTCTGACACGTCTGACAGGTGGTTCCCGCATGCCTGGCAGGAGTTTACGGAGTGTCCGGCAAGTGGTTCTGGCGTAGCCAGCAGGTGATTTTGGCATGTCCGGCCGGCGATTCAGGATAGTCGAGCAGGTGGTTCCGGCGTGCTCGGCAGGTGATTCAGGCGTGTCCAGCAGGTGGTTCTGGTCTGTCCGGGAGGTGGTTCCTCCATGTCCGGCACGTGGTTCTGACACATTTGAAAGGTGGTTCCGGCATGCCTGGCAGGTGATTCTGAAGTGTCCGCCAAGTTGTTCTGGCATGGCCGGCAGGGGATTCAGGCCAGTCGAGAAAGTGGTTCCGGCGTGCTTGGCTGTGGTGCAGGCGTGTCCGACATGTGGTTGCGGTCTGTCTGGGAGGTGGTTCCCGGGTGTCAGGCACTTGCTTCTGGCATGTCTGAGAAGTGGTTCCGGCATGGCCTGCAGGTGATTCCGGAGTATCCGCCAAGTGCTTCTGGCATAGCCGGCAGATTATTTGGGCATGTCCTGCAAGGAGTTCAGGCGAGTCGGGCAGGTGGTTCAGGAGTGTCAGGCAGGTGGTTCCGGTCTGTCTGGGAGGTGGTTCCGGCGTGTCTGGGACATGCTTGTGGCACGTCTGAGAGGTTGTTACGGCATGCCCTGCATGTGATTCCGGAGTGTCCGCCAAATGGTTCTGGCGTAGCCAGCAGGTGATTTGGGTGTGTCCGCCAGGTGGGTTCGGTGAGTCGAGCAGGTGGTTCCGGCGTGCTCGGCAGGTGGTTCAGGCGTGTCCAGCATGTGGTTCCGGTCTGTCCGGGAGGTGGTTCTGGCGTGTCTGGCACGTGGTTCTGGGACGTCTGAGAGGTGGTTCCAGCATTCCGGGCAGGTGATTCCGGAGTGTCCGCCAAGTGGTTCTTGTGTAGCTGGCGGGTGATTTTGGCGTGTCCATCAGGTGGTTCCGGCGTGTTGAGCAGGTGTTTCCGGGTGCTTGGCAGGTGGTTCAGGTGTGTCCGGAAGCTGATTCCAGTCGGTCCGTGTGGTGGTTCCGGCGTGTCTGGCACGTGGTTCTGGCAGTTCTGACAAGTGGTTCCGGCATGCCCGACAGGTGATTTGGGAGTGTCCACCAAATGGTTTTGGCGTCGCCGGCAGGAGATTTTGGCGTGTCCGGAAGGTGGTTCCGGCGCATCGAGCATTTGGTTCCGGCGTGCTAGGCAGGTGGTTCAGGCGTGTCCGGCAGGTGCTCCCACTCTGTCCTGGAGGTGGTTCTGGCGTGTCCGGCACATGGTTCTGGCACGTCTGAGAGGTGGTTCCGGCATGCCCGGCTGGTGATTCTGGAGTATCGCCAAGTGGTTCTGGCGTAGCCGTCAGGTTATTTTGGCGTGTCCAGAACGTGGTTCTGGCGAGTGGAGCACGTTGTTTGTGCGAGCTCAGCAGGTGGTTCTACGTGTCCGGCAGGTGGTTGCAGTGCATCCGAGAGTGGTTCTGGCATATCTGGCACGTGGTTCTGGCACATCTGAGGGTTGGTTCCAGCATGCCAGGCAGGTGATTCCAGAGTGTCCGCCAAGTGCTTCCTGCGTAGCCAGCAGGTGACTTTGACGTTTATGGCAGGTGGTTCCAACAAGTCAAGCAGGTGGTTCCGGCATGCTCGCCAGGTGGTTCAGCCGTGTCGGACAGGTTGTTCCGGACTGTCCGGGAGGAGGTTCAGGCGTGTCGGGCATGTGGTACTGGCACGTCTGAGAGGTGGTACCGGGATCCCCGGCCCATGATTCCGGAATGTCTGCCAAGTGGTTTGGTGTAGAATGCAGGTGATTTGGTGTTTCCAGAACGTGGCTCCTAAGTGTCGAGCAGTTGGTTCCGGGGTGCTCAGCAGGTGGTTCAGGCGTGTCCGGCAGGTGGTTGCGGTGAGTCCGGGAGGTGGTTCTGGCGCGTCTGGCACGTGCTTCTTGCACATGTGAGAAGTCATTCCGTCATGCCCGGCAGGTGATTCTGGACTGTCCGCCAAGTGGTTCTGAAGTAGCGGCAGGTGATTTTGGCATGTCTGGCAGGGGGTTCTGGCGAGTCGAGCAGGTGGTTCCAGCGTGCTAGGCAGGTGGTTCAGGCGTGTCCGGCAGGTGCTTCCTGTCTGTCCGGGAGGTGGCTCCGGAATATCTGGCACATGGTTCTGGCACATCTGGGAGGTGATTCCAGCCTGCCCAGCAGGTGATTCCAGAGTGTCCACCATGTGGTCCTGGTGTAGCCGGCCGATGATTTTGGGGTGTCCGGCAGGTCGTTCTGGTTTGTCCGGGAGTTGGTTCCGGCGAAACGAAATGCTGGTTCAGGTGTGTTTGGCAGATGGCTCCGGTCTGTCCGGGAGGTGGTTCCGGCGTGTCGGGATTGTGGCTCTGGCACGTCTGAGAGGCTGTCCGGGGATCCCCAGTACGTGATTCCGGAGTGTCTGCCAAGTGTTTTGACGTAGAAAGCAGGTGATTTGGCGTGTCCAGAACGTGGCTTCTAAGAGTCGAGCAGTTGGTTCCGGGGTGCTCGGCAGGTGCTTCATCCGTGTCCGGCAGGTGGTTGCAGTGTCTCCAGGATGTGGTTCATGCGTTTCCGGCAGGTGGTTCCTGTCTATCCGGGAGGTAGTTCCGGCGTGTCGGGCACGTGGTTCTGGCACATATGAGAGGTGGTTCCGGGAAGCCTGGCAGGTGATTCTGGAGTGCCCACCAAGTGTTTCTGGCATAGCCGGCAGTTGATTTTTGGCGTGTCCGACAGGTGGTTCTTGAGAGTGAAGCAGGTGGTTCCGGCGTGCTCGGCAGGTGCTTCAGGCGTATCCAGCAGGTGGTTCCGGCATGTCAGGCACGAGGTTCTGGCACGTCTGAGAGGTGGTTCCGGGATGCCCGACAATTGATTCTGGAGTGTCCAACAAGTGGTTCTGGTGTAGCTGGCAGGTGATTTTGGCATGTCCCGCAGGTGGTTCCAGTAAGTCGAGCAGGTGGTTCCGGTGTGCTCGGCATGTGGTTCCGGCGTGTCCAGCATGTGGTTCTGGCACGTCTGAGAGGTAGTTCCGGCATGCCCAGCAGGTGATTCTGGAGTGCCCACCAAGTGTTTCTGGCATAGCCGGCGGTTGATTTTGGCGTGTCCGACAGGTGGTTCTTGAGAGTGAAGCAGGTCGTTCCGGCATGCTCGGCAGGTGGTTCAGGCGTGTCCAGCAAGTGGTTGCGGTGTTTCTGGGAGGTGGTTCCGGCGTGTCCAGCACGTGGTTCTGGTACGTCTGAGAGCTTGTTACGGCATGCCCTGCATGTGATTCTGACGTGTCCGCCACGTGGTTCTGGCATAGCCAGCAGGTGATTTGGGTGTGTCCGGCAGGTGGTTCTGGCGTGCTTGGCAGGTGCTTCAGGCGTGTCCAGCAGGTGGTTCCGTTCTGTCCGGGAGGTGGTTCCGGCGTGTCTGGCACGTGGTTCTGGCACGTCTGAGAGGTGTTTCCAGCATGCTGGGAAGGTGATTCCAGATTGTCTGCCAAGTGGTTCTGGTGTAGCCGGCGGGTGATTTTGGCGTGTCCACCATGTGGTTCCGGCATGTTGAGCAGGTGCTCGGCAGGTGGTTCAGGCGTGTCCGGCAGGTGATTCTGGTCGTTCCGGGTGGTGGTTCCGTTGTGTCTCGCACGTGGTTCTGGCAGGTCTGAGAAGTGGTTCCAGCATGCCCGGCAGGTGATTTGGGAGTGTCCACCGAATGGTTTTGGTGTCACCGGCAGGTGATTTTGGCGTGTCCGGAAGGTGGTTCCGGCGCGTCGAGCATTTGGTTCCGGCGTGCTAGGCAGGTGGTTCAGGCGTGTCCGGCAGGTGCTCCCACTCTGTCCTGGAGGTGGTTCCGGCGTGTCCGACCCATGTTTCTGGCACGCCTGAGGGGTGGTTCCAGCACGCCCGGCAGGTGATTTTGGAGTGTACGCCAAGTGGTTCTGGCGTATCCTGTCAGAGATTTTGGTGTGTCTGGCAGGTGGTTCCAGCGAGTCGAGCAGGTGGATCTGGCGTGCTCGGCAGCTGGTTCCGGTGTGTCCGGCACGTGGTTCTGACACGTCTGACAGGTGGTTCCCGCATGCCTGGCAGGAGTTTACGGAGTGTCCGGCAAGTGGTTCTGGCGTAGCCAGCAGGTGATTTTGGCATGTCCGGCCGGCGATTCAGGATAGTCGAGCAGGTGGTTCCGGCGTGCTCGGCAGGTGATTCAGGCGTGTCCAGCAGGTGGTTCTGGTCTGTCCGGGAGGTGGTTCCTCCATGTCCGGCACGTGGTTCTGACACATTTGAAAGGTGGTTCCGGCATGCCTGGCAGGTGATTCTGAAGTGTCCGCCAAGTTGTTCTGGCATGGCCGGCAGGGGATTCAGGCCAGTCGAGAAAGTGGTTCCGGCGTGCTTGGCTGTGGTGCAGGCGTGTCCGACATGTGGTTGCGGTCTGTCTGGGAGGTGGTTCCCGGGTGTCAGGCACTTGCTTCTGGCATGTCTGAGAAGTGGTTCCGGCATGGCCTGCAGGTGATTCCGGAGTATCCGCCAAGTGCTTCTGGCATAGCCGGCAGATTATTTGGGCATGTCCTGCAAGGAGTTCAGGCGAGTCGGGCAGGTGGTTCAGGAGTGTCAGGCAGGTGGTTCCGGTCTGTCTGGGAGGTGGTTCCGGCGTGTCTGGGACATGCTTGTGGCACGTCTGAGAGGTTGTTACGGCATGCCCTGCATGTGATTCCGGAGTGTCCGCCAAATGGTTCTGGCGTAGCCAGCAGGTGATTTGGGTGTGTCCGCCAGGTGGGTTCGGTGAGTCGAGCAGGTGGTTCCGGCGTGCTCGGCAGGTGGTTCAGGTGTGTCCAGCATGTGGTTCCGGTCTGTCCGGGAGGTGGTTCTGGCGTGTCGGGCACGTGGTTCTGGGACGTCTGAGAGGTGGTTCCAGCATTCCGGGCAGGTGATTCCGGAGTGTCCGCCAAGTGGTTCTTGTGTAGCTGGCGGGTGATTTTGGCGTGTCCATCAGGTGGTTCCGGCGTGTTGAGCAGGTGTTTCCGGGTGCTTGGCAGGTGGTTCAGGTGTGTCCGGAAGCTGATTCCAGTCGGTCCGTGTGGTGGTTCCGGCGTGTCTGGCACGTGGTTCTGGCAGTTCTGACAAGTGGTTCCGGCATGCCCGACAGGTGATTTGGGAGTGTCCACCAAATGGTTTTGGCGTCGCCGGCAGGAGATTTTGGCGTGTCCGGAAGGTGGTTCCGGCGCATCGAGCATTTGGTTCCGGCGTGCTAGGCAGGTGGTTCAGGCGTGTCCGGCAGGTGCTCCCACTCTGTCCTGGAGGTGGTTCTGGCGTGTCCGGCACATGGTTCTGGCACGTCTGAGAGGTGGTTCCGGCATGCCCGGCTGGTGATTCTGGAGTATCGCCAAGTGGTTCTGGCGTAGCCGTCAGGTTATTTTGGCGTGTCCAGAACGTGGTTCTGGCGAGTGGAGCACGTTGTTTGTGCGAGCTCAGCAGGTGGTTCTACGTGTCCGGCAGGCGGTTGCAGTGCATCCGAGAGTGGTTCTGGCATATCTGGCACGTGGTTCTGGCACATCTGAGGGTTGGTTCCAGCATGCCAGGCAGGTGATTCCAGAGTGTCCGCCAAGTGCTTCCTGCGTAGCCAGCAGGTGACTTTGACGTTTATGGCAGGTGGTTCCAACAAGTCAAGCAGGTGGTTCCGGCATGCTCGCCAGGTGGTTCAGCCGTGTCGGACAGGTTGTTCCGGACTGTCCGGGAGGAGGTTCAGGCGTGTCGGGCATGTGGTACTGGCACGTCTGAGAGGTGGTACCGGGATCCCCGGCCCATGATTCCGGAATGTCTGCCAAGTGGTTTGGTGTAGAATGCAGGTGATTTGGTGTTTCCAGAACGTGGCTCCTAAGTGTCGAGCAGTTGGTTCCGGGGTGCTCAGCAGGTGGTTCAGGCGTGTCCGGCAGGTGGTTGCGGTGAGTCCGGGAGGTGGTTCTGGCGCGTCTGGCACGTGCTTCTTGCACATGTGAGAAGTCATTCCGTCATGCCCGGCAGGTGATTCTGGACTGTCCGCCAAGTGGTTCTGAAGTAGCGGCAGGTGATTTTGGCATGTCTGGCAGGGGGTTCTGGCGAGTCGAGCAGGTGGTTCCAGCGTGCTAGGCAGGTGGTTCAGGCGTGTCCGGCAGGTGCTTCCTGTCTGTCCGGGAGGTGGCTCCGGAATATCTGGCACATGGTTCTGGCACATGTGGGAGGTGATTCCAGCCTGCCCAGCAGGTGATTCCAGAGTGTCCACCATGTGGTCCTGGTGTAGCCGGCCGATGATTTTGGGGTGTCCGGCAGGTCGTTCTGGTTTGTCCGGGAGTTGGTTCCGGCGAAACGAAATGCTGGTTCAGGTGTGTTTGGCAGATGGCTCCGGTCTGTCCGGGAGGTGGTTCCGGCGTGTCGGGATTGTGGCTCTGGCACGTCTGAGAGGCTGTCCGGGGATCCCCAGTACGTGATTCCGGAGTGTCTGCCAAGTGTTTTGACGTAGAAAGCAGGTGATTTGGCGTGTCCAGAACGTGGCTTCTAAGAGTCGAGCAGTTGGTTCCGGGGTGCTCGGCAGGTGCTTCATCCGTGTCCGGCAGGTGGTTGCAGTGTCTCCAGGATGTGGTTCATGCGTTTCCGGCAGGTGGTTCCTGTCTATCCGGGAGGTAGTTCCGGCGTGTCGGGCACGTGGTTCTGGCACATATGAGAGGTGGTTCCGGGAAGCCTGGCAGGTGATTCTGGAGTGCCCACCAAGTGTTTCTGGCATAGCCGGCAGTTGATTTTTGGCGTGTCCGACAGGTGGTTCTTGAGAGTGAAGCAGGTGGTTCCGGCGTGCTCGGCAGGTGCTTCAGGCGTATCCAGCAGGTGGTTCCGGCATGTCAGGCACGAGGTTCTGGCACGTCTGAGAGGTGGTTCCGGGATGCCCGACAATTGATTCTGGAGTGTCCAACAAGTGGTTCTGGTGTAGCTGGCAGGTGATTTTGGCATGTCCCGCAGGTGGTTCCAGTAAGTCGAGCAGGTGGTTCCGGTGTGCTCGGCATGTGGTTCCGGCGTGTCCAGCATGTGGTTCTGGCACGTCTGAGAGGTAGTTCCGGCATGCCCAGCAGGTGATTCTGGAGTGCCCACCAAGTGTTTCTGGCATAGCCGGCGGTTGATTTTGGCGTGTCCGACAGGTGGTTCTTGAGAGTGAAGCAGGTCGTTCCGGCATGCTCGGCAGGTGGTTCAGGCGTGTCCAGCAAGTGGTTGCGGTGTTTCTGGGAGGTGGTTCCGGCGTGTCCAGCACGTGGTTCTGGTACGTCTGAGAGCTTGTTACGGCATGCCCTGCATGTGATTCTGACGTGTCCGCCACGTGGTTCTGGCATAGCCAGCAGGTGATTTGGGTGTGTCCGGCAGGTGGTTCTGGCGTGCTTGGCAGGTGCTTCAGGCGTGTCCAGCAGGTGGTTCCGTTCTGTCCGGGAGGTGGTTCCGGCGTGTCTGGCACGTGGTTCTGGCACGTCTGAGAGGTGTTTCCAGCATGCTGGGAAGGTGATTCCAGATTGTCTGCCAAGTGGTTCTGGTGTAGCCGGCGGGTGATTTTGGCGTGTCCACCATGTGGTTCCGGCATGTTGAGCAGGTGCTCGGCAGGTGGTTCAGGCGTGTCCGGCAGGTGATTCTGGTCGTTCCGGGTGGTGGTTCCGTTGTGTCTCGCACGTGGTTCTGGCAGGTCTGAGAAGTGGTTCCAGCATGCCCGGCAGGTGATTTGGGAGTGTCCACCGAATGGTTTTGGTGTCGCCGGCAGGTGATTTTGGCGTGTCCGGAAGGTGGTTCCGGCGCGTCGAGCATTTGGTTCCGGCGTGCTAGGCAGGTGGTTCAGGCGTGTCCGGCAGGTGCTCCCACTCTGTCCTGGAGGTGGTTCCGGCGTGTCCGACCCATGTTTCTGGCACGCCTGAGGGGTGGTTCCAGCACGCCCGGCAGGTGATTTTGGAGTGTACGCCAAGTGGTTCTGGCGTATCCTGTCAGAGATTTTGGTGTGTCTGGCAGGTGGTTCCAGCGAGTCGAGCAGGTGGATCTGGCGTGCTCGGCAGCTGGTTCCGGTGTGTCCGGCACGTGGTTCTGACACGTCTGACAGGTGGTTCCCGCATGCCTGGCAGGAGTTTACGGAGTGTCCGGCAAGTGGTTCTGGCGTAGCCAGCAGGTGATTTTGGCATGTCCGGCCGGCGATTCAGGATAGTCGAGCAGGTGGTTCCGGCGTGCTCGGCAGGTGATTCAGGCGTGTCCAGCAGGTGGTTCTGGTCTGTCCGGGAGGTGGTTCCTCCATGTCCGGCACGTGGTTCTGACACATTTGAAAGGTGGTTCCGGCATGCCTGGCAGGTGATTCTGAAGTGTCCGCCAAGTTGTTCTGGCATGGCCGGCAGGGGATTCAGGCCAGTCGAGAAAGTGGTTCCGGCGTGCTTGGCTGTGGTGCAGGCGTGTCCGACATGTGGTTGCGGTCTGTCTGGGAGGTGGTTCCCGGGTGTCAGGCACTTGCTTCTGGCATGTCTGAGAAGTGGTTCCGGCATGGCCTGCAGGTGATTCCGGAGTATCCGCCAAGTGCTTCTGGCATAGCCGGCAGATTATTTGGGCATGTCCTGCAAGGAGTTCAGGCGAGTCGGGCAGGTGGTTCAGGAGTGTCAGGCAGGTGGTTCCGGTCTGTCTGGGAGGTGGTTCCGGCGTGTCTGGGACATGCTTGTGGCACGTCTGAGAGGTTGTTACGGCATGCCCTGCATGTGATTCCGGAGTGTCCGCCAAATGGTTCTGGCGTAGCCAGCAGGTGATTTGGGTGTGTCCGCCAGGTGGGTTCGGTGAGTCGAGCAGGTGGTTCCGGCGTGCTCGGCAGGTGGTTCAGGCGTGTCCAGCATGTGGTTCCGGTCTGTCCGGGAGGTGGTTCTGGCGTGTCTGGCACGTGGTTCTGGGACGTCTGAGAGGTGGTTCCAGCATTCCGGGCAGGTGATTCCGGAGTGTCCGCCAAGTGGTTCTTGTGTAGCTGGCGGGTGATTTTGGCGTGTCCATCAGGTGGTTCCGGCGTGTTGAGCAGGTGTTTCCGGGTGCTTGGCAGGTGGTTCAGGTGTGTCCGGAAGCTGATTCCAGTCGTTCCGTGTGGTGGTTCCGGCGTGTCTGGCACGTGGTTCTGGCAGTTCTGACAAGTGGTTCCGGCATGCCCGACAGGTGATTTGGGAGTGTCCACCAAATGGTTTTGGCGTCGCCGGCAGGAGATTTTGGCGTGTCCGGAAGGTGGTTCCGGCGCATCGAGCATTTGGTTCCGGCGTGCTAGGCAGGTGGTTCAGGCGTGTCCGGCAGGTGCTCCCACTCTGTCCTGGAGGTGGTTCTGGCGTGTCCGGCACATGGTTCTGGCACGTCTGAGAGGTGGTTCCGGCATGCCCGGCTGGTGATTCTGGAGTATCGCCAAGTGGTTCTGGCGTAGCCGTCAGGTTATTTTGGCGTGTCCAGAACGTGGTTCTGGCGAGTGGAGCACGTTGTTTGTGCGAGCTCAGCAGGTGGTTCTACGTGTCCGGCAGGCGGTTGCAGTGCATCCGAGAGTGGTTCTGGCATATCTGGCACGTGGTTCTGGCACATCTGAGGGTTGGTTCCAGCATGCCAGGCAGGTGATTCCAGAGTGTCCGCCAAGTGCTTCCTGCGTAGCCAGCAGGTGACTTTGACGTTTATGGCAGGTGGTTCCAACAAGTCAAGCAGGTGGTTCCGGCATGCTCGCCAGGTGGTTCAGCCGTGTCGGACAGGTTGTTCCGGACTGTCCGGGAGGAGGTTCAGGCGTGTCGGGCATGTGGTACTGGCACGTCTGAGAGGTGGTACCGGGATCCCCGGCCCATGATTCCGGAATGTCTGCCAAGTGGTTTGGTGTAGAATGCAGGTGATTTGGTGTTTCCAGAACGTGGCTCCTAAGTGTCGAGCAGTTGGTTCCGGGGTGCTCAGCAGGTGGTTCAGGCGTGTCCGGCAGGTGGTTGCGGTGAGTCCGGGAGGTGGTTCTGGCGCGTCTGGCACGTGCTTCTTGCACATGTGAGAAGTCATTCCGTCATGCCCGGCAGGTGATTCTGGACTGTCCGCCAAGTGGTTCTGAAGTAGCGGCAGGTGATTTTGGCATGTCTGGCAGGGGGTTCTGGCGAGTCGAGCAGGTGGTTCCAGCGTGCTAGGCAGGTGGTTCAGGCGTGTCCGGCAGGTGCTTCCTGTCTGTCCGGGAGGTGGCTCCGGAATATCTGGCACATGGTTCTGGCACATCTGGGAGGTGATTCCAGCCTGCCCAGCAGGTGATTCCAGAGTGTCCACCATGTGGTCCTGGTGTAGCCGGCCGATGATTTTGGGGTGTCCGGCAGGTCGTTCTGGTTTGTCCGGGAGTTGGTTCCGGCGAAACGAAATGCTGGTTCAGGTGTGTTTGGCAGATGGCTCCGGTCTGTCCGGGAGGTGGTTCCGGCGTGTCGGGATTGTGGCTCTGGCACGTCTGAGAGGCTGTCCGGGGATCCCCAGTACGTGATTCCGGAGTGTCTGCCAAGTGTTTTGACGTAGAAAGCAGGTGATTTGGCGTGTCCAGAACGTGGCTTCTAAGAGTCGAGCAGTTGGTTCCGGGGTGCTCGGCAGGTGCTTCATCCGTGTCCGGCAGGTGGTTGCAGTGTCTCCAGGATGTGGTTCATGCGTTTCCGGCAGGTGGTTCCTGTCTATCCGGGAGGTAGTTCCGGCGTGTCGGGCACGTGGTTCTGGCACATATGAGAGGTGGTTCCGGGAAGCCTGGCAGGTGATTCTGGAGTGCCCACCAAGTGTTTCTGGCATAGCCGGCAGTTGATTTTTGGCGTGTCCGACAGGTGGTTCTTGAGAGTGAAGCAGGTGGTTCCGGCGTGCTCGGCAGGTGCTTCAGGCGTATCCAGCAGGTGGTTCCGGCATGTCAGGCACGAGGTTCTGGCACGTCTGAGAGGTGGTTCCGGGATGCCCGACAATTGATTCTGGAGTGTCCAACAAGTGGTTCTGGTGTAGCTGGCAGGTGATTTTGGCATGTCCCGCAGGTGGTTCCAGTAAGTCGAGCAGGTGGTTCCGGTGTGCTCGGCATGTGGTTCCGGCGTGTCCAGCATGTGGTTCTGGCACGTCTGAGAGGTAGTTCCGGCATGCCCAGCAGGTGATTCTGGAGTGCCCACCAAGTGTTTCTGGCATAGCCGGCGGTTGATTTTGGCGTGTCCGACAGGTGGTTCTTGAGAGTGAAGCAGGTCGTTCCGGCATGCTCGGCAGGTGGTTCAGGCGTGTCCAGCAAGTGGTTGCGGTGTTTCTGGGAGGTGGTTCCGGCGTGTCCAGCACGTGGTTCTGGTACGTCTGAGAGCTTGTTACGGCATGCCCTGCATGTGATTCTGACGTGTCCGCCACGTGGTTCTGGCATAGCCAGCAGGTGATTTGGGTGTGTCCGGCAGGTGGTTCTGGCGTGCTTGGCAGGTGCTTCAGGCGTGTCCAGCAGGTGGTTCCGTTCTGTCCGGGAGGTGGTTCCGGCGTGTCTGGCACGTGGTTCTGGCACGTCTGAGAGGTGTTTCCAGCATGCTGGGAAGGTGATTCCAGATTGTCTGCCAAGTGGTTCTGGTGTAGCCGGCGGGTGATTTTGGCGTGTCCACCATGTGGTTCCGGCATGTTGAGCAGGTGCTCGGCAGGTGGTTCAGGCGTGTCCGGCAGGTGATTCTGGTCGTTCCGGGTGGTGGTTCCGTTGTGTCTCGCACGTGGTTCTGGCAGGTCTGAGAAGTGGTTCCAGCATGCCCGGCAGGTGATTTGGGAGTGTCCACCGAATGGTTTTGGTGTCGCCGGCAGGTGATTTTGGCGTGTCCGGAAGGTGGTTCCGGCGCGTCGAGCATTTGGTTCCGGCGTGCTAGGCAGGTGGTTCAGGCGTGTCCGGCAGGTGCTCCCACTCTGTCCTGGAGGTGGTTCCGGCGTGTCCGACCCATGTTTCTGGCACGCCTGAGGGGTGGTTCCAGCACGCCCGGCAGGTGATTTTGGAGTGTACGCCAAGTGGTTCTGGCGTATCCTGTCAGAGATTTTGGTGTGTCTGGCAGGTGGTTCCAGCGAGTCGAGCAGGTGGATCTGGCGTGCTCGGCAGCTGGTTCCGGTGTGTCCGGCACGTGGTTCTGACACGTCTGACAGGTGGTTCCCGCATGCCTGGCAGGAGTTTACGGAGTGTCCGGCAAGTGGTTCTGGCGTAGCCAGCAGGTGATTTTGGCATGTCCGGCCGGCGATTCAGGATAGTCGAGCAGGTGGTTCCGGCGTGCTCGGCAGGTGATTCAGGCGTGTCCAGCAGGTGGTTCTGGTCTGTCCGGGAGGTGGTTCCTCCATGTCCGGCACGTGGTTCTGACACATTTGAAAGGTGGTTCCGGCATGCCTGGCAGGTGATTCTGAAGTGTCCGCCAAGTTGTTCTGGCATGGCCGGCAGGGGATTCAGGCCAGTCGAGAAAGTGGTTCCGGCGTGCTTGGCTGTGGTGCAGGCGTGTCCGACATGTGGTTGCGGTCTGTCTGGGAGGTGGTTCCCGGGTGTCAGGCACTTGCTTCTGGCATGTCTGAGAAGTGGTTCCGGCATGGCCTGCAGGTGATTCCGGAGTATCCGCCAAGTGCTTCTGGCATAGCCGGCAGATTATTTGGGCATGTCCTGCAAGGAGTTCAGGCGAGTCGGGCAGGTGGTTCAGGAGTGTCAGGCAGGTGGTTCCGGTCTGTCTGGGAGGTGGTTCCGGCGTGTCTGGGACATGCTTGTGGCACGTCTGAGAGGTCGTTACGGCATGCCCTGCATGTGATTCCGGAGTGTCCGCCAAATGGTTCTGGCGTAGCCAGCAGGTGATTTGGGTGTGTCCGCCAGGTGGGTTCGGTGAGTCGAGCAGGTGGTTCCGGCGTGCTCGGCAGGTGGTTCAGGCGTGTCCAGCATGTGGTTCCGGTCTGTCCGGGAGGTGGTTCTGGCGTGTCGGGCACGTGGTTCTGGGACGTCTGAGAGGTGGTTCCAGCATTCCGGGCAGGTGATTCCGGAGTGTCCGCCAAGTGGTTCTTGTGTAGCTGGCGGGTGATTTTGGCGTGTCCATCAGGTGGTTCCGGCGTGTTGAGCAGGTGTTTCCGGGTGCTTGGCAGGTGGTTCAGGTGTGTCCGGAAGCTGATTCCAGTCGGTCCGTGTGGTGGTTCCGGCGTGTCTGGCACGTGGTTCTGGCAGTTCTGACAAGTGGTTCCGGCATGCCCGACAGGTGATTTGGGAGTGTCCACCAAATGGTTTTGGCGTCGCCGGCAGGAGATTTTGGCGTGTCCGGAAGGTGGTTCCGGCGCATCGAGCATTTGGTTCCGGCGTGCTAGGCAGGTGGTTCAGGCGTGTCCGGCAGGTGCTCCCACTCTGTCCTGGAGGTGGTTCTGGCGTGTCCGGCACATGGTTCTGGCACGTCTGAGAGGTGGTTCCGGCATGCCCGGCTGGTGATTCTGGAGTATCGCCAAGTGGTTCTGGCGTAGCCGTCAGGTTATTTTGGCGTGTCCAGAACGTGGTTCTGGCGAGTGGAGCACGTTGTTTGTGCGAGCTCAGCAGGTGGTTCTACGTGTCCGGCAGGTGGTTGCAGTGCATCCGAGAGTGGTTCTGGCATATCTGGCACGTGGTTCTGGCACATCTGAGGGTTGGTTCCAGCATGCCAGGCAGGTGATTCCAGAGTGTCCGCCAAGTGCTTCCTGCGTAGCCAGCAGGTGACTTTGACGTTTATGGCAGGTGGTTCCAACAAGTCAAGCAGGTGGTTCCGGCATGCTCGCCAGGTGGTTCAGCCGTGTCGGACAGGTTGTTCCGGACTGTCCGGGAGGAGGTTCAGGCGTGTCGGGCATGTGGTACTGGCACGTCTGAGAGGTGGTACCGGGATCCCCGGCCCATGATTCCGGAATGTCTGCCAAGTGGTTTGGTGTAGAATGCAGGTGATTTGGTGTTTCCAGAACGTGGCTCCTAAGTGTCGAGCAGTTGGTTCCGGGGTGCTCAGCAGGTGGTTCAGGCGTGTCCGGCAGGTGGTTGCGGTGAGTCCGGGAGGTGGTTCTGGCGCGTCTGGCACGTGCTTCTTGCACATCTGAGAAGTCATTCCGTCATGCCCGGCAGGTGATTCTGGACTGTCCGCCAAGTGGTTCTGAAGTAGCGGCAGGTGATTTTGGCATGTCTGGCAGGGGGTTCTGGCGAGTCGAGCAGGTGGTTCCAGCGTGCTAGGCAGGTGGTTCAGGCGTGTCCGGCAGGTGCTTCCTGTCTGTCCGGGAGGTGGCTCCGGAATATCTGGCACATGGTTCTGGCACATGTGGGAGGTGATTCCAGCCTGCCCAGCAGGTGATTCCAGAGTGTCCACCATGTGGTCCTGGTGTAGCCGGCCGGTGATTTTGGGGTGTCCGGCAGGTCGTTCTGGTTTGTCCGGGAGTTGGTTCCGGCGAAACGAAAGGCTGGTTCAGGTGTGTTTGGCAGATGGCTCCGGTCTGTCCGGGAGGTGGTTCCGGCGTGTCGGGATTGTGGCTCTGGCACGTCTGAGAGGCTGTCCGGGGATCCCCAGTACGTGATTCCGGAGTGTCTGCCAAGTGTTTTGACGTAGAAAGCAGGTGATTTGGCGTGTCCAGAACGTGGCTTCAAAGAGTCGAGCAGTTGGTTCCGGGGTGCTCGGCAGGTGCTTCATCCGTGTCCGGCAGGTGGTTGCAGTGTCTCCAGGATGTGGTTCATGCGTTTCCGGCAGGTGGTTCCTGTCTATCCGGGAGGTAGTTCCGGCGTGTCGGGCACGTGGTTCTGGCACATATGAGAGGTGGTTCCGGGAAGCCTGGCAGGTGATTCTGGAGTGCCCACCAAGTGTTTCTGGCATAGCCGGCAGTTGATTTTTGGCGTGTCCGACAGGTGGTTCTTGAGAGTGAAGCAGGTGGTTCCGGCGTGCTCGGCAGGTGCTTCAGGCGTATCCAGCAGGTGGTTCCGGCATGTCAGGCACGAGGTTCTGGCACGTCTGAGAGGTGGTTCCGGGATGCCCGACAATTGATTCTGGAGTGTCCAACAAGTGGTTCTGGTGTAGCTGGCAGGTGATTTTGGCATGTCCCGCAGGTGGTTCCAGTAAGTCGAGCAGGTGGTTCCGGTGTGCTCGGCATGTGGTTCCGGCGTGTCCAGCATGTGGTTCTGGCACGTCTGAGAGGTAGTTCCGGCATGCCCAGCAGGTGATTCTGGAGTGCCCACCAAGTGTTTCTGGCATAGCCGGCGGTTGATTTTGGCGTGTCCGACAGGTGGTTCTTGAGAGTGAAGCAGGTCGTTCCGGCATGCTCGGCAGGTGGTTCAGGCGTGTCCAGCAAGTGGTTGCGGTGTTTCTGGGAGGTGGTTCCGGCGTGTCCAGCACGTGGTTCTGGTACGTCTGAGAGCTTGTTACGGCATGCCCTGCATGTGATTCTGACGTGTCCGCCACGTGGTTCTGGCATAGCCAGCAGGTGATTTGGGTGTGTCCGGCAGGTGGTTCTGGCGTGCTTGGCAGGTGCTTCAGGCGTGTCCAGCAGGTGGTTCCGTTCTGTCCGGGAGGTGGTTCCGGCGTGTCTGGCACGTGGTTCTGGCACGTCTGAGAGGTGTTTCCAGCATGCTGGGAAGGTGATTCCAGATTGTCTGCCAAGTGGTTCTGGTGTAGCCGGCGGGTGATTTTGGCGTGTCCACCATGTGGTTCCGGCATGTTGAGCAGGTGCTCGGCAGGTGGTTCAGGCGTGTCCGGCAGGTGATTCTGGTCGTTCCGGGTGGTGGTTCCGTTGTGTCTCGCACGTGGTTCTGGCAGGTCTGAGAAGTGGTTCCAGCATGCCCGGCAGGTGATTTGGGAGTGTCCACCGAATGGTTTTGGTGTCGCCGGCAGGTGATTTTGGCGTGTCCGGAAGGTGGTTCCGGCGCGTCGAGCATTTGGTTCCGGCGTGCTAGGCAGGTGGTTCAGGCGTGTCCGGCAGGTGCTCCCACTCTGTCCTGGAGGTGGTTCCGGCGTGTCCGACCCATGTTTCTGGCACGCCTGAGGGGTGGTTCCAGCACGCCCGGCAGGTGATTTTGGAGTGTACGCCAAGTGGTTCTGGCGTATCCTGTCAGAGATTTTGGTGTGTCTGGCAGGTGGTTCCAGCGAGTCGAGCAGGTGGATCTGGCGTGCTCGGCAGCTGGTTCCGGTGTGTCCGGCACGTGGTTCTGACACGTCTGACAGGTGGTTCCCGCATGCCTGGCAGGAGTTTACGGAGTGTCCGGCAAGTGGTTCTGGCGTAGCCAGCAGGTGATTTTGGCATGTCCGGCCGGCGATTCAGGATAGTCGAGCAGGTGGTTCCGGCGTGCTCGGCAGGTGATTCAGGCGTGTCCAGCAGGTGGTTCTGGTCTGTCCGGGAGGTGGTTCCTCCATGTCCGGCACGTGGTTCTGACACATTTGAAAGGTGGTTCCGGCATGCCTGGCAGGTGATTCTGAAGTGTCCGCCAAGTTGTTCTGGCATGGCCGGCAGGGGATTCAGGCCAGTCGAGAAAGTGGTTCCGGCGTGCTTGGCTGTGGTGCAGGCGTGTCCGACATGTGGTTGCGGTCTGTCTGGGAGGTGGTTCCCGGGTGTCAGGCACTTGCTTCTGGCATGTCTGAGAAGTGGTTCCGGCATGGCCTGCAGGTGATTCCGGAGTATCCGCCAAGTGCTTCTGGCATAGCCGGCAGATTATTTGGGCATGTCCTGCAAGGAGTTCAGGCGAGTCGGGCAGGTGGTTCAGGAGTGTCAGGCAGGTGGTTCCGGTCTGTCTGGGAGGTGGTTCCGGCGTGTCTGGGACATGCTTGTGGCACGTCTGAGAGGTCGTTACGGCATGCCCTGCATGTGATTCCGGAGTGTCCGCCAAATGGTTCTGGCGTAGCCAGCAGGTGATTTGGGTGTGTCCGCCAGGTGGGTTCGGTGAGTCGAGCAGGTGGTTCCGGCGTGCTCGGCAGGTGGTTCAGGCGTGTCCAGCATGTGGTTCCGGTCTGTCCGGGAGGTGGTTCTGGCGTGTCGGGCACGTGGTTCTGGGACGTCTGAGAGGTGGTTCCAGCATTCCGGGCAGGTGATTCCGGAGTGTCCGCCAAGTGGTTCTTGTGTAGCTGGCGGGTGATTTTGGCGTGTCCATCAGGTGGTTCCGGCGTGTTGAGCAGGTGTTTCCGGGTGCTTGGCAGGTGGTTCAGGTGTGTCCGGAAGCTGATTCCAGTCGGTCCGTGTGGTGGTTCCGGCGTGTCTGGCACGTGGTTCTGGCAGTTCTGACAAGTGGTTCCGGCATGCCCGACAGGTGATTTGGGAGTGTCCACCAAATGGTTTTGGCGTCGCCGGCAGGAGATTTTGGCGTGTCCGGAAGGTGGTTCCGGCGCATCGAGCATTTGGTTCCGGCGTGCTAGGCAGGTGGTTCAGGCGTGTCCGGCAGGTGCTCCCACTCTGTCCTGGAGGTGGTTCTGGCGTGTCCGGCACATGGTTCTGGCACGTCTGAGAGGTGGTTCCGGCATGCCCGGCTGGTGATTCTGGAGTATCGCCAAGTGGTTCTGGCGTAGCCGTCAGGTTATTTTGGCGTGTCCAGAACGTGGTTCTGGCGAGTGGAGCACGTTGTTTGTGCGAGCTCAGCAGGTGGTTCTACGTGTCCGGCAGGTGGTTGCAGTGCATCCGAGAGTGGTTCTGGCATATCTGGCACGTGGTTCTGGCACATCTGAGGGTTGGTTCCAGCATGCCAGGCAGGTGATTCCAGAGTGTCCGCCAAGTGCTTCCTGCGTAGCCAGCAGGTGACTTTGACGTTTATGGCAGGTGGTTCCAACAAGTCAAGCAGGTGGTTCCGGCATGCTCGCCAGGTGGTTCAGCCGTGTCGGACAGGTTGTTCCGGACTGTCCGGGAGGAGGTTCAGGCGTGTCGGGCATGTGGTACTGGCACGTCTGAGAGGTGGTACCGGGATCCCCGGCCCATGATTCCGGAATGTCTGCCAAGTGGTTTGGTGTAGAATGCAGGTGATTTGGTGTTTCCAGAACGTGGCTCCTAAGTGTCGAGCAGTTGGTTCCGGGGTGCTCAGCAGGTGGTTCAGGCGTGTCCGGCAGGTGGTTGCGGTGAGTCCGGGAGGTGGTTCTGGCGCGTCTGGCACGTGCTTCTTGCACATGTGAGAAGTCATTCCGTCATGCCCGGCAGGTGATTCTGGACTGTCCGCCAAGTGGTTCTGAAGTAGCGGCAGGTGATTTTGGCACGTCTGGCAGGGGGTTCTGGCGAGTCGAGCAGGTGGTTCCAGCGTGCTAGGCAGGTGGTTCAGGCGTGTCCGGCAGGTGCTTCCTGTCTGTCCGGGAGGTGGCTCCGGAATATCTGGCACATGGTTCTGGCACATCTGGGAGGTTATTCCAGCCTGCCCAGCAGGTGATTCCGGAGTGTCCACCATGTGGTCCTGGTGTAGCCGGCCGGTGATTTTGGGGTGTCCGGCAGGTCGTTCTGGTTTGTCCGGGAGTTGGTTCCGGCGAAACGAAATGCTGGTTCAGGTGTGTTTGGCAGATGGCTCCGGTCTGTCCGGGAGGTGGTTCCGGCGTGTCGGGATTGTGGCTCTGGCACGTCTGAGAGGCTGTCCGGGGATCCCCAGTACGTGATTCCGGAGTGTCTGCCAAGTGTTTTGACGTAGAAAGCAGGTGATTTGGCGTGTCCAGAACGTGGCTTCTAAGAGTCGAGCAGTTGGTTCCGGGGTGCTCGGCAGGTGCTTCATCCGTGTCCGGCAGGTGGTTGCAGTGTCTCCAGGATGTGGTTCATGCGTTTCCGGCAGGTGGTTCCTGTCTATCCGGGAGGTAGTTCCGGCGTGTCGGGCACGTGGTTCTGGCACATATGAGAGGTGGTTCCGGGAAGCCTGGCAGGTGATTCTGGAGTGCCCACCAAGTGTTTCTGGCATAGCCGGCAGTTGATTTTTGGCGTGTCCGACAGGTGGTTCTTGAGAGTGAAGCAGGTGGTTCCGGCGTGCTCGGCAGGTGCTTCAGGCGTATCCAGCAGGTGGTTCCGGCATGTCAGGCACGAGGTTCTGGCACGTCTGAGAGGTGGTTCCGGGATGCCCAACAATTGATTCTGGAGTGTCCAACAAGTGGTTCTGGTGTAGCTGGCAGGTGATTTTGGCATATCCCGCAGGTGGTTCCTGTAAGTCGAGCAGGTGGTTCCGGTTTGCTCGGCATGTGGTTCCGGCGTGTCCAGCATGTGGTTCTGGCACGTCTGAGAGGTAGTTCCGGCATGCCCAGCAGGTGATTCTGGAGTGCCCACCAAGTGTTTCTGGCATAGCCGGCAGTTGATTTTGGCGTGTCCGACAGGTGGTTCTTGAGAGTGAAGCAGGTCGTTCCGGCATGCTCGGCAGGTGGTTCAGGCGTGTCCAGCAAGTGGTTGCGGTGTTTCTGGGAGGTGGTTCCGGCGTGTCCAGCACGTGGTTCTGGTACGTCTGAGAGCTTGTTACGGCATGCCCTGCATGTGATTCTGACGTGTCCGCCACGTGGTTCTGGCATAGCCAGCAGGTGATTTGGGTGTGTCCGGCAGGTGGTTCTGGCGTGCTTGGCAGGTGCTTCAGGCGTGTCCAGCAGGTGGTTCCGTTCTGTCCGGGAGGTGGTTCCGGCGTGTCTGGCACGTGGTTCTGGCACGTCTGAGAGGTGTTTCCAGCATGCTGGGAAGGTGATTCCAGATTGTCTGCCAAGTGGTTCTGGTGTAGCCGGCGGGTGATTTTGGCGTGTCCACCATGTGGTTCCGGCATGTTGAGCAGGTGCTCGGCAGGTGATTCTGGTCGTTCCGGGAGGTGGTTCCTCCATGTCCGGCACGTGGTTCTGACACATTTGAAAGGTGGTTCCGGCATGCCTGGCAGGTGATTCTGAAGTGTCCGCCAAGTTGTTCAGGCATGGCCGGCAGGGGATTCAGGCCAGTCGAGAAAGTGGTTCCGGCGTGCTTGGCTGTGGTGCAGGAGTGTCCGACATGTGGTTGCGGTCTGTCTGGGAGGTGGTTCCCGGGTGTCAGGCACTTGCTTCTGGCATGTCTGAGAAGTGGTTCCGGCATGGCCTGCAGGTGATTCCGGAGTATCCGCCAAGTGCTTCTGGCATAGCCGGCAGATTATTTGGGCATGTCCTGCAAGGAGTTCAGGCGAGTCGGGCAGGTGGTTCAGGAGTGTCAGGCAGGTGGTTCCGGTCTGTCTGGGAGGTGGTTCCGGCGTGTCTGGGACATGCTTGTGGCACGTCTGAGAGGTTGTTACGGCATGCCCTGCATGTGATTCCGGAGTGTCCGCCAAATGGTTCTGGCGTAGCCAGCAGGTGATTTGGGTGTGTCCGCCAGGTGGGTTCGGTGAGTCGAGCAGGTGGTTCCGGCGTGCTCGGCAGGTGGTTCAGGCGTGTCCAGCATGTGGTTCCGGTCTGTCCGGGAGGTGGTTCTGGCGTGTCTGGCACGTGGTTCTGGGACGTCTGAGAGGTGGTTCCAGCATTCCGGGCAGGTGATTCCGGAGTGTCCGCCAAGTGGTTCTTGTGTAGCTGGCGGGTGATTTTGGCGTGTCCATCAGGTGGTTCCGGCGTGTTGAGCAGGTGTTTCCGGGTGCTTGGCAGGTGGTTCAGGTGTGTCCGGAAGCTGATTCCAGTCGGTCCGTGTGGTGGTTCCGGCGTGTCTGGCACGTGGTTCTGGCAGTTCTGACAAGTGGTTCCGGCATGCCCGACAGGTGATTTGGGAGTGTCCACCAAATGGTTTTGGCGTCGCCGGCAGGAGATTTTGGCGTGTCCGGAAGGTGGTTCCGGCGCATCGAGCATTTGGTTCCGGCGTGCTAGGCAGGTGGTTCAGGCGTGTCCGGCAGGTGCTCCCACTCTGTCCTGGAGGTGGTTCTGGCGTGTCCGGCACATGGTTCTGGCACGTCTGAGAGGTGGTTCTGGCATGCCCGGCTGGTGATTCTGGAGTATCGCCAAGTGGTTCTGGCGTAGCCGTCAGGTTATTTTGGCGTGTCCAGAACGTGGTTCTGGCGAGTGGAGCACGTTGTTTGTGCGAGCTCAGCAGGTGGTTCTACGTGTCCGGCAGGTGGTTGCAGTGCATCCGAGAGTGGTTCTGGCATATCTGGCACGTGGTTCTGGCACATCTGAGGGTTGGTTCCAGCATGCCAGGCAGGTGATTCCAGAGTGTCCGCCAAGTGCTTCCTGCGTAGCCAGCAGGTGACTTTGACGTTTATGGCAGGTGGTTCCAACAAGTCAAGCAGTTGGTTCCGGCATGCTCGCCATGTGGTTCAGCCGTGTCGGACAGGTTGTTCCGGACTGTCTGGGAGGAGGTTCAGGCGTGTCGGGCATGTGGTACTGGCACGTCTGAGAGGTGGTACCGGGATCCCCGGCCCAGGATTCCGGAATGTCTGCCAAGTGGTTTGGTGTAGAATGCAGGTGATTTGGTGTTTCCAGAACGTGGCTCCTAAGTGTCGAGCAGTTGGTTCCCGGGTGCTCAGCAGGTGGTTCAGGCGTGTCCGGCAGGTGGTTGCGGTGAGTCCGGGAGGTGGTTCTGGCGCGTCTGGCACGTGCTTCTTGCACATCTGAGAAGTCATTCCGTCATGCCCGGCAGGTGATTCTGGACTGTCCGCCAAGTGGTTCTGAAGTAGCGGCAGGTGATTTTGGCATGTCTGGCAGGGGGTTCTGGCGAGTCGAGCAGGTGGTTCCAGCGTGCTAGGCAGGTGGTTCAGGCGTGTCCGGCAGGTGCTTCCTGTCTGTCCGGGAGGTTTCTCTGGAATATCTGGCACATGGTTCTGGCACATGTGGGAGGTGATTCCAGCCTGCCCAGCAGGTGATTCCAGAGTGTCCACCATGTGGTCCTGGTGTAGCCGGCCGGTGATTTTGGGGTGTCCGGCAGGTCGTTCTGGTTTGTCCGGGAGTTGGTTCCGGCGAAACGAAAGGCTGGTTCAGGTGTGTTTGGCAGATGGCTCCGGACTGTCCGGGAGGTGGTTCCGGCGTGTCGGGATTGTGGCTCTGGCACGTCTGAGAGGCTGTCCGGGGATCCCCAGTACGTGATTCCGGAGTGTCTGCCAAGTGTTTTGACGTAGAAAGCAGGTGATTTGGCGTGTCCAGAACGTGGCTTCTAAGAGTCGAGCAGTTGGTTCCGGGGTGCTCGGCAGGTGCTTCATCCGTGTCCGGCAGGTGGTTGCAGTGTCTCCAGGATGTGGTTCATGCGTTTCCGGCAGGTGGTTCCTGTCTATCCGGGAGGTAGTTCCGGCGTGTCGGGCACGTGGTTCTGGCACGTCTGAGAGGTGTTTCCAGCATGCTGGGAAGGTGATTCCAGATTGTCTGCCAAGTGGTTCTGGTGTAGCCGGCGGGTGATTTTGGCGTGTCCACCATGTGGTTCCGGCATGTTGAGCAGGTGCTCGGCAGGTGGTTCAGGCGTGTCCGGCAGGTGATTCTGGTCGTTCCGGGTGGTGGTTCCGTTGTGTCTCGCATGTGGTTCTGGCAGGTCTGAGAAGTGGTTCCAGCATGCCCGGCAGGTGATTTGGGAGTGTCCACCGAATGGTTTTGGTGTCGCCGGCAGGTGATTTTGGCGTGTCCGGAAGGTGGTTCCGGCGCGTCGAGCATTTGGTTCCGGCGTGCTAGGCAGGTGGTTCAGGCGTGTCCGGCAGGTGCTCCCACTCTGTCCTGGAGGTGGTTCCGGCGTGTCCGACCCATGTTTCTGGCACGCCTGAGGGGTGGTTCCAGCACGCCCGGCAGGTGATTTTGGAGTGTACGCCAAGTGGTTCTGGCGTATCCTGTCAGAGATTTTGGTGTGTCTGGCAGGTGGTTCCAGCGAGTCGAGCAGGTGGATCTGGCGTGCTCGGCAGCTGGTTCCGGTGTGTCCGGCACGTGGTTCTGACACGTCTGACAGGTGGTTCCCGCATGCCTGGCAGGAGTTTACGGAGTGTCCGGCAAGTGGTTCTGGCGTAGCCAGCAGGTGATTTTGGCATGTCCGGCCGGCGATTCAGGATAGTCGAGCAGGTGGTTCCGGCGTGCTCGGCAGGTGATTCAGGCGTGTCCAGCAGGTGGTTCTGGTCTGTCCGGGAGGTGGTTCCTCCATGTCCGGCACGTGGTTCTGACACATTTGAAAGGTGGTTCCGGCATGCCTGGCAGGTGATTCTGAAGTGTCCGCCAAGTTGTTCTGGCATGGCCGGCAGGGGATTCAGGCCAGTCGAGAAAGTGGTTCCGGCGTGCTTGGCTGTGGTGCAGGCGTGTCCGACATGTGGTTGCAGTCTGTCTGGGAGGTGGTTCCCGGGTGTCAGGCACTTGCTTCTGGCATGTCTGAGAAGTGGTTCCGGCATGGCCTGCAGGTGATTCCGGAGTATCCGCCAAGTGCTTCTGGCATAGCCGGCAGATTATTGGGCCTGTCCTGCAAGGAGTTCAGGCGAGTCGGGCAGGTGGTTCAGGAGTGTCAGGCAGGTGGTTCCGGTCTGTCTGGGAGGTGGTTCCGGCGTGTCTGGGACATGCTTGTGGCACGTCTGAGAGGTTGTTACGGCATGCCCTGCATGTGATTCCGGAGTGTCCGCCAAATGGTTCTGGCGTAGCCAGCAGGTGATTTGGGTGTGTCCGCCAGGTGGGTTCGGTGAGTCGAGCAGGTGGTTCCGGCGTGCTCGGCAGGTGGTTCAGGCGTGTCCAGCATGTGGTTCCGGTCTGTCCGGGAGGTGGTTCTGGCGTGTCTGGCACGTGGTTCTGGGACGTCTGAGAGGTGGTTCCAGCATTCCGGGCAGGTGATTCCGGAGTGTCCGCCAAGTGGTTCTTGTGTAGCTGGCGGGTGATTTTGGCGTGTCCATCAGGTGGTTCCGGCGTGTTGAGCAGGTGTTTCCGGGTGCTTGGCAGGTGGTTCAGGTGTGTCCGGAAGCTGATTCCAGTCGTTCCGTGTGGTGGGTCCGGCGTGTCTGGCACGTGGTTCTGGCAGTTCTGACAAGTGGTTCCGGCATGCCCGACAGGTGATTTGGGAGTGTCCACCAAATGGTTTTGGCGTCGCCGGCAGGAGATTTTGGCGTGTCCGGAAGGTGGTTCCGGCGCATCGAGCATTTGGTTCCGGCGTGCTAGGCAGGTGGTTCAGGCGTGTCCGGCAGGTGCTCCCACTCTGTCCTGGAGGTGGTTCTGGCGTGTCCGGCACATGGTTCTGGCACGTCTGAGAGGTGGTTCCGGCATGCCCGGCTGGTGATTCTGGAGTATCGCCAAGTGGTTCTGGCGTAGCCGTCAGGTTATTTTGGCGTGTCCAGAACGTGGTTCTGGCGAGTGGAGCACGTTGTTTGTGCGAGCTCAGCAGGTGGTTCTACGTGTCCGGCAGGCGGTTGCAGTGCATCCGAGAGTGGTTCTGGCATATCTGGCACGTGGTTCTGGCACATCTGAGGGTTGGTTCCAGCATGCCAGGCAGGTGATTCCAGAGTGTCCGCCAAGTGCTTCCTGCGTAGCCAGCAGGTGACTTTGACGTTTATGGCAGGTGGTTCCAACAAGTCAAGCAGGTGGTTCCGGCATGCTCGCCAGGTGGTTCAGCCGTGTCGGACAGGTTGTTCCGGACTGTCCGGGAGGAGGTTCAGGCGTGTCGGGCATGTGGTACTGGCACGTCTGAGAGGTGGTACCGGGATCCCCGGCCCATGATTCCGGAATGTCTGCCAAGTGGTTTGGTGTAGAATGCAGGTGATTTGGTGTTTCCAGAACGTGGCTCCTAAGTGTCGAGCACTTGGTTCCGGGGTGCTCAGCAGGTGGTTCAGGCGTGTCCGGCAGGTGGTTGCGGTGAGTCCGGGAGGTGGTTCTGGCGCGTCTGGCACGTGCTTCTTGCACATCTGAGAAGTCATTCCGTCATGCCCGGCAGGTGATTCTGGACTGTCCGCCAAGTGGTTCTGAAGTAGCGGCAGGTGATTTTGGCACGTCTGGCAGGGGGTTCTGGCGAGTCGAGCAGGTGGTTCCAGCGTGCTAGGCAGGTGGTTCAGGCGTGTCCGGCAGGTGCTTCCTGTCTGTCCGGGAGGTGGCTCCGGAATATCTGGCACATGGTTCTGGCACATCTGGGAGGTGATTCCAGCCTGCCCAGCAGGTGATTCCGGAGTGTCCACCATGTGGTCCTGGTGTAGCCGGCCGGTGATTTTGGGGTGTCCGGCAGGTCGTTCTGGTTTGTCCGGGAGTTGGTTCCGGCGAAACGAAATGCTGGTTCAGGTGTGTTTGGCAGATGGCTCCGGTCTGTCCGGGAGGTGGTTCCGGCGTGTCGGGATTGTGGCTCTGGCACGTCTGAGAGGCTGTCCGGGGATCCCCAGTACGTGATTCCGGAGTGTCTGCCAAGTGTTTTGACGTAGAAAGCAGGTGATTTGGCGTGTCCAGAACGTGGCTTCTAAGAGTCGAGCAGTTGGTTCCGGGGTGCTCGGCAGGTGCTTCATCCGTGTCCGGCAGGTGGTTGCAGTGTCTCCAGGATGTGGTTCATGCGTTTCCGGCAGGTGGTTCCTGTCTATCCGGGAGGTAGTTCCGGCGTGTCGGGCACGTGGTTCTGGCACATATGAGAGGTGGTTCCGGGAAGCCTGGCAGGTGATTCTGGAGTGCCCACCAAGTGTTTCTGGCATAGCCGGCAGTTGATTTTTGGCGTGTCCGACAGGTGGTTCTTGAGAGTGAAGCAGGTGGTTCCGGCGTGCTCGGCAGGTGCTTCAGGCGTATCCAGCAGGTGGTTCCGGCATGTCAGGCACGAGGTTCTGGCACGTCTGAGAGGTGGTTCCGGGATGCCCGACAATTGATTCTGGAGTGTCCAACAAGTGGTTCTGGTGTAGCTGGCAGGTGATTTTGGCATATCCCGCAGGTGGTTCCAGTAAGTCGAGCAGGTGGTTCCGGTTTGCTCGGCATGTGGTTCCGGCGTGTCCAGCATGTGGTTCTGGCACGTCTGAGAGGTAGTTCCGGCATGCCCAGCAGGTGATTCTGGAGTGCCCACCAAGTGTTTCTGGCATAGCCGGCAGTTGATTTTGGCGTGTCCGACAGGTGGTTCTTGAGAGTGAAGCAGGTCGTTCCGGCATGCTCGGCAGGTGGTTCAGGCGTGTCCAGCAAGTGGTTGCGGTGTTTCTGGGAGGTGGTTCCGGCGTGTCCAGCACGTGGTTCTGGTACGTCTGAGAGCTTGTTACGGCATGCCCTGCATGTGATTCTGACGTGTCCGCCACGTGGTTCTGGCATAGCCAGCAGGTGATTTGGGTGTGTCCGGCAGGTGGTTCTGGCGTGCTTGGCAGGTGCTTCAGGCGTGTCCAGCAGGTGGTTCCGTTCTGTCCGGGAGGTGGTTCCGGCGTGTCTGGCACGTGGTTCTGGCACGTCTGAGAGGTGTTTCCAGCATTCTGGGAAGGTGATTCCAGATTGTCTGCCAAGTGGTTCTGGTGTAGCCGGCGGGTGATTTTGGCGTGTCCACCATGTGGTTCCGGCATGTTGAGCAGGTGCTCGGCAGGTGGTTCAGGCGTGTCCGGCAGGTGATTCTGGTCGTTCCGGGTGGTGGTTCCGTTGTGTCTCGCACGTGGTTCTGGCAGGTCTGAGAAGTGGTTCCAGCATGCCCGGCAGGTGATTTGGGAGTGTCCACCAAATGGTTTTGGTGTCGCCGGCAGGTGATTTTGGCGTGTCCGGAAGGTGGTTCCGGCGCGTCGAGCATTTGGTTGCGGCGTGCTAGGCAGGTGGTTCAGGCGTGTCCGGCAGGTGCTCCCACTCTGTCCTGGAGGTGGTTCCGGCGTGTCCGACCCATGTTTCTGGCACGCCTGAGGGGTGGTTCCAGCACGCCCGGCAGGTGATTTTGGAGTGTACGCCAAGTGGTTCTGGCGTATCCTGTCAGAGATTTTGGTGTGTCTGGCAGGTGGTTCCAGCGCGTCGAGCAGGTGGATCTGGCGTGCTCGGCAGCTGGTTCCGGTGTGTCCGGCACGTGGTTCTGACACGTCTGACAGGTGGTTCCCGCATGCCTGGCAGGAGTTTACGGAGTGTCCGGCAAGTGGTTCTGGCGTAGCCAGCAGGTAATTTTGGCATGTCCGGCCGGCGATTCAGGATAGTCGAGCAGGTGGTTCCGGCGTGCTCGGCAGGTGATTCAGGCGTGTCCAGCAGGTGGTTCTGGTCTGTCCGGGAGGTGGTTCCTCCATGTCCGGCACGTGGTTCTGACACATTTGAAAGGTGGTTCCGGCATGCCTGGCAGGTGATTCTGAAGTGTCCGCCAAGTTGTTCAGGCATGGCCGGCAGGGGATTCAGGCCAGTCGAGAAAGTGGTTCCGGCGTGCTTGGCTGTGGTGCAGGCGTGTCCGACATGTGGTTGCGGTCTGTCTGGGAGGTGGTTCCCGGGTGTCAGGCACTTGCTTCTGGCATGTCTGAGAATTGGTTCCGGCATGGCCTGCAGGTGATTCCGGAGTATCCGCCAAGTGCTTCTGGCATAGCCGGCAGATTATTTGGGCATGTCCTGCAAGGAGTTCAGGCGAGTCGGGCAGGTGGTTCAGGAGTGTCAGGCAGGTGGTTCCGGTCTGTCTGGGAGGTGGTTCCGGCGTGTCTGGGACATGCTTGTGGCACGTCGGAGAGGTTGTTACGGCATGCCCTGCATGTGATTCCGGAGTGTCCGCCAAATGGTTCTGGCGTAGCCAGCAGGTGATTTGGGTGTGTCCGCCAGGTGGGTTCAGTGAGTCGAGCAGGTGGTTCCGGCGTGCTCGGCAGGTGGTTCAGGCGTGTCCAGCATGTGGTTCCGGTCTGTCCGGGAGGTGGTTCTGGCGTGTCTGGCACGTGGTTCTGGGACGTCTGAGAGGTGGTTCCAGCATTCCGGGCAGGTGATTCCGGAGTGTCCGCCAAGTGGTTCTTGTGTAGCTGGCGGGTGATTTTGGCGTGTCCATCAGGTGGTTCCGGCGTGTTGAGCAGGTGTTTCCGGGTGCTTGGCAGGTGGTTCAGGTGTGTCCGGAAGCTGATTCCAGTCGTTCCGTGTGGTGGTTCCGGCGTGTCTGGCACGTGGTTCTGGCAGTTCTGAGAAGTGGTTCCGGCATGCCCGACAGGTGATTTGGGAGTGTCCACCAAATGGTTTTGGCGTCGCCGGCAGGAGATTTTGGCGTGTCCGGAAGGTGGTTCCGGCGCATCGAGCATTTGGTTCCGGCGTGCTAGGCAGGTGGTTCAGGCGTGTCCGGCAGGTGCTCCCACTCTGTCCTGGAGGTGGTTCTGGCGTGTCCGGCACATGGTTCTGGCACGTCTGAGAGGTGGTTCCGGCATGCCCGGCTGGTGATTCTGGAGTATCGCCAAGTGGTTCTGGCGTAGCCGTCAGGTTATTTTGGCGTGTCCAGAACGTGGTTCTGGCGAGTGGAGCACATTGTTTGTGCGAGCTCAGCAGGTGGTTCTACGTGTCCGGCAGGCGGTTGCAGTGCATCCGAGAGTGGTTCTGGCATATCTGGCACGTGGTTCTGGCACATCTGAGGGTTGGTTCCAGCATGCCAGGCAGGTGATTCCAGAGTGTCCGCCAAGTGCTTCCTGCGTAGCCAGCAGGTGACTTTGACGTTTATGGCAGGTGGTTCCAACAAGTCAAGCAGGTGGTTCCGGCATGCTCGCCAGGTGGTTCAGCCGTGTCGGACAGGTTGTTCCGGACTGTCCGGGAGGAGGTTCAGGCGTGTCGGGCATGTGGTACTGGCACGTCTGAGAGGTGGTACCGGGATCCCCGGCCCATGATTCCGGAATGTCTGCCAAGTGGTTTGGTGTAGAATGCAGGTGATTTGGTGTTTCCAGAACGTGGCTCCTAAGTGTCGAGCACTTGGTTCCGGGGTGCTCAGCAGGTGGTTCAGGCGTGTCCGGCAGGTGGTTGCGGTGAGTCCGGGAGGTGGTTCTGGCGCGTCTGGCACGTGCTTCTTGCACATCTGAGAAGTCATTCCGTCATGCCCGGCAGGTGATTCTGGACTGTCCGCCAAGTGGTTCTGAAGTAGCGGCAGGTGATTTTGGCACGTCTGGCAGGGGGTTCTGGCGAGTCGAGCAGGTGGTTCCAGCGTGCTAGGCAGGTGGTTCAGGCGTGTCCGGCAGGTGCTTCCTGTCTGTCCGGGAGGTGGCTCCGGAATATCTGGCACATGGTTCTGGCACATCTGGGAGGTGATTCCAGCCTGCCCAGCAGGTGATTCCGGAGTGTCCACCATGTGGTCCTGGTGTAGCCGGCCGGTGATTTTGGGGTGTCCGGCAGGTCGTTCTGGTTTGTCCGGGAGTTGGTTCCGGCGAAACGAAATGCTGGTTCAGGTGTGTTTGGCAGATGGCTCCGGTCTGTCCGGGAGGTGGTTCCGGCGTGTCGGGATTGTGGCTCTGGCACGTCTGAGAGGCTGTCCGGGGATCCCCAGTACGTGATTCCGGAGTGTCTGCCAAGTGTTTTGACGTAGAAAGCAGGTGATTTGGCGTGTCCAGAACGTGGCTTCTAAGAGTCGAGCAGTTGGTTCCGGGGTGCTCGGCAGGTGCTTCATCCGTGTCCGGCAGGTGGTTGCAGTGTCTCCAGGATGTGGTTCATGCGTTTCCGGCAGGTGGTTCCTGTCTATCCGGGAGGTAGTTCCGGCGTGTCGGGCACGTGGTTCTGGCACATATGAGAGGTGGTTCCAGGAAGCCTGGCAGGTGATTCTGGAGTGCCCACCAAGTGTTTCTGGCATAGCCGGCAGTTGATTTTTGGCGTGTCCGACAGGTGGTTCTTGAGAGTGAAGCAGGTGGTTCCGGCGTGCTCGGCAGGTGCTTCAGGCGTATCCAGCAGGTGGTTCCGGCATGTCAGGCACGAGGTTCTGGCACGTCTGAGAGGTGGTTCCGGGATGCCCGACAATTGATTCTGGAGTGTCCAACAAGTGGTTCTGGTGTAGCTGGCAGGTGATTTTGGCATATCCCGCAGGTGGTTCCAGTAAGTCGAGCAGGTGGTTCCGGTTTGCTCGGCATGTGGTTCCGGCGTGTCCAGCATGTGGTTCTGGCACGTCTGAGAGGTAGTTCCGGCATGCCCAGCAGGTGATTCTGGAGTGCCCACCAAGTGTTTCTGGCATAGCCGGCAGTTGATTTTGGCGTGTCCGACAGGTGGTTCTTGAGAGTGAAGCAGGTCGTTCCGGCATGCTCGGCAGGTGGTTCAGGCGTGTCCAGCAAGTGGTTGCGGTGTTTCTGGGAGGTGGTTCCGGCGTGTCCAGCACGTGGTTCTGGTACGTCTGAGAGCTTGTTACGGCATGCCCTGCATGTGATTCTGACGTGTCCGCCACGTGGTTCTGGCATAGCCAGCAGGTGATTTGGGTGTGTCCGGCAGGTGGTTCTGGCGTGCTTGGCAGGTGCTTCAGGCGTGTCCAGCAGGTGGTTCCGTTCTGTCCGGGAGGTGGTTCCGGCGTGTCTGGCACGTGGTTCTGGCACGTCTGAGAGGTGTTTCCAGCATTCTGGGAAGGTGATTCCAGATTGTCTGCCAAGTGGTTCTGGTGTAGCCGGCGGGTGATTTTGGCGTGTCCACCATGTGGTTCCGGCATGTTGAGCAGGTGCTCGGCAGGTGGTTCAGGCGTGTCCGGCAGGTGATTCTGGTCGTTCCGGGTGGTGGTTCCGTTGTGTCTCGCACGTGGTTCTGGCAGGTCTGAGAAGTGGTTCCAGCATGCCCGGCAGGTGATTTGGGAGTGTCCACCAAATGGTTTTGGTGTCGCCGGCAGGTGATTTTGGCGTGTCCGGAAGGTGGTTCCGGCGCGTCGAGCATTTGGTTGCGGCGTGCTAGGCAGGTGGTTCAGGCGTGTCCGGCAGGTGCTCCCACTCTGTCCTGGAGGTGGTTCCGGCGTGTCCGACCCATGTTTCTGGCACGCCTGAGGGGTGGTTCCAGCACGCCCGGCAGGTGATTTTGGAGTGTACGCCAAGTGGTTCTGGCGTATCCTGTCAGAGATTTTGGTGTGTCTGGCAGGTGGTTCCAGCGCGTCGAGCAGGTGGATCTGGCGTGCTCGGCAGCTGGTTCCGGTGTGTCCGGCACGTGGTTCTGACACGTCTGACAGGTGGTTCCCGCATGCCTGGCAGGAGTTTACGGAGTGTCCGGCAAGTGGTTCTGGCGTAGCCAGCAGGTAATTTTGGCATGTCCGGCCGGCGATTCAGGATAGTCGAGCAGGTGGTTCCGGCGTGCTCGGCAGGTGATTCAGGCGTGTCCAGCAGGTGGTTCTGGTCTGTCCGGGAGGTGGTTCCTCCATGTCCGGCACGTGGTTCTGACACATTTGAAAGGTGGTTCCGGCATGCCTGGCAGGTGATTCTGAAGTGTCCGCCAAGTTGTTCAGGCATGGCCGGCAGGGGATTCAGGCCAGTCGAGAAAGTGGTTCCGGCGTGCTTGGCTGTGGTGCAGGCGTGTCCGACATGTGGTTGCGGTCTGTCTGGGAGGTGGTTCCCGGGTGTCAGGCACTTGCTTCTGGCATGTCTGAGAATTGGTTCCGGCATGGCCTGCAGGTGATTCCGGAGTATCCGCCAAGTGCTTCTGGCATAGCCGGCAGATTATTTGGGCATGTCCTGCAAGGAGTTCAGGCGAGTCGGGCAGGTGGTTCAGGAGTGTCAGGCAGGTGGTTCCGGTCTGTCTGGGAGGTGGTTCCGGCGTGTCTGGGACATGCTTGTGGCACGTCGGAGAGGTTGTTACGGCATGCCCTGCATGTGATTCCGGAGTGTCCGCCAAATGGTTCTGGCGTAGCCAGCAGGTGATTTGGGTGTGTCCGCCAGGTGGGTTCAGTGAGTCGAGCAGGTGGTTCCGGCGTGCTCGGCAGGTGGTTCAGGCGTGTCCAGCATGTGGTTCCGGTCTGTCCGGGAGGTGGTTCTGGCGTGTCTGGCACGTGGTTCTGGGACGTCTGAGAGGTGGTTCCAGCATTCCGGGCAGGTGATTCCGGAGTGTCCGCCAAGTGGTTCTTGTGTAGCTGGCGGGTGATTTTGGCGTGTCCATCAGGTGGTTCCGGCGTGTTGAGCAGGTGTTTCCGGGTGCTTGGCAGGTGGTTCAGGTGTGTCCGGAAGCTGATTCCAGTCGTTCCGTGTGGTGGTTCCGGCGTGTCTGGCACGTGGTTCTGGCAGTTCTGAGAAGTGGTTCCGGCATGCCCGACAGGTGATTTGGGAGTGTCCACCAAATGGTTTTGGCGTCGCCGGCAGGAGATTTTGGCGTGTCCGGAAGGTGGTTCCGGCGCATCGAGCATTTGGTTCCGGCGTGCTAGGCAGGTGGTTCAGGCGTGTCCGGCAGGTGCTCCCACTCTGTCCTGGAGGTGGTTCTGGCGTGTCCGGCACATGGTTCTGGCACGTCTGAGAGGTGGTTCCGGCATGCCCGGCTGGTGATTCTGGAGTATCGCCAAGTGGTTCTGGCGTAGCCGTCAGGTTATTTTGGCGTGTCCAGAACGTGGTTCTGGCGAGTGGAGCACATTGTTTGTGCGAGCTCAGCAGGTGGTTCTACGTGTCCGGCAGGCGGTTGCAGTGCATCCGAGAGTGGTTCTGGCATATCTGGCACGTGGTTCTGGCACATCTGAGGGTTGGTTCCAGCATGCCAGGCAGGTGATTCCAGAGTGTCCGCCAAGTGCTTCCTGCGTAGCCAGCAGGTGACTTTGACGTTTATGGCAGGTGGTTCCAACAAGTCAAGCAGGTGGTTCCGGCATGCTCGCCAGGTGGTTCAGCCGTGTCGGACAGGTTGTTCCGGACTGTCCGGGAGGAGGTTCAGGCGTGTCGGGCATGTGGTACTGGCACGTCTGAGAGGTGGTACCGGGATCCCCGGCCCAGGATTCCGGAATGTCTGCCAAGTGGTTTGGTGTAGAATGCAGGTGATTTGGTGTTTCCAGAACGTGGCTCCTAAGTGTCGAGCAGTTGGTTCCGGGGTGCTCAGCAGGTGGTTCAGGCGTGTCCGGCAGGTGGTTGCGGTGAGTCCGGGAGGTGGTTCTGGCGCGTCTGGCACGTGCTTCTTGCACATCTGAGAAGTCATTCCGTCATGCCCGGCAGGTGATTCTGGACTGTCCGCCAAGTGGTTCTGAAGTAGCGGCAGGTGATTTTGGCACGTCTGGCAGGGGGTTCTGGCGAGTCGAGCAGGTGGTTCCAGCGTGCTAGGCAGGTGGTTCAGGCGTGTCCGGCAGGTGCTTCCTGTCTGTCCGGGAGGTGGCTCCGGAATATCTGGCACATGGTTCTGGCACATCTGGGAGGTGATTCCAGCCTGCCCAGCAGGTGATTCCAGAGTGTCCACCATGTGGTCCTGGTGTAGCCGGCCGGTGATTTTGGGGTGTCCGGCAGGTCGTTCTGGTTTGTCCGGGAGTTGGTTTCGGCGAAACGAAATGCTGGTTCAGGTGTGTTTGGCAGATGGCTCCGGTCTGTCCGGGAGGTGGTTCCGGCGTGTCGGGATTGTGGCTCTGGCACGTCTGAGAGGCTGTCCGGGGATCCCCAGTACGTGATTCCGGAGTGTCTGCCAGGTGTTTTGACGTAGAAAGCAGGTGATTTGGCGTGTCCAGAACGTGGCTTCTAAGAGTCGAGCAGTTGGTTCCGGGGTGCTCGGCAGGTGCTTCATCCGTGTCCGGCAGGTGGTTGCAGTGTCTCCAGGATGTGGTTCATGCGTTTCCGGCAGGTGGTTCCTGTCTATCCGGGAGGTAGTTCCGGCGTGTCGGGCACGTGGTTCTGGCACATATGAGAGGTGGTTCCGGGAAGCCTGGCAGGTGATTCTGGAGTGCCCACCAAGTGTTTCTGGCATAGCCGGCAGTTGATTTTTGGCGTGTCCGACAGGTGGTTCTTGAGAGTGAAGCAGGTGGTTCCGGCGTGCTCGGCAGGTGCTTCAGGCGTATCCAGCAGGTGGTTCCGGCATGTCAGGCACGAGGTTCTGGCACGTCTGTGAGGTGGTTCCGGGATGCCCGACAATTGATTCTGGAGTGTCCAACAAGTGGTTCTGGTGTAGCTGGCAGGTGATTTTGGCATGTCCCGCAGGTGGTTCCAGTAAGTCGAGCAGGTGGTTCCGGTGTGCTCGGCATGTGGTTCCGGCGTGTCCAGCATGTGGTTCTGGCACGTCTGAGAGGTAGTTCCGGCATGCCCAGCAGGTGATTCTGGAGTGCCCACCAAGTGTTTCTGGCATAGCCGGCAGTTGATTTTGGCGTGTCCGACAGGTGGTTCTTGAGAGTGAAGCAGGTCGTTCCGGCATGCTCGGCAGGTGGTTCAGGCGTGTCCAGCAAGTGGTTGCGGTGTTTCTGGGAGGTGGTTCCGGCGTGTCCAGCACGTGGTTCTGGTACGTCTGAGAGCTTGTTACGGCATGCCCTGCATGTGATTCTGACGTGTCCGCCACGTGGTTCTGGCATAGCCAGCAGGTGATTTGGGTGTGTCCGGCAGGTGGTTCTGGCGTGCTTGGCAGGTGCTTCAGGCGTGTCCAGCAGGTGGTTCCGTTCTGTCCGGGAGGTGGTTCCGGCGTGTCTGGCACGTGGTTCTGGCACGTCTGAGAGGTGTTTCCAGCATTCTGGGAAGGTGATTCCAGATTGTCTGCCAAGTGGTTCTGGTGTAGCCGGCGGGTGATTTTGGCGTGTCCACCATGTGGTTCCGGCATGTTGAGCAGGTGCTCGGCAGGTGGTTCAGGCGTGTCCGGCAGGTGATTCTGGTCGTTCCGGGTGGTGGTTCCGTTGTGTCTCGCACGTGGTTCTGGCAGGTCTGAGAAGTGGTTCCAGCATGCCCGGCAGGTGATTTGGGAGTGTCCACCAAATGGTTTTGGTGTCGCCGGCAGGTGATTTTGGCGTGTCCGGAAGGTGGTTCCGGCGCGTCGAGCATTTGGTTGCGGCGTGCTAGGCAGGTGGTTCAGGCGTGTCCGGCAGGTGCTCCCACTCTGTCCTGGAGGTGGTTCCGGCGTGTCCGACCCATGTTTCTGGCACGCCTGAGGGGTGGTTCCAGCACGCCCGGCAGGTGATTTTGGAGTGTACGCCAAGTGGTTCTGGCGTATCCTGTCAGAGATTTTGGTGTGTCTGGCAGGTGGTTCCAGCGCGTCGAGCAGGTGGATCTGGCGTGCTCGGCAGCTGGTTCCGGTGTGTCCGGCACGTGGTTCTGACACGTCTGACAGGTGGTTCCCGCATGCCTGGCAGGAGTTTACGGAGTGTCCGGCAAGTGGTTCTGGCGTAGCCAGCAGGTAATTTTGGCATGTCCGGCCGGCGATTCAGGATAGTCGAGCAGGTGGTTCCGGCGTGCTCGGCAGGTGATTCAGGCGTGTCCAGCAGGTGGTTCTGGTCTGTCCGGGAGGTGGTTCCTCCATGTCCGGCACGTGGTTCTGACACATTTGAAAGGTGGTTCCGGCATGCCTGGCAGGTGATTCTGAAGTGTCCGCCAAGTTGTTCAGGCATGGCCGGCAGGGGATTCAGGCCAGTCGAGAAAGTGGTTCCGGCGTGCTTGGCTGTGGTGCAGGTGTGTCCGACATGTGGTTGCGGTCTGTCTGGGAGGTGGTTCCCGGGTGTCAGGCACTTGCTTCTGGCATGTCTGAGAATTGGTTCCGGCATGGCCTGCAGGTGATTCCGGAGTATCCGCCAAGTGCTTCTGGCATAGCCGGCAGATTATTTGGGCATGTCCTGCAAGGAGTTCAGGCGAGTCGGGCAGGTGGTTCAGGAGTGTCAGGCAGGTGGTTCCGGTCTGTCTGGGAGGTGGTTCCGGCGTGTCTGGGACATGCTTGTGGCACGTCGGAGAGGTTGTTACGGCATGCCCTGCATGTGATTCCGGAGTGTCCGCCAAATGGTTCTGGCGTAGCCAGCAGGTGATTTGGGTGTGTCCGCCAGGTGGGTTCAGTGAGTCGAGCAGGTGGTTCCGGCGTGCTCGGCAGGTGGTTCAGGCGTGTCCAGCATGTGGTTCCGGTCTGTCCGGGAGGTGGTTCTGGCGTGTCTGGCACGTGGTTCTGGGACGTCTGAGAGGTGGTTCCAGCATTCCGGGCAGGTGATTCCGGAGTGTCCGCCAAGTGGTTCTTGTGTAGCTGGCGGGTGATTTTGGCGTGTCCATCAGGTGGTTCCGGCGTGTTGAGCAGGTGTTTCCGGGTGCTTGGCAGGTGGTTCAGGTGTGTCCGGAAGCTGATTCCAGTCGTTCCGTGTGGTGGTTCCGGCGTGTCTGGCACGTGGTTCTGGCAGTTCTGAGAAGTGGTTCCGGCATGCCCGACAGGTGATTTGGGAGTGTCCACCAAATGGTTTTGGCGTCGCCGGCAGGAGATTTTGGCGTGTCCGGAAGGTGGTTCCGGCGCATCGAGCATTTGGTTCCGGCGTGCTAGGCAGGTGGTTCAGGCGTGTCCGGCAGGTGCTCCCACTCTGTCCTGGAGGTGGTTCTGGCGTGTCCGGCACATGGTTCTGGCACGTCTGAGAGGTGGTTCCGGCATGCCCGGCTGGTGATTCTGGAGTATCGCCAAGTGGTTCTGGCGTAGCCGTCAGGTTATTTTGGCGTGTCCAGAACGTGGTTCTGGCGAGTGGAGCACATTGTTTGTGCGAGCTCAGCAGGTGGTTCTACGTGTCCGGCAGGCGGTTGCAGTGCATCCGAGAGTGGTTCTGGCATATCTGGCACGTGGTTCTGGCACATCTGAGGGTTGGTTCCAGCATGCCAGGCAGGTGATTCCAGAGTGTCCGCCAAGTGCTTCCTGCGTAGCCAGCAGGTGACTTTGACGTTTATGGCAGGTGGTTCCAACAAGTCAAGCAGGTGGTTCCGGCATGCTCGCCAGGTGGTTCAGCCGTGTCGGACAGGTTGTTCCGGACTGTCCGGGAGGAGGTTCAGGCGTGTCGGGCATGTGGTACTGGCACGTCTGAGAGGTGGTACCGGGATCCCCGGGCCAGGATTCCGGAATGTCTGCCAAGTGGTTTGGTGTAGAATGCAGGTGATTTGGTGTTTCCAGAACGTGGCTCCTAAGTGTCGAGCAGTTGGTTCCGGGGTGCTCAGCAGGTGGTTCAGGCGTGTCCGGCAGGTGGTTGCGGTGAGTCCGGGAGGTGGTTCTGGCGCGTCTGGCACGTGCTTCTTGCACATCTGAGAAGTCATTCCGTCATGCCCGGCAGGTGATTCTGGACTGTCCGCCAAGTGGTTCTGAAGTAGCGGCAGGTGATTTTGGCACGTCTGGCAGGGGGTTCTGGCGAGTCGAGCAGGTGGTTCCAGCGTGCTAGGCAGGTGGTTCAGGCGTGTCCGGCAGGTGCTTCCTGTCTGTCCGGGAGGTGGCTCCGGAATATCTGGCACATGGTTCTGGCACATCTGGGAGGTGATTCCAGCCTGCCCAGCAGGTGATTCCAGAGTGTCCACCATGTGGTCCTGGTGTAGCCGGCCGGTGATTTTGGGGTGTCCGGCAGGTCGTTCTGGTTTGTCCGGGAGTTGGTTTCGGCGAAACGAAATGCTGGTTCAGGTGTGTTTGGCAGATGGCTCCGGTCTGTCCGGGAGGTGGTTCCGGCGTGTCGGGATTGTGGCTCTGGCACGTCTGAGAGGCTGTCCGGGGATCCCCAGTACGTGATTCCGGAGTGTCTGCCAGGTGTTTTGACGTAGAAAGCAGGTGATTTGGCGTGTCCAGAACGTGGCTTCTAAGAGTCGAGCAGTTGGTTCCGGGGTGCTCGGCAGGTGCTTCATCCGTGTCCGGCAGGTGGTTGCAGTGTCTCCAGGATGTGGTTCATGCGTTTCCGGCAGGTGGTTCCTGTCTATCCGGGAGGTAGTTCCGGCGTGTCGGGCACGTGGTTCTGGCACATATGAGAGGTGGTTCCGGGAAGCCTGGCAGGTGATTCTGGAGTGCCCACCAAGTGTTTCTGGCATAGCCGGCAGTTGATTTTTGGCGTGTCCGACAGGTGGTTCTTGAGAGTGAAGCAGGTGGTTCCGGCGTGCTCGGCAGGTGCTTCAGGCGTATCCAGCAGGTGGTTCCGGCATGTCAGGCACGAGGTTCTGGCACGTCTGTGAGGTGGTTCCGGGATGCCCGACAATTGATTCTGGAGTGTCCAACAAGTGGTTCTGGTGTAGCTGGCAGGTGATTTTGGCATGTCCCGCAGGTGGTTCCAGTAAGTCGAGCAGGTGGTTCCGGTGTGCTCGGCATGTGGTTCCGGCGTGTCCAGCATGTGGTTCTGGCACGTCTGAGAGGTAGTTCCGGCATGCCCAGCAGGTGATTCTGGAGTGCCCACCAAGTGTTTCTGGCATAGCCGGCAGTTGATTTTGGCGTGTCCGACAGGTGGTTCTTGAGAGTGAAGCAGGTCGTTCCGGCATGCTCGGCAGGTGGTTCAGGCGTGTCCAGCAAGTGGTTGCGGTGTTTCTGGGAGGTGGTTCCGGCGTGTCCAGCACGTGGTTCTGGTACGTCTGAGAGCTTGTTACGGCATGCCCTGCATGTGATTCTGACGTGTCCGCCACGTGGTTCTGGCATAGCCAGCAGGTGATTTGGGTGTGTCCGGCAGGTGGTTCTGGCGTGCTTGGCAGGTGCTTCAGGCGTGTCCAGCAGGTGGTTCCGTTCTGTCCGGGAGGTGGTTCCGGCGTGTCTGGCACGTGGTTCTGGCACGTCTGAGAGGTGTTTCCAGCATTCTGGGAAGGTGATTCCAGATTGTCTGCCAAGTGGTTCTGGTGTAGCCGGCGGGTGATTTTGGCGTGTCCACCATGTGGTTCCGGCATGTTGAGCAGGTGCTCGGCAGGTGGTTCAGGCGTGTCCGGCAGGTGATTCTGGTCGTTCCGGGTGGTGGTTCCGTTGTGTCTCGCACGTGGTTCTGGCAGGTCTGAGAAGTGGTTCCAGCATGCCCGGCAGGTGATTTGGGAGTGTCCACCAAATGGTTTTGGTGTCGCCGGCAGGTGATTTTGGCGTGTCCGGAAGGTGGTTCCGGCGCGTCGAGCATTTGGTTGCGGCGTGCTAGGCAGGTGGTTCAGGCGTGTCCGGCAGGTGCTCCCACTCTGTCCTGGAGGTGGTTCCGGCGTGTCCGACCCATGTTTCTGGCACGCCTGAGGGGTGGTTCCAGCACGCCCGGCAGGTGATTTTGGAGTGTACGCCAAGTGGTTCTGGCGTATCCTGTCAGAGATTTTGGTGTGTCTGGCAGGTGGTTCCAGCGCGTCGAGCAGGTGGATCTGGCGTGCTCGGCAGCTGGTTCCGGTGTGTCCGGCACGTGGTTCTGACACGTCTGACAGGTGGTTCCCGCATGCCTGGCAGGAGTTTACGGAGTGTCCGGCAAGTGGTTCTGGCGTAGCCAGCAGGTAATTTTGGCATGTCCGGCCGGCGATTCAGGATAGTCGAGCAGGTGGTTCCGGCGTGCTCGGCAGGTGATTCAGGCGTGTCCAGCAGGTGGTTCTGGTCTGTCCGGGAGGTGGTTCCTCCATGTCCGGCACGTGGTTCTGACACATTTGAAAGGTGGTTCCGGCATGCCTGGCAGGTGATTCTGAAGTGTCCGCCAAGTTGTTCAGGCATGGCCGGCAGGGGATTCAGGCCAGTCGAGAAAGTGGTTCCGGCGTGCTTGGCTGTGGTGCAGGTGTGTCCGACATGTGGTTGCGGTCTGTCTGGGAGGTGGTTCCCGGGTGTCAGGCACTTGCTTCTGGCATGTCTGAGAATTGGTTCCGGCATGGCCTGCAGGTGATTCCGGAGTATCCGCCAAGTGCTTCTGGCATAGCCGGCAGATTATTTGGGCATGTCCTGCAAGGAGTTCAGGCGAGTCGGGCAGGTGGTTCAGGAGTGTCAGGCAGGTGGTTCCGGTCTGTCTGGGAGGTGGTTCCGGCGTGTCTGGGACATGCTTGTGGCACGTCGGAGAGGTTGTTACGGCATGCCCTGCATGTGATTCCGGAGTGTCCGCCAAATGGTTCTGGCGTAGCCAGCAGGTGATTTGGGTGTGTCCGCCAGGTGGGTTCAGTGAGTCGAGCAGGTGGTTCCGGCGTGCTCGGCAGGTGGTTCAGGCGTGTCCAGCATGTGGTTCCGGTCTGTCCGGGAGGTGGTTCTGGCGTGTCTGGCACGTGGTTCTGGGACGTCTGAGAGGTGGTTCCAGCATTCCGGGCAGGTGATTCCGGAGTGTCCGCCAAGTGGTTCTTGTGTAGCTGGCGGGTGATTTTGGCGTGTCCATCAGGTGGTTCCGGCGTGTTGAGCAGGTGTTTCCGGGTGCTTGGCAGGTGGTTCAGGTGTGTCCGGAAGCTGATTCCAGTCGTTCCGTGTGGTGGTTCCGGCGTGTCTGGCACGTGGTTCTGGCAGTTCTGAGAAGTGGTTCCGGCATGCCCGACAGGTGATTTGGGAGTGTCCACCAAATGGTTTTGGCGTCGCCGGCAGGAGATTTTGGCGTGTCCGGAAGGTGGTTCCGGCGCATCGAGCATTTGGTTCCGGCGTGCTAGGCAGGTGGTTCAGGCGTGTCCGGCAGGTGCTCCCACTCTGTCCTGGAGGTGGTTCTGGCGTGTCCGGCACATGGTTCTGGCACGTCTGAGAGGTGGTTCCGGCATGCCCGGCTGGTGATTCTGGAGTATCGCCAAGTGGTTCTGGCGTAGCCGTCAGGTTATTTTGGCGTGTCCAGAACGTGGTTCTGGCGAGTGGAGCACATTGTTTGTGCGAGCTCAGCAGGTGGTTCTACGTGTCCGGCAGGCGGTTGCAGTGCATCCGAGAGTGGTTCTGGCATATCTGGCACGTGGTTCTGGCACATCTGAGGGTTGGTTCCAGCATGCCAGGCAGGTGATTCCAGAGTGTCCGCCAAGTGCTTCCTGCGTAGCCAGCAGGTGACTTTGACGTTTATGGCAGGTGGTTCCAACAAGTCAAGCAGGTGGTTCCGGCATGCTCGCCAGGTGGTTCAGCCGTGTCGGACAGGTTGTTCCGGACTGTCCGGGAGGAGGTTCAGGCGTGTCGGGCATGTGGTACTGGCACGTCTGAGAGGTGGTACCGGGATCCCCGGCCCAGGATTCCGGAATGTCTGCCAAGTGGTTTGGTGTAGAATGCAGGTGATTTGGTGTTTCCAGAACGTGGCTCCTAAGTGTCGAGCAGTTGGTTCCGGGGTGCTCAGCAGGTGGTTCAGGCGTGTCCGGCAGGTGGTTGCGGTGAGTCCGGGAGGTGGTTCTGGCGCGTCTGGCACGTGCTTCTTGCACATCTGAGAAGTCATTCCGTCATGCCCGGCAGGTGATTCTGGACTGTCCGCCAAGTGGTTCTGAAGTAGCGGCAGGTGATTTTGGCACGTCTGGCAGGGGGTTCTGGCGAGTCGAGCAGGTGGTTCCAGCGTGCTAGGCAGGTGGTTCAGGCGTGTCCGGCAGGTGCTTCCTGTCTGTCCGGGAGGTGGCTCCGGAATATCTGGCACATGGTTCTGGCACATCTGGGAGGTGATTCCAGCCTGCCCAGCAGGTGATTCCAGAGTGTCCACCATGTGGTCCTGGTGTAGCCGGCCGGTGATTTTGGGGTGTCCGGCAGGTCGTTCTGGTTTGTCCGGGAGTTGGTTCCGGCGAAACGAAATGCTGGTTCAGGTGTGTTTGGCAGATGGCTCCGGTCTGTCCGGGAGGTGGTTCCGGCGTGTCGGGATTGTGGCTCTGGCACGTCTGAGAGGCTGTTCGGGGATCCCCAGTACGTGATTCCGGAGTGTCTGCCAGGTGTTTTGACGTAGAAAGCAGGTGATTTGGCGTGTCCAGAACGTGGCTTCTAAGAGTCGAGCAGTTGGTTCCGGGGTGCTCGGCAGGTGCTTCATCCGTGTCCGGCAGGTGGTTGCAGTGTCTCCAGGATGTGGTTCATGCGTTTCCGGCAGGTGGTTCCTGTCTATCCGGGAGGTAGTTCCGGCGTGTCGGGCACGTGGTTCTGGCACATATGAGAGGTGGTTCCGGGAAGCCTGGCAGGTGATTCTGGAGTGCCCACCAAGTGTTTCTGGCATAGCCGGCAGTTGATTTTTGGCGTGTCCGACAGGTGGTTCTTGAGAGTGAAGCAGGTGGTTCCGGCGTGCTCGGCAGGTGCTTCAGGCGTATCCAGCAGGTGGTTCCGGCATGTCAGGCACGAGGTTCTGGCACGTCTGTGAGGTGGTTCCGGGATGCCCGACAATTGATTCTGGAGTGTCCAACAAGTGGTTCTGGTGTAGCTGGCAGGTGATTTTGGCATGTCCCGCAGGTGGTTCCAGTAAGTCGAGCAGGTGGTTCCGGTGTGCTCGGCATGTGGTTCCGGCGTGTCCAGCATGTGGTTCTGGCACGTCTGAGAGGTAGTTCCGGCATGCCCAGCAGGTGATTCTGGAGTGCCCACCAAGTGTTTCTGGCATAGCCGGCAGTTGATTTTGGCGTGTCCGACAGGTGGTTCTTGAGAGTGAAGCAGGTCGTTCCGGCATGCTCGGCAGGTGGTTCAGGCGTGTCCAGCAAGTGGTTGCGGTGTTTCTGGGAGGTGGTTCCGGCGTGTCCAGCACGTGGTTCTGGTACGTCTGAGAGCTTGTTACGGCATGCCCTGCATGTGATTCTGACGTGTCCGCCACGTGGTTCTGGCATAGCCAGCAGGTGATTTGGGTGTGTCCGGCAGGTGGTTCTGGCGTGCTTGGCAGGTGCTTCAGGCGTGTCCAGCAGGTGGTTCCGTTCTGTCCGGGAGGTGGTTCCGGCGTGTCTGGCACGTGGTTCTGGCACGTCTGAGAGGTGTTTCCAGCATGCTGGGAAGGTGATTCCAGATTGTCTGCCAAGTGGTTCTGGTGTAGCCGGCGGGTGATTTTGGCGTGTCCACCATGTGGTTCCGGCATGTTGAGCAGGTGCTCGGCAGGTGGTTCAGGCGTGTCCGGCAGGTGATTCTGGTCGTTCCGTGTGGTGGTTCCGTTGTGTCTCGCACGTGGTTCTGGCAGGTCTGAGAAGTGGTTCCAGCATGCCCGGCAGGTGATTTGGGAGTGTCCACCAAATGGTTTTGGTGTCGCCGGCAGGTGATTTTGGCGTGTCCGGAAGGTGGTTCCGGCGCGTCGAGCATTTGGTTCCGGCGTGCTAGGCAGGTGGTTCAGGCGTGTCCGGCAGGTGCTCCCACTCTGTCCTGGAGGTGGTTCCGGCGTGTCCGACCCATGTTTCTGGCACGCCTGAGGGGTGGTTCCAGCACGCCCGGCAGGTGATTTTGGAGTGTACGCCAAGTGGTTCTGGCGTATCCTGTCAGAGATTTTGGTGTGTCTGGCAGGTGGTTCCAGCGCGTCGAGCAGGTGGATCTGGCGTGCTCGGCAGCTGGTTCCGGTGTGTCCGGCACGTGGTTCTGACACGTCTGACAGGTGGTTCCCGCATGCCTGGCAGGAGTTTACGGAGTGTCCGGCAAGTGGTTCTGGCGTAGCCAGCAGGTAATTTTGGCATGTCCGGCCGGCGATTCAGGATAGTCGAGCAGGTGGTTCCGGCGTGCTCGGCAGGTGATTCAGGCGTGTCCAGCAGGTGGTTCTGGTCTGTCCGGGAGGTGGTTCCTCCATGTCCGGCACGTGGTTCTGACACATTTGAAAGGTGGTTCCGGCATGCCTGGCAAGTGATTCTGAAGTGTCCGCCAAGTTGTTCTGGCATGGCCGGCAGGGGATTCAGGCCAGTCGAGAAAGTGGTTCCGGCGTGCTTGGCTGTGGTGCAGGCGTGTCCGAGATGTGGTTGCGGTCTGTCTGGGAGGTGGTTCCCGGGTGTCAGGCACTTGCTTCTGGCATGTCTGAGAATTGGTTCCGGCATGGCCTGCAGGTGATTCCGGAGTATCCGCCAAGTGCTTCTGGCATAGCCGGCAGATTATTTGGGCATGTCCTGCAAGGAGTTCAGGCGAGTCGGGCAGGTGGTTCAGGAGTGTCAGGCAGGTGGTTCCGGTCTGTCTGGGAGGTGGTTCCGGCGTGTCTGGGACATGCTTGTGGCACGTCTGAGAGGTTGTTACGGCATGCCCTGCATGTGATTCCGGAGTGTCCGCCAAATGGTTCTGGCGTAGCCAGCAGGTGATTTGGGTGTGTCCGCCAGGTGGGTTCGGTGAGTCGAGCAGGAGGTTCCGGCGTGCTCGGCAGGTGGTTCAGGCGTGTCCAGCATGTGGTTCCGGTCTGTCCGGGAGGTGGTTCTGGCGTGTCTGGCACGTGGTTCTGGGATGTCTGAGAGGTGGTTCCAGCATTCCGGGCAGGTGATTCCGGAGTGTCCGCCAAGTGGTTCTTGTGTAGCTGGCGGGTGATTTTGGCGTGTCCATCAGGTGGTTCCGGCGTGTTGAGCAGGTGTTTCCGGGTGCTTGGCAGGTGGTTCAGGTGTGTCCGGAAGCTGATTCCAGTCGTTCCGTGTGGTGGTTCCGGCGTGTCTGGCACGTGGTTCTGGCAGTTCTGAGAAGTGGTTCCGGCATGCCCGACAGGTGATTTGGGAGTGTCCACCAAATGGTTTTGGCGTCGCCGGCAGGAGATTTTGGCGTGTCCGGAAGGTGGTTCCGGCGCATCGAGCATTTGGTTCCGGCGTGCTAGGCAGGTGGTTCAGGCGTGTCCGGCAGGTGCTCCCACTCTGTCCTGGAGGTGGTTCTGGCGTGTCCGGCACATGGTTCTGGCACGTCTGAGAGGTGGTTCCGGCATGCCCGGCTGGTGATTCTGGAGTATCGCCAAGTGGTTCTGGCGTAGCCGTCAGGTTATTTTGGCGTGTCCAGAACGTGGTTCTGGCGAGTGGAGCACATTGTTTGTGCGAGCTCAGCAGGTGGTTCTACGTGTCCGGCAGGCGGTTGCAGTGCATCCGAGAGTGGTTCTGGCATATCTGGCACGTGGTTCTGGCACATCTGAGGGTTGGTTCCAGCATGCCAGGCAGGTGATTCCAGAGTGTCCGCCAAGTGCTTCCTGCGTAGCCAGCAGGTGACTTTGACGTTTATGGCAGGTGGTTCCAACAAGTCAAGCAGGTGGTTCCGGCATGCTCGCCAGGTGGTTCAGCCGTGTCGGACAGGTTGTTCCGGACTGTCCGGGAGGAGGTTCAGGCGTGTCGGGCATGTGGTACTGGCACGTCTGAGAGGTGGTACCGGGATCCCCGGCCCAGGATTCCGGAATGTCTGCCAAGTGGTTTGGTGTAGAATGCAGGTGATTTGGTGTTTCCAGAACGTGGCTCCTAAGTGTCGAGCAGTTGGTTCCGGGGTGCTCAGCAGGTGGTTCAGGCGTGTCCGGCAGGTGGTTGCGGTGAGTCCGGGAGGTGGTTCTGGCGCGTCTGGCACGTGCTTCTTGCACATCTGAGAAGTCATTCCGTCATGCCCGGCAGGTGATTCTGGACTGTCCGCCAAGTGGTTCTGAAGTAGCGGCAGGTGATTTTGGCACGTCTGGCAGGGGGTTCTGGCGAGTCGAGCAGGTGGTTCCAGCGTGCTAGGCAGGTGGTTCAGGCGTGTCCGGCAGGTGCTTCCTGTCTGTCCGGGAGGTGGCTCCGGAATATCTGGCACATGGTTCTGGCACATCTGGGAGGTGATTCCAGCCTGCCCAGTGGTGATTCCAGAGTGTCCACCATGTGGTCCTGGTGTAGCCGGCCGGTGATTTTGGGGTGTCCGGCAGGTCGTTCTGGTTTGTCCGGGAGTTGGTTCCGGCGAAACGAAATGCTGGTTCAGGTGTGTTTGGCAGATGGCTCCGGTCTGTCCGGGAGGTGGTTCCGGCGTGTCGGGATTGTGGCTCTGGCACGTCTGAGAGGCTGTTCGGGGATCCCCAGTACGTGATTCCGGAGTGTCTGCCAGGTGTTTTGACGTAGAAAGCAGGTGATTTGGCGTGTCCAGAACGTGGCTTCTAAGAGTCGAGCAGTTGGTTCCGGGGTGCTCGGCAGGTGCTTCATCCGTGTCCGGCAGGTGGTTGCAGTGTCTCCAGGATGTGGTTCATGCGTTTCCGGCAGGTGGTTCCTGTCTATCCGGGAGGTAGTTCCGGCGTGTCGGGCACGTGGTTCTGGCACATATGAGAGGTGGTTCCGGGAAGCCTGGCAGGTGATTCTGGAGTGCCCACCAAGTGTTTCTGGCATAGCCGGCAGTTGATTTTTGGCGTGTCCGACAGGTGGTTCTTGAGAGTGAAGCAGGTGGTTCCGGCGTGCTCGGCAGGTGCTTCAGGCGTATCCAGCAGGTGGTTCCGGCATGTCAGGCACGAGGTTCTGGCACGTCTGTGAGGTGGTTCCGGGATGCCCGACAATTGATTCTGGAGTGTCCAACAAGTGGTTCTGGTGTAGCTGGCAGGTGATTTTGGCATGTCCCGCAGGTGGTTCCAGTAAGTCGAGCAGGTGGTTCCGGTGTGCTCGGCATGTGGTTCCGGCGTGTCCAGCATGTGGTTCTGGCACGTCTGAGAGGTAGTTCCGGCATGCCCAGCAGGTGATTCTGGAGTGCCCACCAAGTGTTTCTGGCATAGCCGGCAGTTGATTTTGGCGTGTCCGACAGGTGGTTCTTGAGAGTGAAGCAGGTCGTTCCGGCATGCTCGGCAGGTGGTTCAGGCGTGTCCAGCAAGTGGTTGCGGTGTTTCTGGGAGGTGGTTCCGGCGTGTCCAGCACGTGGTTCTGGTACGTCTGAGAGCTTGTTACGGCATGCCCTGCATGTGATTCTGACGTGTCCGCCACGTGGTTCTGGCATAGCCAGCAGGTGATTTGGGTGTGTCCGGCAGGTGGTTCTGGCGTGCTTGGCAGGTGCTTCAGGCGTGTCCAGCAGGTGGTTCCGTTCTGTCCGGGAGGTGGTTCCGGCGTGTCTGGCACGTGGTTCTGGCACGTCTGAGAGGTGTTTCCAGCATGCTGGGAAGGTGATTCCAGATTGTCTGCCAAGTGGTTCTGGTGTAGCCGGCGGGTGATTTTGGCGTGTCCACCATGTGGTTCCGGCATGTTGAGCAGGTGCTCGGCAGGTGGTTCAGGCGTGTCCGGCAGGTGATTCTGGTCGTTCCGTGTGGTGGTTCCGTTGTGTCTCGCACGTGGTTCTGGCAGGTCTGAGAAGTGGTTCCAGCATGCCCGGCAGGTGATTTGGGAGTGTCCACCAAATGGTTTTGGTGTCGCCGGCAGGTGATTTTGGCGTGTCCGGAAGGTGGTTCCGGCGCGTCGAGCATTTGGTTGCGGCGTGCTAGGCAGGTGGTTCAGGCGTGTCCGGCAGGTGCTCCCACTCTGTCCTGGAGGTGGTTCCGGCGTGTCCGACCCATGTTTCTGGCACGCCTGAGGGGTGGTTCCAGCACGCCCGGCAGGTGATTTTGGAGTGTACGCCAAGTGGTTCTGGCGTATCCTGTCAGAGATTTTGGTGTGTCTGGCAGGTGGTTCCAGCGCGTCGAGCAGGTGGATCTGGCGTGCTCGGCAGCTGGTTCCGGTGTGTCCGGCACGTGGTTCTGACACGTCTGACAGGTGGTTCCCGCATGCCTGGCAGGAGTTTACGGAGTGTCCGGCAAGTGGTTCTGGCGTAGCCAGCAGGTAATTTTGGCATGTCCGGCCGGCGATTCAGGATAGTCGAGCAGGTGGTTCCGGCGTGCTCGGCAGGTGATTCAGGCGTGTCCAGCAGGTGGTTCTGGTCTGTCCGGGAGGTGGTTCCTCCATGTCCGGCACGTGGTTCTGACACATTTGAAAGGTGGTTCCGGCATGCCTGGCAAGTGATTCTGAAGTGTCCGCCAAGTTGTTCTGGCATGGCCGGCAGGGGATTCAGGCCAGTCGAGAAAGTGGTTCCGGCGTGCTTGGCTGTGGTGCAGGCGTGTCCGACATGTGGTTGCGGTCTGTCTGGGAGGTGGTTCCCGGGTGTCAGGCACTTGCTTCTGGCATGTCTGAGAATTGGTTCCGGCATGGCCTGCAGGTGATTCCGGAGTATCCGCCAAGTGCTTCTGGCATAGCCGGCAGATTATTTGGGCATGTCCTGCAAGGAGTTCAGGCGAGTCGGGCAGGTGGTTCAGGAGTGTCAGGCAGGTGGTTCCGGTCTGTCTGGGAGGTGGTTCCGGCGTGTCTGGGACATGCTTGTGGCACGTCGGAGAGGTTGTTACGGCATGCCCTGCATGTGATTCCGGAGTGTCCGCCAAATGGTTCTGGCGTAGCCAGCAGGTGATTTGGGTGTGTCCGCCAGGTGGGTTCGGTGAGTCGAGCAGGTGGTTCCGGCGTGCTCGGCAGGTGGTTCAGGCGTGTCCAGCATGTGGTTCCGGTCTGTCCGGGAGGTGGTTCTGGCGTGTCTGGCACGTGGTTCTGGGACGTCTGAGAGGTGGTTCCAGCATTCCGGGCAGGTGATTCCGGAGTGTCCGCCAAGTGGTTCTTGTGTAGCTGGCGGGTGATTTTGGCGTGTCCATCAGGTGGTTCCGGCGTGTTGAGCAGGTGTTTCCGGGTGCTTGGCAGGTGGTTCAGGTGTGTCCGGAAGCTGATTCCAGTCGTTCCGTGTGGTGGTTCCGGCGTGTCTGGCACGTGGTTCTGGCAGTTCTGACAAGTGGTTCCGGCATGCCCGACAGGTGATTTGGGAGTGTCCACCAAATGGTTTTGGCGTCGCCGGCAGGAGATTTTGGCGTGTCCGGAAGGTGGTTCCGGCGCATCGAGCATTTGGTTCCGGCGTGCTAGGCAGGTGGTTCAGGCGTGTCCGGCAGGTGCTCCCACTCTGTCCTGGAGGTGGTTCTGGCGTGTCCGGCACATGGTTCTGGCACGTCTGAGAGGTGGTTCCGGCATGCCCGGCTGGTGATTCTGGAGTATCGCCAAGTGGTTCTGGCGTAGCCGTCAGGTTATTTTGGCGTGTCCAGAACGTGGTTCTGGCGAGTGGAGCACATTGTTTGTGCGAGCTCAGCAGGTGGTTCTACGTGTCCGGCAGGCGGTTGCAGTGCATCCGAGAGTGGTTCTGGCATATCTGGCACGTGGTTCTGGCACATCTGAGGGTTGGTTCCAGCATGCCAGGCAGGTGATTCCAGAGTGTCCGCCAAGTGCTTCCTGCGTAGCCAGCAGGTGACTTTGACGTTTATGGCAGGTGGTTCCAACAAGTCAAGCAGGTGGTTCCGGCATGCTCGCCAGGTGGTTCAGCCGTGTCGGACAGGTTGTTCCAGACTGTCCGGGAGGAGGTTCAGGCGTGTCGGGCATGTGGTACTGGCACGTCTGAGAGGTGGTACCGGGATCCCCGGCCCAGGATTCCGGAATGTCTGCCAAGTGGTTTGGTGTAGAATGCAGGTGATTTGGTGTTTCCAGAACGTGGCTCCTAAGTGTCGAGCAGTTGGTTCCGGGGTGCTCAGCAGGTGGTTCAGGCGTGTCCGGCAGGTGGTTGCGGTGAGTCCGGGAGGTGGTTCTGGCGCGTCTGGCACGTGCTTCTTGCACATCTGAGAAGTCATTCCGTCATGCCCGGCAGGTGATTCTGGACTGTCCGCCAAGTGGTTCTGAAGTAGCGGCAGGTGATTTTGGCACGTCTGGCAGGGGGTTCTGGCGAGTCGAGCAGGTGGTTCCAGCGTGCTAGGCAGGTGGTTCAGGCGTGTCCGGCAGGTGCTTCCTGTCTGTCCGGGAGGTGGCTCCGGAATATCTGGCACATGGTTCTGGCACATCTGGGAGGTGATTCCAGCCTGCCCAGCAGGTGATTCCGGAGTGTCCACCATGTGGTCCTGGTGTAGCCGGCCGGTGATTTTGGGGTGTCCGGCAGGTCGTTCTGGTTTGTCCGGGAGTTGGTTCCGGCGAAACGAAATGCTGGTTCAGGTGTGTTTGGCAGATGGCTCCGGTCTGTCCGGGAGGTGGTTCCGGCGTGTCGGGATTGTGGCTCTGGCACGTCTGAGAGGCTGTTCGGGGATCCCCAGTACGTGATTCCGGAGTGTCTGCCAGGTGTTTTGACGTAGAAAGCAGGTGATTTGGCGTGTCCAGAACGTGGCTTCTAAGAGTCGAGCAGTTGGTTCCGGGGTGCTCGGCAGGTGCTTCATCCGTGTCCGGCAGGTGGTTGCAGTGTCTCCAGGATGTGGTTCATGCGTTTCCGGCAGGTGGTTCCTGTCTATCCGGGAGGTAGTTCCGGCGTGTCGGGCACGTGGTTCTGGCACATATGAGAGGTGGTTCCGGGAAGCCTGGCAGGTGATTCTGCAGTGCCCACCAAGTGTTTCTGGCATAGCCGGCAGTTGATTTTTGGCGTGTCCGACAGGTGGTTCTTGAGAGTGAAGCAGGTGGTTCCGGCGTGCTCGGCAGGTGCTTCAGGCGTATCCAGCAGGTGGTTCCGGCATGTCAGGCACGAGGTTCTGGCACGTCTGAGAGGTGGTTCCGGGATGCCCGACAATTGATTCTGGAGTGTCCAACAAGTGGTTCAGGTGTAGCTGGCAGGTGATTTTGGCATGTCCCGCAGGTGGTTCCAGTAAGTCGAGCAGGTGGTTCCGGTGTGCTCGGCATGTGGTTCCGGTGTGTCCAGCATGTGGTTCTGGCACGTCTGAGAGGTAGTTCCGGCATGCCCAGCAGGTGATTCTGGAGTGCCCACCAAGTGTTTCTGGCATAGCCGGCGGTTGATTTTGGCGTGTCCGACAGGTGATTCTTGAGAGTGAAGCAGGTCGTTCCGGCATGCTCGGGAGGTGCTTCAGGCGTGTCCAGCAGGTGGTTCCGTTCTGTCCGGGAGGTGGTTCCGGCGTGTCTGGCACGTGGTTCTGGCACGTCTGAGAGGTGTTTCCAGCATGCTGGGAAGGTGATTCCAGATTGTCTGCCAAGTGGTTCCGGTGTAGCCGGTGGGTGATTTTGGCGTGTCCACCATGTGGTTCCGGCATGTTGAGCAGGTGCTCGGCAGGTGGTTCAGGCGTGTCCGGCAGGTGATTCTGGTCGTTCCGGGTGGTGGTTCCGTTGTGTCTCGCACGTGGTTCTGGCAGGTCTGAGAAGTGGTTCCAGCATGCCCGGCAGGTGATTTGGGAGTGTCCACCAAATGGTTTTGGCGTCGCCGGCAGGTGATTTTGGCGTGTCCAGAAGGTGGTTCCGGCGCGTCGAGCATTTGGTTCCGGCGTGCTAGGCAGGTGGTTCAGGCGTGTCCGGCAGGTGCTCCCACTCTGTCCTGGAGGTGGTTCCGGCGTGTCCGACCCATGTTTCTGGCACGCCTGAGGGGTGGTTCCAGCACGCCCGGCAGGTGATTTTGGAGTGTACGCCAAGTGGTTCTGGCGTATCCTGTCAGAGATTTTGGTGTGTCTGGCAGGTGGTTCCAGCGAGTCGAGCAGGTGGATCTGGCGTGCTCGGCAGCTGGTTCCGGTGTGTCCGGCACGTGGTTCTGACACGTCTGACAGGTGGTTCCCGCATGCCTGGCAGGAGTTTACGGAGTGTCCGGCAAGTGGTTCTGGCGTAGCCAGCAGGTGATTTTGGCATGTCCGGCCGGCGATTCAGGATAGTCGAGCAGGTGGTTCCGGCGTGCTCGGCAGGTGATTCAGGCGTGTCCAGCAGGTGGTTCTGGTCTGTCCGGGAGGTGGTTCCTCCATGTCCGGCACGTGGTTCTGACACATTTGAAAGGTGGTTCCGGCATGCCTGGCAGGTGATTCTGAAGTGTCCGCCAAGTTGTTCTGGCATGGCCGGCAGGGGATTCAGGCCAGTCGAGAAAGTGGTTCCGGCGTGCTTGGCTGTGGTGCAGGCGTGTCCGACATGTGGTTGCGGTCTGTCTGGGAGGTGGTTCCCGGGTGTCAGGCACTTGCTTCTGGCATGTCTGAGAAGTGGTTCCGGCATGGCCTGCAGGTGATTCCGGAGTATCCGCCAAGTGCTTCTGGCATAGCCGGCAGATTATTTGGGCATGTCCTGCAGGGAGTTCAGGCGAGTCGGGCAGGTGGTTCAGGAGTGTCAGGCAGGTGGTTCCGGTCTGTCTGGGAGGTGGTTCCGGCATGTCTGGGACATGCTTGTGGCACGTCTGAGAGGTTGTTACGGCATGCCCTGCATGTGATTCCGGAGTGTCCGCCAAATGGTTCTGGCGTAGCCAGCAGGTGATTTGGGTGTGTCCGCCAGGTGGGTTCGGTGAGTCGAGCAGGTGGTTCCGGCGTGCTCGGCAGGTGGTTCAGGCGTGTCCAGCATGTGGTTCCGGTCTGTCCGGGAGGTGGTTCTGGCGTGTCTGGCACGTGGTTCTGGGACGTCTGAGAGGTGGTTCCAGCATTCCGGGCAGGTGATTCCGGAGTGTCCGCCAAGTGGTTCTTGTGTAGCTGGCGGGTGATTTTGGCGTGTCCATCAGGTGGTTCCGGCGTGTTGAGCAGGTGTTTCCGGGTGCTTGGCAGGTGGTTCAGGTGTGTCCGGAAGCTGATTCCAGTCGTTCCGTGTGGTGGTTCCGGCGTGTCTGGCACGTGGTTCTGGCAGTTCTGACAAGTGGTTCCGGCATGCCCGACAGGTGATTTGGGAGTGTCCACCAAATGGTTTTGGCGTCGCCGGCAGGAGATTTTGGCGTGTCCGGAAGGTGGTTCCGGCGCATCGAGCATTTGGTTCCGGCGTGCTAGGCAGGTAGTTCAGGCGTGTCCGGCAGGTGCTCCCACTCTGTCCTGGAGGTGGTTCTGGCGTGTCCGGCACATGGTTCTGGCACGTCTGAGAGGTGGTTCCGGCATGCCCGGCTGGTGATTCTGGAGTATCGCCAAGTGGTTCTGGCGTAGCCGTCAGGTTATTTTGGCGTGTCCAGAACGTGGTTCTGGCGAGTGGAGCACGTTGTTTGTGCGAGCTCAGCAGGTGGTTCTACGTGTCCGGCAGGTGGTTGCAGTGCATCCGAGAGTGGTTCTGGCATATCTGGCACGTGGTTCTGGCACATCTGAGGGTTGGTTCCAGCATGCCAGGCAGGTGATTCCAGAGTGTCCGCCAAGTGCTTCCTGCGTAGCCAGCAGGTGACTTTGACGTTTATGGCAGGTGGTTCCAACAAGTCAAGCAGGTGGTTCCGGCATGCTCGCCAGGTGGTTCAGCCGTGTCGGACAGGTTGTTCCGGACTGTCCGGGAGGAGGTTCAGGCGTGTCGGGCATGTGGTACTGGCACGTCTGAGAGGTGGTACCGGGATCCCCGGCCCATGATTCCGGAATGTCTGCCAAGTGGTTTGGTGTAGAATGCAGGTGATTTGGTGTTTCCAGAACGTGGCTCCTAAGTGTCGAGCAGTTGGTTCCGGGGTGCTCAGCAGGTGGTTCAGGCGTGTCCGGCAGGTGGTTGCGGTGAGTCCGGGAGGTGGTTCTGGCGCGTCTGGCACGTGCTTCTTGCACATCTGAGAAGTCATTCCGTCATGCCCGGCAGGTGATTCTGGACTGTCCGCCAAGTGGTTCTGAAGTAGCGGCAGGTGATTTTGGCATGTCTGGCAGGGGGTTCTGGCGAGTCGAGCAGGTGGTTCCAGCGTGCTAGGCAGGTGGTTCAGGCGTGTCCGGCAGGTGCTTCCTGTCTGTCCGGGAGGTGGCTCCGGAATATCTGGCACATGGTTCTGGCACATGTGGGAGGTGATTCCAGCCTGCCCAGCAGGTGATTCCGGAGTGTCCACCATGTGGTCCTGGTGTAGCCGGCCGGTGATTTTGGGGTGTCCGGCAGGTCGTTCTGGTTTGTCCGGGAGTTGGTTCCGGCGAAACGAAATGCTGGTTCAGGTGTGTTTGGCAGATGGCTCCGGTCTGTCCGGGAGGTGGTTCCGGCGTGTCGGGATTGTGGCTCTGGCACGTCTGAGAGGCTGTCCGGGGATCCCCAGTACGTGATTCCGGAGTGTCTGCCAAGTGTTTTGACGTAGAAAGCAGGTGATTTGGCGTGTCCAGAACGTGGCTTCTAAGAGTCGAGCAGTTGGTTCCGGGGTGCTCGGCAGGTGCTTCATCCGTGTCCGGCAGGTGGTTGCAGTGTCTCCAGGATGTGGTTCATGCGTTTCCGGCAGGTGGTTCCTGTCTATCCGGGAGGTAGTTCCGGCGTGTCGGGCACGTGGTTCTGGCACATATGAGAGGTGGTTCCGGGAAGCCTGGCAGGTGATTCTGGAGTGCCCACCAAGTGTTTCTGGCATAGCCGGCAGTTGATTTTTGGCGTGTCCGACAGGTGGTTCTTGAGAGTGAAGCAGGTGGTTCCGGCGTGCTCGGCAGGTGCTTCAGGCGTATCCAGCAGGTGGTTCCGGCATGTCAGGCACGAGGTTCTGGCACGTCTGAGAGGTGGTTCCGGGATGCCCGACAATTGATTCTGGAGTGTCCAACAAGTGGTTCAGGTGTAGCTGGCAGGTGATTTTGGCATGTCCCGCAGGTGGTTCCAGTAAGTCGAGCAGGTGGTTCCGGTGTGCTCGGCATGTGGTTCCGGCGTGTCCAGCATGTGGTTCTGGCACGTCTGAGAGGTAGTTCCGGCATGCCCAGCAGGTGATTCTGGAGTGCCCACCAAGTGTTTCTGGCATAGCCGGCGGTTGATTTTGGCGTGTCCGACAGGTGGTTCTTGAGAGTGAAGCAGGTCGTTCCGGCATGCTCGGCAGGTGCTTCAGGCGTGTCCAGCAGGTGGTTCGGTACTGTCCGGGAGGTGGTTCCGGCGTGTCTGGCACGTGGTTCTGGCACGTCTGAGAGGTGTTTCCAGCATGCTGGGAAGGTGATTCCAGATTGTCTGCCAAGTGGTTCTGGTGTAGCCGGCGGGTGATTTTGGCGTGTCCACCATGTGGTTCTGGCATGTTGAGCAGGTGCTCGGCAGGTGGTTCAGGCGTGTCCGGCAGGTGATTCTGGTCGTTCCGGGTGGTGGTTCCGTTGTGTCTCGCACGTGGTTCTGGCAGGTCTGAGAAGTGGTTCCAGCATGCCCGGCAGGTGATTTGGGAGTGTCCACCAAATGGTTTTGGCGTCGCCGGCAGGTGATTTTGGCGTGTCCAGAAGGTGGTTCCGGCGCGTCGAGCATTTGGTTCCGGCGTGCTAGGCAGGTGGTTCAGGCGTGTCCGGCAGGTGCTCCCACTCTGTCCTGGAGGTGGTTCCGGCGTGTCCGACCCATGTTTCTGGCACGCCTGAGGGGTGGTTCCAGCACGCCCGGCAGGTGATTTTGGAGTGTACGCCAAGTGGTTCTGGCGTATCCTGTCAGAGATTTTGGTGTGTCTGGCAGGTGGTTCCAGCGAGTCGAGCAGGTGGATCTGGCGTGCTCGGCAGCTGGTTCCGGTGTGTCCGGCACGTGGTTCTGACACGTCTGACAGGTGGTTCCCGCATGCCTGGCAGGAGTTTACGGAGTGTCCGGCAAGTGGTTCTGGCGTAGCCAGCAGGTGATTTTGGCATGTCCGGCCGGCGATTCAGGATAGTCGAGCAGGTGGTTCCGGCGTGCTCGGCAGGTGATTCAGGCGTGTCCAGCAGGTGGTTCTGGTCTGTCCGGGAGGTGGTTCCTCCATGTCCGGCACGTGGTTCTGACACATTTGAAAGGTGGTTCCGGCATGCCTGGCAGGTGATTCTGAAGTGTCCGCCAAGTTGTTCTGGCATGGCCGGCAGGGGATTCAGGCCAGTCGAGAAAGTGGTTCCGGCGTGCTTGGCTGTGGTGCAGGCGTGTCCGACATGTGGTTGCGGTCTGTCTGGGAGGTGGTTCCCGGGTGTCAGGCACTTGCTTCTGGCATGTCTGAGAAGTGGTTCCGGCATGGCCTGCAGGTGATTCCGGAGTATCCGCCAAGTGCTTCTGGCATAGCCGGCAGATTATTTGGGCATGTCCTGCAGGGAGTTCAGGCGAGTCGGGCAGGTGGTTCAGGAGTGTCAGGCAGGTGGTTCCGGTCTGTCTGGGAGGTGGTTCCGGCATGTCTGGGACATGCTTGTGGCACGTCTGAGAGGTTGTTACGGCATGCCCTGCATGTGATTCCGGAGTGTCCGCCAAATGGTTCTGGCGTAGCCAGCAGGTGATTTGGGTGTGTCCGCCAGGTGGGTTCGGTGAGTCGAGCAGGTGGTTCCGGCGTGCTCGGCAGGTGGTTCAGGCGTGTCCAGCATGTGGTTCCGGTCTGTCCGGGAGGTGGTTCTGGCGTGTCTGGCACGTGGTTCTGGGACGTCTGAGAGGTGGTTCCAGCATTCCGGGCAGGTGATTCCGGAGTGTCCGCCAAGTGGTTCTTGTGTAGCTGGCGGGTGATTTTGGCGTGTCCATCAGGTGGTTCCGGCGTGTTGAGCAGGTGTTTCCGGGTGCTTGGCAGGTGGTTCAGGTGTGTCCGGAAGCTGATTCCAGTCGTTCCGTGTGGTGGTTCCGGCGTGTCTGGCACGTGGTTCTGGCAGTTCTGACAAGTGGTTCCGGCATGCCCGACAGGTGATTTGGGAGTGTCCACCAAATGGTTTTGGCGTCGCCGGCAGGAGATTTTGGCGTGTCCGGAAGGTGGTTCCGGCGCATCGAGCATTTGGTTCCGGCGTGCTAGGCAGGTAGTTCAGGCGTGTCCGGCAGGTGCTCCCACTCTGTCCTGGAGGTGGTTCTGGCGTGTCCGGCACATGGTTCTGGCACGTCTGAGAGGTGGTTCCGGCATGCCCGGCTGGTGATTCTGGAGTATCGCCAAGTGGTTCTGGCGTAGCCGTCAGGTTATTTTGGCGTGTCCAGAACGTGGTTCTGGCGAGTGGAGCACGTTGTTTGTGCGAGCTCAGCAGGTGGTTCTACGTGTCCGGCAGGTGGTTGCAGTGCATCCGAGAGTGGTTCTGGCATATCTGGCACGTGGTTCTGGCACATCTGAGGGTTGGTTCCAGCATGCCAGGCAGGTGATTCCAGAGTGTCCGCCAAGTGCTTCCTGCGTAGCCAGCAGGTGACTTTGACGTTTATGGCAGGTGGTTCCAACAAGTCAAGCAGGTGGTTCCGGCATGCTCGCCAGGTGGTTCAGCCGTGTCGGACAGGTTGTTCCGGACTGTCCGGGAGGAGGTTCAGGCGTGTCGGGCATGTGGTACTGGCACGTCTGAGAGGTGGTACCGGGATCCCCGGCCCATGATTCCGGAATGTCTGCCAAGTGGTTTGGTGTAGAATGCAGGTGATTTGGTGTTTCCAGAACGTGGCTCCTAAGTGTCGAGCAGTTGGTTCCGGGGTGCTCAGCAGGTGGTTCAGGCGTGTCCGGCAGGTGGTTGCGGTGAGTCCGGGAGGTGGTTCTGGCGCGTCTGGCACGTGCTTCTTGCACATCTGAGAAGTCATTCCGTCATGCCCGGCAGGTGATTCTGGACTGTCCGCCAAGTGGTTCTGAAGTAGCGGCAGGTGATTTTGGCATGTCTGGCAGGGGGTTCTGGCGAGTCGAGCAGGTGGTTCCAGCGTGCTAGGCAGGTGGTTCAGGCGTGTCCGGCAGGTGCTTCCTGTCTGTCCGGGAGGTGGCTCCGGAATATCTGGCACATGGTTCTGGCACATGTGGGAGGTGATTCCAGCCTGCCCAGCAGGTGATTCCGGAGTGTCCACCATGTGGTCCTGGTGTAGCCGGCCGGTGATTTTGGGGTGTCCGGCAGGTCGTTCTGGTTTGTCCGGGAGTTGGTTCCGGCGAAACGAAATGCTGGTTCAGGTGTGTTTGGCAGATGGCTCCGGTCTGTCCGGGAGGTGGTTCCGGCGTGTCGGGATTGTGGCTCTGGCACGTCTGAGAGGCTGTCCGGGGATCCCCAGTACGTGATTCCGGAGTGTCTGCCAAGTGTTTTGACGTAGAAAGCAGGTGATTTGGCGTGTCCAGAACGTGGCTTCTAAGAGTCGAGCAGTTGGTTCCGGGGTGCTCGGCAGGTGCTTCATCCGTGTCCGGCAGGTGGTTGCAGTGTCTCCAGGATGTGGTTCATGCGTTTCCGGCAGGTGGTTCCTGTCTATCCGGGAGGTAGTTCCGGCGTGTCGGGCACGTGGTTCTGGCACATATGAGAGGTGGTTCCGGGAAGCCTGGCAGGTGATTCTGGAGTGCCCACCAAGTGTTTCTGGCATAGCCGGCAGTTGATTTTTGGCGTGTCCGACAGGTGGTTCTTGAGAGTGAAGCAGGTGGTTCCGGCGTGCTCGGCAGGTGCTTCAGGCGTATCCAGCAGGTGGTTCCGGCATGTCAGGCACGAGGTTCTGGCACGTCTGAGAGGTGGTTCCGGGATGCCCGACAATTGATTCTGGAGTGTCCAACAAGTGGTTCAGGTGTAGCTGGCAGGTGATTTTGGCATGTCCCGCAGGTGGTTCCAGTAAGTCGAGCAGGTGGTTCCGGTGTGCTCGGCATGTGGTTCCGGCGTGTCCAGCATGTGGTTCTGGCACGTCTGAGAGGTAGTTCCGGCATGCCCAGCAGGTGATTCTGGAGTGCCCACCAAGTGTTTCTGGCATAGCCGGCGGTTGATTTTGGCGTGTCCGACAGGTGGTTCTTGAGAGTGAAGCAGGTCGTTCCGGCATGCTCGGCAGGTGCTTCAGGCGTGTCCAGCAGGTGGTTCGGTACTGTCCGGGAGGTGGTTCCGGCGTGTCTGGCACGTGGTTCTGGCACGTCTGAGAGGTGTTTCCAGCATGCTGGGAAGGTGATTCCAGATTGTCTGCCAAGTGGTTCTGGTGTAGCCGGCGGGTGATTTTGGCGTGTCCACCATGTGGTTCTGGCATGTTGAGCAGGTGCTCGGCAGGTGGTTCAGGCGTGTCCGGCAGGTGATTCTGGTCGTTCCGGGTGGTGGTTCCGTTGTGTCTCGCACGTGGTTCTGGCAGGTCTGAGAAGTGGTTCCAGCATGCCCGGCAGGTGATTTGGGAGTGTCCACCAAATGGTTTTGGCGTCGCCGGCAGGTGATTTTGGCGTGTCCAGAAGGTGGTTCCGGCGCGTCGAGCATTTGGTTCCGGCGTGCTAGGCAGGTGGTTCAGGCGTGTCCGGCAGGTGCTCCCACTCTGTCCTGGAGGTGGTTCCGGCGTGTCCGACCCATGTTTCTGGCACGCCTGAGGGGTGGTTCCAGCACGCCCGGCAGGTGATTTTGGAGTGTACGCCAAGTGGTTCTGGCGTATCCTGTCAGAGATTTTGGTGTGTCTGGCAGGTGGTTCCAGCGAGTCGAGCAGGTGGATCTGGCGTGCTCGGCAGCTGGTTCCGGTGTGTCCGGCACGTGGTTCTGACACGTCTGACAGGTGGTTCCCGCATGCCTGGCAGGAGTTTACGGAGTGTAAGGCAAGTGGTTCAGGCGTAGCCAGCAGGTGATTTTGGCATGTCCGGCCGGCGATTCAGGATAGTCGAGCAGGTGGTTCCGGCGTGCTCGGCAGGTGATTCAGGCGTGTCCAGCAGGTGGTTCTGGTCTGTCCGGGAGGTGGTTCCTCCATGTCCGGCACGTGGTTCTGACACATTTGAAAGGTGGTTCCGGCATGCCTGGCAGGTGATTCTGAAGTGTCCGCCAAGTTGTTCTGGCATGGCCGGCAGGGGATTCAGGCCAGTCGAGAAAGTGGTTCCGGCCTGCTTGGCTGTGGTGCAGGCGTGTCCGACATGTGGTTGCGGTCTGTCTGGGAGGTGGTTCCCGGGTGTCAGGCACTTGCTTCTGGCATGTCTGAGAAGTGGTTCCGGCATGGCCTGCAGGTGATTCCGGAGTATCCGCCAAGTGCTTCTGGCATAGCCGGCAGATTATTTGGGCATGTCCTGCAAGGAGTTCAGGCGAGTCGGGCAGGTGGTTCAGGAGTGTCAGGCAGGTGGTTCCGGTCTGTCTGGGAGGTGGTTCCGGCGTGTCTGGGACATGCTTGTGGCACGTCTGAGAGGTTGTTACGGCATGCCCTGCATGTGATTCCGGAGTGTCCGCCAAATGGTTCTGGCGTAGCCAGCAGGTGATTTGGGTGTGTCCGCCAGGTGGGTTCGGTGAGTCGAGCAGGTGGTTCCGGCGTGCTCGGCAGGTGGTTCAGGCGTGTCCAGCATGTGGTTCCGGTCTGTCCGGGAGGTGGTTCTGGCGTGTCTGGCACGTGGTTCTGGGACGTCTGAGAGGTGGTTCCAGCATTCCGGGCAGGTGATTCCGGAGTGTCCGCCAAGTGGTTCTTGTGTAGCTGGCGGGTGATTTTGGCGTGTCCATCAGGTGGTTCCGGCGTGTTGAGCAGGTGTTTCCGGGTGCTTGGCAGGTGGTTCAGGTGTGTCCGGAAGCTGATTCCAGTCGTTCCGTGTGGTGGTTCCGGCGTGTCTGGCACGTGGTTCTGGCAGTTCTGAGAAGTGGTTCCGGCATGCCCGACAGGTGATTTGGGAGTGTCCACCAAATGGTTTTGGCGTCGCCGGCAGGAGATTTTGGCGTGTCCGGAAGGTGGTTCCGGCGCATCGAGCATTTGGTTCCGGCGTGCTAGGCAGGTAGTTCAGGCGTGTCCGGCAGGTGCTCCCACTCTGTCCTGGAGGTGGTTCTGGCGTGTCCGGCACATGGTTCTGGCACGTCTGAGAGGTGGTTCCGGCATGCCCGGCTGGTGATTCTGGAGTATCGCCAAGTGGTTCTGGCGTAGCCGTCAGGTTATTTTGGCGTGTCCAGAACGTGGTTCTGGCGAGTGGAGCACGTTGTTTGTGCGAGCTCAGCAGGTGGTTCTACGTGTCCGGCAGGTGGTTGCAGTGCATCCGAGAGTGGTTCTGGCATATCTGGCACGTGGTTCTGGCACATCTGAGGGTTGGTTCCAGCATGCCAGGCAGGTGATTCCAGAGTGTCCGCCAAGTGCTTCCTGCGTAGCCAGCAGGTGACTTTGACGTTTATGGCAGGTGGTTCCAACAAGTCAAGCAGGTGGTTCCGGCATGCTCGCCAGGTGGTTCAGCCGTGTCGGACAGGTTGTTCCGGACTGTCCGGGAGGAGGTTCAGGCGTGTCGGGCATGTGGTACTGGCACGTCTGAGAGGTGGTACCGGGATCCCCGGCCCATGATTCCGGAATGTCTGCCAAGTGGTTTGGTGTAGAATGCAGGTGATTTGGTGTTTCCAGAACGTGGCTCCTAAGTGTCGAGCAGTTGGTTCCGGGGTGCTCAGCAGGTGGTTCAGGCGTGTCCGGCAGGTGGTTGCGGTGAGTCCGGGAGGTGGTTCTGGCGCGTCTGGCACGTGCTTCTTGCACATCTGAGAAGTCATTCCGTCATGCCCGGCAGGTGATTCTGGACTGTCCGCCAAGTGGTTCTGAAGTAGCGGCAGGTGATTTTGGCATGTCTGGCAGGGGGTTCTGGCGAGTCGAGCAGGTGGTTCCAGCGTGCTAGGCAGGTGGTTCAGGCGTGTCCGGCAGGTGCTTCCTGTCTGTCCGGGAGCTGGCTCCGGAATATCCGGCACATGGTTCTGGCACATCTGGGAGGTGATTCCAGCCTGCCCAGCAGGTGATTCCGGAGTGTCCACCATGTGGTCCTGGTGTAGCCGGCCGGTGATTTTGGGGTGTCCGGCAGGTCGTTCTGGTTTGTCCGGGAGTTGGTTCCGGCGAAACGAAATGCTGGTTCAGGTGTGTTTGGCAGATGGCTCCGGTCTGTCCGGGAGGTGGTTCCGGCGTGTCGGGATTGTGGCTCTGGCACGTCTGAGAGGCTGTCCGGGGATCCCCAGTACGTGATTCCGGAGTGTCTGCCAAGTGTTTTGACGTAGAAAGCAGGTGATTTGGCGTGTCCAGAACGTGGCTTCTAAGAGTCGAGCAGTTGGTTCCGGGGTGCTCGGCAGGTGCTTCATCCGTGTCCGGCAGGTGGTTGCAGTGTCTCCAGGATGTGGTTCATGCGTTTCCGGCAGGTGGTTCCTGTCTATCCGGGAGGTAGTTCCGGCGTGTCGGGCACGTGGTTCTGGCACATATGAGAGGTGGTTCCGGGAAGCCTGGCAGGTGATTCTGGAGTGCCCACCAAGTGTTTCTGGCATAGCCGGCAGTTGATTTTTGGCGTGTCCGACAGGTGGTTCTTGAGAGTGAAGCAGGTGGTTCCGGCGTGCTCGGCAGGTGCTTCAGGCGTATCCAGCAGGTGGTTCCGGCATGTCAGGCCCGAGGTTCTGGCACGTCTGAGAGGTGGTTCCGGGATGCCCGACAATTGATGCTGGAGTAACCAACAAGTGGTTCTGGTGTAGCTGGCAGGTGATTTTGGCATGTCCCGCAGGTGGTTCCAGTAAGTCGAGCAGGTGGTTCCGGTGTGCTCGGCATGTGGTTCCGGCGTGTCCAGCATGTGGTACTGGCACGTCTGAGAGGTAGTTCCGGCATGCCCAGCAGGTGATTCTGGAGTGCCCACCAAGTGTTTCTGGCATAGCCGGCGGTTGATTTTGGCGTGTCCGACAGGTGGTTCTTGAGAGTGAAGCAGGTCGTTCCGGCATGCTCGGCAGGTGGTTCAGGCGTGTCCAGCAAGTGGTTGCGGTGTTTCTGGGAGGTGGTTCCGGCGTGTCCAGCACGTGGTTCTGGTACGTCTGAGAGCTTGTTACGGCATGCCCTGCATGTGATTCTGACATGTCCGCCACGTGGTTCTGGCATAGCCAGCAGGTGATTTGGGTGTGTCCGGCAGGTGGTTCTGGCGTGCTTGGCAGGTGCTTCAGGCGTGTCCAGCAGGTGGTTCCGTTCTGTCCGGGAGGTGGTTCCGGCGTGTCTGGCACGTGGTTCTGGCACGTCTGAGAGGTGTTTCCAGCATGCTGGGAAGGTGATTCCAGATTGTCTGCCAAGTGGTTCTGGTGTAGCCGGCGGGTGATTTTGGCGTGTCCACCATGTGGTTCCGGCATGTTGAGCAGGTGCTCGGCAGGTGGTTCAGGCGTGTCCGGCAGGTGATTCTGGTCGTTCCGGGTGGTGGTTCCATTGTGTCTCGCACGTGGTTCTGGCAGGTCTGAGAAGTGGTTCCAGCATGCCCGGCAGGTGATTTGGGAGTGTCCACCGAATGGTTTTGGTGTCGCCGGCAGGTGATTTTGGCGTGTCCGGAAGGTGGTTCCGGCGCGTCGAGCATTTGGTTCCGGCGTGCTAGGCAGGTGGTTCAGGCGTGTCCGGCAGGTGCTCCCACTCTGTCCTGGAGGTGGTTCCGGCGTGTCCGACCCATGTTTCTGGCACGCCTGAGGGGTGGTTCCAGCACGCCCGGCAGGTGATTTTGGAGTGTACGCCAAGTGGTTCTGGCGTATCCTGTCAGAGATTTTGGTGTGTCTGGCAGGTGGTTCCAGCGAGTCGAGCAGGTGGATCTGGCGTGCTCGGCAGCTGGTTCCGGTGTGTCCGGCACGTGGTTCTGACACGTCTGACAGGTGGTTCCCGCATGCCTGGCAGGAGTTTACGGAGTGTCCGGCAAGTGGTTCTGGCGTAGCCAGCAGGTGATTTTGGCATGTCCAGCCGGCGATTCAGGATAGTCGAGCAGGTGGTTCCGGCGTGCTCGGCAGGTGATTCAGGCGTGTCCAGCAGGTGGTTCTGGTCTGTCCGGGAGGTGGTTCCTCCATGTCCGGCACGTGGTTCTGACACATTTGAAAGGTGGTTCCGGCATGCCTGGCAGGTGATTCTGAAGTGTCCGCCAAGTTGTTCTGGCATGGCCGGCAGGGGATTCAGGCCAGTCGAGAAAGTGGTTCCGGCGTGCTTGGCTGTGGTGCAGGCGTGTCCGACATGTGGTTGCGGTCTGTCTGGGAGGTGGTTCCCGGGTGTCAGGCACTTGCTTCTGGCATGTCTGAGAAGTGGTTCCGGCATGGCCTGCAGGTGATTCCGGAGTATCCGCCAAGTGCTTCTGGCATAGCCGGCAGATTATTTGGGCATGTCCTGCAAGGAGTTCAGGCGAGTCGGGCAGGTGGTTCAGGAGTGTCAGGCAGGTGGTTCCGGTCTGTCTGGGAGGTGGTTCCGGCGTGTCTGGGACATGCTTGTGGCACGTCTGAGAGGTCGTTACGGCATGCCCTGCATGTGATTCCGGAGTGTCCGCCAAATGGTTCTGGCGTAGCCAGCAGGTGATTTGGGTGTGTCCGCCAGGTGGGTTCGGTGAGTCGAGCAGGTGGTTCAGGCGTGTCCAGCATGTGGTTCCGGTCTGTCCGGGAGGTGGTTCTGGCGTGTCTGGCACGTGGTTCTGGGACGTCTGAGAGGTGGTTCCAGCATTCCGGGCAGGTGATTCCGGAGTGTCCGCCAAGTGGTTCTTGTGTAGCTGGCGGGTGATTTTGGCGTGTCCATCAGGTGGTTCCGGCGTGTTGAGCAGGTGTTTCCGGGTGCTTGGCAGGTGGTTCAGGTGTGTCCGGAAGCTGATTCCAGTTGTTCCGTGTGGTGGTTACGGCGTGTCTGGCACGTGGTTCTGGCAGTTCTGAGAAGTGGTTCCGGCATGCCCGACAGGTGATTTGGGAGTGTCCACCAAATGGTTTTGGCGTCGCCGGCAGGAGATTTTGGCGTGTCTGGAAGGTGGTTCCGGCGCATCGAGCATTTGGTTCCGGCGTGCTAGGCAGGTGGTTCAGGCGTGTCCGGCAGGTGCTCCCACTCTGTCCTGGAGGTGGTTCTGGCGTGTCCGGCACATGGTTCTGGCACGTCTGAGAGGTGGTTCCGGCATGCCCGGCTGGTGATTCTGGAGTATCGCCAAGTGGTTCTGGCGTAGCCGTCAGGTTATTTTGGCGTGTCCAGAACGTGGTTCTGGCGAGTGGAGCACGTTGTTTGTGCGAGCTCAGCAGGTGGTTCTACGTGTCCGGCAGGTGGTTGCAGTGCATCCGAGAGTGGTTCTGGCATATCTGGCACGTGGTTCTGGCACATCTGAGGGTTGGTTCCAGCATGCCAGGCAGGTGATTCCAGAGTGTCCGCCAAGTGCTTCCTGCGTAGCCAGCAGGTGACTTTGACGTTTATGGCAGGTGGTTCCAACAAGTCAAGCAGGTGGTTCCGGCATGCTCGCCAGGTGGTTCAGCCGTGTCGGACAGGTTGTTCCGGACTGTCCGGGAGGAGGTTCAGGCGTGTCGGGCATGTGGTACTGGCACGTCTGAGAGGTGGTACCGGGATCCCCGGCCCATGATTCCGGAATGTCTGCCAAGTGGTTTGGTGTAGAATGCAGGTGATTTGGTGTTTCCAGAACGTGGCTCCTAAGTGTCGAGCAGTTGGTTCCGGGGTGCTCAGCAGGTGGTTCAGGCGTGTCCGGCAGGTGGTTGCGGTGAGTCCGGGAGGTGGTTCTGGCGCGTCTGGCACGTGCTTCTTGCACATCTGAGAAGTCATTCCGTCATGCCCGGCAGGTGATTCTGGACTGTCCGCCAAGTGGTTCTGAAGTAGCGGCAGGTGATTTTGGCATGTCTGGCAGGGGGTTCTGGCGAGTCGAGCAGGTGGTTCCAGCGTGCTAGGCAGGTGGTTCAGGCGTGTCCGGCAGGTGCTTCCTGTCTGTCCGGGAGGTGGCTCCGGAATATCTGGCACATGGTTCTGGCACATGTGGGAGGTGATTCCAGCCTGCCCAGCAGGTGATTCCAGAGTGTCCACCATGTGGTCCTGGTGTAGCCGGCCGGTGATTTTGGGGTGTCCGGCAGGTCGTTCTGGTTTGTCCGGGAGTTGGTTCCAGCGAAACGAAATGCTGGTTCAGGTGTGTTTGGCAGATGGCTCCGGTCTGTCCGGGAGGTGGTTCCGGCGTGTCGGGATTGTGGCTCTGGCACGTCTGAGAGGCTGTCCGGGGATCCCCAGTACGTGATTCCGGAGTGTCTGCCAAGTGTTTTGACGTAGAAAGCAGGTGATTTGGCGTGTCCAGAACGTGGCTTCTAAGAGTCGAGCAGTTGGTTCCGGGGTGCTCGGCAGGTGCTTCATCCGTGTCCGGCAGGTGGTTGCAGTGTCTCCAGGATGTGGTTCATGCGTTTCCGGCAGGTGGTTCCTGTCTATCCGGGAGGTAGTTCCGGCGTGTCGGGCACGTGGTTCTGGCACATATGAGAGGTGGTTCCGGGAAGCCTGGCAGGTGATTCTGGAGTGCCCACCAAGTGTTTCTGGCATAGCCGGCAGTTGATTTTTGGCGTGTCCGACAGGTGGTTCTTGAGAGTGAAGCAGGTGGTTCCGGCGTGCTCGGCAGGTGCTTCAGGCGTATCCAGCAGGTGGTTCCGGCATGTCAGGCCCGAGGTTCTGGCACGTCTGAGAGGTGGTTCCGGGATGCCCGACAATTGATGCTGGAGTAACCAACAAGTGGTTCTGGTGTAGCTGGCAGGTGATTTTGGCATGTCCCGCAGGTGGTTCCAGTAAGTCGAGCAGGTGGTTCCGGTGTGCTCGGCATGTGGTTCCGGCGTGTCCAGCATGTGGTTCTGGCACGTCTGAGAGGTAGTTCCGGCATGCCCAGCAGGTGATTCTGGAGTGCCCACCAAGTGTTTCTGGCATAGCCGGCGGTTGATTTTGGCATGTCCGACAGGTGGTTCTTGAGAGTGAAGCAGGTCGTTCCGGCATGCTCGGCAGGTGGTTCAGGCGTGTCCAGCAAGTGGTTGCGGTGTTTCTGGGAGGTGGTTCCGGCGTGTCCAGCACGTGGTTCTGGTACGTCTGAGAGCTTGTTACGGCATGCCCTGCATGTGATTCTGACGTGTCCGCCACGTGGTTCTGGCATAGCCAGCAGGTGATTTGGGTGTGTCCGGCAGGTGGTTCTGGCGTGCTTGGCAGGTGCTTCAGGCGTGTCCAGCAGGTGGTTCCGTTCTGTCCGGGAGGTGGTTCCGGCGTGTCTGGCACGTGGTTCTGGCACGTCTGAGAGGTGTTTCCAGCATGCTGGGAAGGTGATTCCAGATTGTCTGCCAAGTGGTTCTGGTGTAGCCGGCGGGTGATTTTGGCGTGTCCACCATGTGGTTCCGGCATGTTGAGCAGGTGCTCGGCAGGTGGTTCAGGCGTGTCCGGCAGGTGATTCTGGTCGTTCCGGGTGGTGGTTCCGTTGTGTCTCGCACGTGGTTCTGGCAGGTCTGAGAAGTGGTTCCAGCATGCCCGGCAGGTGATTTGGGAGTGTCCACCGAATGGTTTTGGTGTCGCCGGCAGGTGATTTTGGCGTGTCCGGAAGGTGGTTCCGGCGCGTCGAGCATTTGGTTCCGGCGTGCTAGGCAGGTGGTTCAGGCGTGTCCGGCAGGTGCTCCCACTCTGTCCTGGAGGTGGTTCCGGCGTGTCCGACCCATGTTTCTGGCACGCCTGAGGGGTGGTTCCAGCACGCCCGGCAGGTGATTTTGGAGTGTACGCCAAGTGGTTCTGGCGTATCCTGTCAGAGATTTTGGTGTGTCTGGCAGGTGGTTCCAGCGAGTCGAGCAGGTGGATCTGGCGTGCTCGGCAGCTGGTTCCGGTGTGTCCGGCACGTGGTTCTGACACGTCTGACAGGTGGTTCCCGCATGCCTGGCAGGAGTTTACGGAGTGTCCGGCAAGTGGTTCTGGCGTAGCCAGCAGGTGATTTTGGCATGTCCGGCCGGCGATTCAGGATAGTCGAGCAGGTGGTTCCGGCGTGCTCGGCAGGTGATTCAGGCGTGTCCAGCAGGTGGTTCTGGTCTGTCCGGGAGGTGGTTCCTCCATGTCCGGCACGTGGTTCTGACACATTTGAAAGGTGGTTCCGGCATGCCTGGCAGGTGATTCTGAAGTGTCCGCCAAGTTGTTCTGGCATGGCCGGCAGGGGATTCAGGCCAGTCGAGAAAGTGGTTCCGGCGTGCTTGGCTGTGGTGCAGGCGTGTCCGACATGTGGTTGCAGTCTGTCTGGGAGGTGGTTCCCGGGTGTCAGGCACTTGCTTCTGGCATGTCTGAGAAGTGGTTCCGGCATGGCCTGCAGGTGATTCCGGAGTATCCGCCAAGTGCTTCTGGCATAGCCGGCAGATTATTTGGGCATGTCCTGCAAGGAGTTCAGGCGAGTCGGGCAGGTGGTTCAGGAGTGTCAGGCAGGTGGTTCCGGTCTGTCTGGGAGGTGGTTCCGGCGTGTCTGGGACATGCTTGTGGCACGTCTGAGAGGTCGTTACGGCATGCCCTGCATGTGATTCCGGAGTGTCCGCCAAATGGTTCTGGCGTAGCCAGCAGGTGATTTGGGTGTGTCCGCCAGGTGGGTTCGGTGAGTCGATCAGGTGGTTCCGGCGTGCTCGGCAGGTGGTTCAGGCGTGTCCAGCATGTGGTTCCGGTCTGTCCGGGAGGTGGTTCTGGCGCGTCTGGCACGTGCTTCTTGCACATCTGAGAAGTCATTCCGTCATGCCCGGCAGGTGATTCTGGACTGTCCGCCAAGTGGTTCTGAAGTAGCGGCAGGTGATTTTGGCATGTCTGGCAGGGGGTTCTGGCGAGTCGAGCAGGTGGTTCCAGCGTGCTAGGCAGGTGGTTCAGGCGTGTCCGGCAGGTGCTTCCTGTCTGTCCGGGAGGTGGCTCCGGAATATCTGGCACATGGTTCTGGCACATGTGGGAGGTGATTCCAGCCTGCCCAGCAGGTGATTCCAGAGTGTCCACCATGTGGTCCTGGTGTAGCCGGCCGGTGATTTTGGGGTGTCCGGCAGGTCGTTCTGGTTTGTCCGGGAGTTGGTTCCGGCGAAACGAAAGGCTGGTTCAGGTGTGTTTGGCAGATGGCTCCGGTCTGTCCGGGAGGTGGTTCCGGCGTGTCGGGATTGTGGCTCTGGCACGTCTGAGAGGCTGTCCGGGGATCCCCAGTACGTGATTCCGGAGTGTCTGCCAAGTGTTTTGACGTAGAAAGCAGGTGATTTGGCGTGTCCAGAACGTGGCTTCTAAGAGTCGAGCAGTTGGTTCCGGGGTGCTCGGCAGGTGCTTCATCCGTGTCCGGCAGGTGGTTGCAGTGTCTCCAGGATGTGGTTCATGCGTTTCCGGCAGGTGGTTCCTGTCTATCCGGGAGGTAGTTCCGGCGTGTCGGGCACGTGGTTCTGGCACATATGAGAGGTGGTTCCGGGAAGCCTGGCAGGTGATTCTGGAGTGCCCACCAAGTGTTTCTGGCATAGCCGGCAGTTGATTTTTGGCGTGTCCGACAGGTGGTTCTTGAGAGTGAAGCAGGTGGTTCCGGCGTGCTCGGCAGGTGCTTCAGGCGTATCCAGCAGGTGGTTCCGGCATGTCAGGCCCGAGGTTCTGGCACGTCTGAGAGGTGGTTCCGGGATGCCCGACAATTGATGCTGGAGTAACCAACAAGTGGTTCTGGTGTAGCTGGCAGGTGATTTTGGCATGTCCCGCAGGTGGTTCCAGTAAGTCGAGCAGGTGGTTCCGGTGTGCTCGGCATGTGGTTCCGGCGTGTCCAGCATGTGGTTCTGGCACGTCTGAGAGGTAGTTCCGGCATGCCCAGCAGGTGATTCTGGAGTGCCCACCAAGTGTTTCTGGCATAGCCGGCGGTTGATTTTGGCATGTCCGACAGGTGGTTCTTGAGAGTGAAGCAGGTCGTTCCGGCATGCTCGGCAGGTGGTTCAGGCGTGTCCAGCAAGTGGTTGCGGTGTTTCTGGGAGGTGGTTCCGGCGTGTCCAGCACGTGGTTCTGGTACGTCTGAGAGCTTGTTACGGCATGCCCTGCATGTGATTCTGACGTGTCCGCCACGTGGTTCTGGCATAGCCAGCAGGTGATTTGGGTGTGTCCGGCAGGTGGTTCTGGCGTGCTTGGCAGGTGCTTCAGGCGTGTCCAGCAGGTGGTTCCGTTCTGTCCGGGAGGTGGTTCCGGCGTGTCTGGCACGTGGTTCTGGCACGTCTGAGAGGTGTTTCCAGCATGCTGGGAAGGTGATTCCAGATTGTCTGCCAAGTGGTTCTGGTGTAGCCGGCGGGTGATTTTGGCGTGTCCACCATGTGGTTCCGGCATGTTGAGCAGGTGCTCGGCAGGTGGTTCAGGCGTGTCCGGCAGGTGATTCTGGTCGTTCCGGGTGGTGGTTCCGTTGTGTCTCGCACGTGGTTCTGGCAGGTCTGAGAAGTGGTTCCAGCATGCCCGGCAGGTGATTTGGGAGTGTCCACCGAATGGTTTTGGTGTCGCCGGCAGGTGATTTTGGCGTGTCCGGAAGGTGGTTCCGGCGCGTCGAGCATTTGGTTCCGGCGTGCTAGGCAGGTGGTTCAGGCGTGTCCGGCAGGTGCTCCCACTCTGTCCTGGAGGTGGTTCCGGCGTGTCCGACCCATGTTTCTGGCACGCCTGAGGGGTGGTTCCAGCACGCCCGGCAGGTGATTTTGGAGTGTACGCCAAGTGGTTCTGGCGTATCCTGTCAGAGATTTTGGTGTGTCTGGCAGGTGGTTCCAGCGAGTCGAGCAGGTGGATCTGGCGTGCTCGGCAGCTGGTTCCGGTGTGTCCGGCACGTGGTTCTGACACGTCTGACAGGTGGTTCCCGCATGCCTGGCAGGAGTTTACGGAGTGTCCGGCAAGTGGTTCTGGCGTAGCCAGCAGGTGATTTTGGCATGTCCGGCCGGCGATTCAGGATAGTCGAGCAGGTGGTTCCGGCGTGCTCGGCAGGTGATTCAGGCGTGTCCAGCAGGTGGTTCTGGTCTGTCCGGGAGGTGGTTCCTCCATGTCCGGCACGTGGTTCTGACACATTTGAAAGGTGGTTCCGGCATGCCTGGCAGGTGATTCTGAAGTGTCCGCCAAGTTGTTCTGGCATGGCCGGCAGGGGATTCAGGCCAGTCGAGAAAGTGGTTCCGGCGTGCTTGGCTGTGGTGCAGGCGTGTCCGACATGTGGTTGCAGTCTGTCTGGGAGGTGGTTCCCGGGTGTCAGGCACTTGCTTCTGGCATGTCTGAGAAGTGGTTCCGGCATGGCCTGCAGGTGATTCCGGAGTATCCGCCAAGTGCTTCTGGCATAGCCGGCAGATTATTTGGGCATGTCCTGCAAGGAGTTCAGGCGAGTCGGGCAGGTGGTTCAGGAGTGTCAGGCAGGTGGTTCCGGTCTGTCTGGGAGGTGGTTCCGGCGTGTCTGGGACATGCTTGTGGCACGTCTGAGAGGTCGTTACGGCATGCCCTGCATGTGATTCCGGAGTGTCCGCCAAATGGTTCTGGCGTAGCCAGCAGGTGATTTGGGTGTGTCCGCCAGGTGGGTTCGGTGAGTCGATCAGGTGGTTCCGGCGTGCTCGGCAGGTGGTTCAGGCGTGTCCAGCATGTGGTTCCGGTCTGTCCGGGAGGTGGTTCTGGCGCGTCTGGCACGTGCTTCTTGCACATCTGAGAAGTCATTCCGTCATGCCCGGCAGGTGATTCTGGACTGTCCGCCAAGTGGTTCTGAAGTAGCGGCAGGTGATTTTGGCATGTCTGGCAGGGGGTTCTGGCGAGTCGAGCAGGTGGTTCCAGCGTGCTAGGCAGGTGGTTCAGGCGTGTCCGGCAGGTGCTTCCTGTCTGTCCGGGAGGTGGCTCCGGAATATCTGGCACATGGTTCTGGCACATGTGGGAGGTGATTCCAGCCTGCCCAGCAGGTGATTCCAGAGTGTCCACCATGTGGTCCTGGTGTAGCCGGCCGGTGATTTTGGGGTGTCCGGCAGGTCGTTCTGGTTTGTCCGGGAGTTGGTTCCGGCGAAACGAAAGGCTGGTTCAGGTGTGTTTGGCAGATGGCTCCGGTCTGTCCGGGAGGTGGTTCCGGCGTGTCGGGATTGTGGCTCTGGCACGTCTGAGAGGCTGTCCGGGGATCCCCAGTACGTGATTCCGGAGTGTCTGCCAAGTGTTTTGACGTAGAAAGCAGGTGATTTGGCGTGTCCAGAACGTGGCTTCTAAGAGTCGAGCAGTTGGTTCCGGGGTGCTCGGCAGGTGCTTCATCCGTGTCCGGCAGGTGGTTGCAGTGTCTCCAGGATGTGGTTCATGCGTTTCCGGCAGGTGGTTCCTGTCTATCCGGGAGGTAGTTCCGGCGTGTCGGGCACGTGGTTCTGGCACATATGAGAGGTGGTTCCGGGAAGCCTGGCAGGTGATTCTGGAGTGCCCACCAAGTGTTTCTGGCATAGCCGGCAGTTGATTTTTGGCGTGTCCGACAGGTGGTTCTTGAGAGTGAAGCAGGTGGTTCCGGCGTGCTCGGCAGGTGCTTCAGGCGTATCCAGCAGGTGGTTCCGGCATGTCAGGCACGAGGTTCTGGCACGTCTGAGAGGTGGTTCCGGGATGCCCGACAATTGATGCTGGAGTAACCAACAAGTGGTTCTGGTGTAGCTGGCAGGTGATTTTGGCATGTCCCGCAGGTGGTTCCAGTAAGTCGAGCAGGTGGTTCCGGTGTGCTCGGCATGTGGTTCCGGCGTGTCCAGCATGTGGTTCTGGCACGTCTGAGAGGTAGTTCCGGCATGCCCAGCAGGTGATTCTGGAGTGCCCACCAAGTGTTTCTGGCATAGCCGGCGGTTGATTTTGGCATGTCCGACAGGTGGTTCTTGAGAGTGAAGCAGGTCGTTCCGGCATGCTCGGCAGGTGGTTCAGGCGTGTCCAGCAAGTGGTTGCGGTGTTTCTGGGAGGTGGTTCCGGCGTGTCCAGCACGTGGTTCTGGTACGTCTGAGAGCTTGTTACGGCATGCCCTGCATGTGATTCTGACGTGTCCGCCACGTGGTTCTGGCATAGCCAGCAGGTGATTTCGGTGTGTCCGGCAGGTGGTTCTGGCGTGCTTGGCAGGTGCTTCAGGCGTGTCCAGCAGGTGGTTCCGTTCTGTCCGGGAGGTGGTTCCGGCGTGTCTGGCACGTGGTTCTGGCACGTCTGAGAGGTGTTTCCAGCATGCTGGGAAGGTGATTCCAGATTGTCTGCCAAGTGGTTCTGGTGTAGCCGGCGGGTGATTTTGGCGTGTCCACCATGTGGTTCCGGCATGTTGAGCAGGTGCTCGGCAGGTGGTTCAGGCGTGTCCGGCAGGTGATTCTGGTCGTTCCGGGTGGTGGTTCCGTTGTGTCTCGCACGTGGTTCTGGCAGGTCTGAGAAGTGGTTCCAGCATGCCCGGCAGGTGATTTGGGAGTGTCCACCGAATGGTTTTGGTGTCGCCGGCAGGTGATTTTGGCGTGTCCGGAAGGTGGTTCCGGCGCGTCGAGCATTTGGTTGCGGCGTGCTAGGCAGGTGGTTCAGGCGTGTCCGGCAGGTGCTCCCACTCTGTCCTGGAGGTGGTTCCGGCGTGTCCGACCCATGTTTCTGGCACGCCTGAGGGGTGGTTCCAGCACGCCCGGCAGGTGATTTTGGAGTGTACGCCAAGTGGTTCTGGCGTATCCTGTCAGAGATTTTGGTGTGTCTGGCAGGTGGTTCCAGCGAGTCGAGCAGGTGGATCTGGCGTGCTCGGCAGCTGGTTCCGGTGTGTCCGGCACGTGGTTCTGACACGTCTGACAGGTGGTTCCCGCATGCCTGGCAGGAGTTTACGGAGTGTCCGGCAAGTGGTTCTGGCGTAGCCAGCAGGTGATTTTGGCATGTCCGGCCGGCGATTCAGGATAGTCGAGCAGGTGGTTCCGGCGTGCTCGGCAGGTGATTCAGGCGTGTCCAGCAGGTGGTTCTGGTCTGTCCGGGAGGTGGTTCCTCCATGTCCGGCACGTGGTTCTGACACATTTGAAAGGTGGTTCCGGCATGCCTGGCAGGTGATTCTGAAGTGTCCGCCAAGTTGTTCTGGCATGGCCGGCAGGGGATTCAGGCCAGTCGAGAAAGTGGTTCCGGCGTGCTTGGCTGTGGTGCAGGCGTGTCCGACATGTGGTTGCAGTCTGTCTGGGAGGTGGTTCCCGGGTGTCAGGCACTTGCTTCTGGCATGTCTGAGAAGTGGTTCCGGCATGGCCTGCAGGTGATTCCGGAGTATCCGCCAAGTGCTTCTGGCATAGCCGGCAGATTATTTGGGCATGTCCTGCAAGGAGTTCAGGCGAGTCGGGCAGGTGGTTCAGGAGTGTCAGGCAGGTGGTTCCGGTCTGTCTGGGAGGTGGTTCCGGCGTGTCTGGGACATGCTTGTGGCACGTCTGAGAGGTCGTTACGGCATGCCCTGCATGTGATTCCGGAGTGTCCGCCAAATGGTTCTGGCGTAGCCAGCAGGTGATTTGGGTGTGTCCGCCAGGTGGGTTCGGTGAGTCGATCAGGTGGTTCCGGCGTGCTCGGCAGGTGGTTCAGGCGTGTCCAGCATGTGGTTCCGGTCTGTCCGGGAGGTGGTTCTGGCGCGTCTGGCACGTGCTTCTTGCACATCTGAGAAGTCATTCCGTCATGCCCGGCAGGTGATTCTGGACTGTCCGCCAAGTGGTTCTGAAGTAGCGGCAGGTGATTTTGGCATGTCTGGCAGGGGGTTCTGGCGAGTCGAGCAGGTGGTTCCAGCGTGCTAGGCAGGTGGTTCAGGCGTGTCCGGCAGGTGCTTCCTGTCTGTCCGGGAGGTGGCTCCGGAATATCTGGCACATGGTTCTGGCACATGTGGGAGGTGATTCCAGCCTGCCCAGCAGGTGATTCCAGAGTGTCCACCATGTGGTCCTGGTGTAGCCGGCCGGTGATTTTGGGGTGTCCGGCAGGTCGTTCTGGTTTGTCCGGGAGTTGGTTCCGGCGAAACGAAAGGCTGGTTCAGGTGTGTTTGGCAGATGGCTCCGGTCTGTCCGGGAGGTGGTTCCGGCGTGTCGGGATTGTGGCTCTGGCACGTCTGAGAGGCTGTCCGGGGATCCCCAGTACGTGATTCCGGAGTGTCTGCCAAGTGTTTTGACGTAGAAAGCAGGTGATTTGGCGTGTCCAGAACGTGGCTTCTAAGAGTCGAGCAGTTGGTTCCGGGGTGCTCGGCAGGTGCTTCATCCGTGTCCGGCAGGTGGTTGCAGTGTCTCCAGGATGTGGTTCATGCGTTTCCGGCAGGTGGTTCCTGTCTATCCGGGAGGTAGTTCCGGCGTGTCGGGCACGTGGTTCTGGCACATATGAGAGGTGGTTCCGGGAAGCCTGGCAGGTGATTCTGGAGTGCCCACCAAGTGTTTCTGGCATAGCCGGCAGTTGATTTTTGGCGTGTCCGACAGGTGGTTCTTGAGAGTGAAGCAGGTGGTTCCGGCGTGCTCGGCAGGTGCTTCAGGCGTATCCAGCAGGTGGTTCCGGCATGTCAGGCACGAGGTTCTGGCACGTCTGAGAGGTGGTTCCGGGATGCCCGACAATTGATGCTGGAGTAACCAACAAGTGGTTCTGGTGTAGCTGGCAGGTGATTTTGGCATGTCCCGCAGGTGGTTCCAGTAAGTCGAGCAGGTGGTTCCGGTGTGCTCGGCATGTGGTTCCGGCGTGTCCAGCATGTGGTTCTGGCACGTCTGAGAGGTAGTTCCGGCATGCCCAGCAGGTGATTCTGGAGTGCCCACCAAGTGTTTCTGGCATAGCCGGCGGTTGATTTTGGCATGTCCGACAGGTGGTTCTTGAGAGTGAAGCAGGTCGTTCCGGCATGCTCGGCAGGTGGTTCAGGCGTGTCCAGCAAGTGGTTGCGGTGTTTCTGGGAGGTGGTTCCGGCGTGTCCAGCACGTGGTTCTGGTACGTCTGAGAGCTTGTTACGGCATGCCCTGCATGTGATTCTGACGTGTCCGCCACGTGGTTCTGGCATAGCCAGCAGGTGATTTGGGTGTGTCCGGCAGGTGGTTCTGGCGTGCTTGGCAGGTGCTTCAGGCGTGTCCAGCAGGTGGTTCCGTTCTGTCCGGGAGGTGGTTCCGGCGTGTCTGGCACGTGGTTCTGGCACGTCTGAGAGGTGTTTCCAGCATGCTGGGAAGGTGATTCCAGATTGTCTGCCAAGTGGTTCTGGTGTAGCCGGCGGGTGATTTTGGCGTGTCCACCATGTGGTTCCGGCATGTTGAGCAGGTGCTCGGCAGGTGGTTCAGGCGTGTCCGGCAGGTGATTCTGGTCGTTCCGGGTGGTGGTTCCGTTGTGTCTCGCACGTGGTTCTGGCAGGTCTGAGAAGTGGTTCCAGCATGCCCGGCAGGTGATTTGGGAGTGTCCACCGAATGGTTTTGGTGTCGCCGGCAGGTGATTTTGGCGTGTCCGGAAGGTGGTTCCGGCGCGTCGAGCATTTGGTTCCGGCGTGCTAGGCAGGTGGTTCAGGCGTGTCCGGCAGGTGCTCCCACTCTGTCCTGGAGGTGGTTCCGGCGTGTCCGACCCATGTTTCTGGCACGCCTGAGGGGTGGTTCCAGCACGCCCGGCAGGTGATTTTGGAGTGTACGCCAAGTGGTTCTGGCGTATCCTGTCAGAGATTTTGGTGTGTCTGGCAGGTGGTTCCAGCGAGTCGAGCAGGTGGATCTGGCGTGCTCGGCAGCTGGTTCCGGTGTGTCCGGCACGTGGTTCTGACACGTCTGACAGGTGGTTCCCGCATGCCTGGCAGGAGTTTACGGAGTGTCCGGCAAGTGGTTCTGGCGTAGCCAGCAGGTGATTTTGGCATGTCCGGCCGGCGATTCAGGATAGTCGAGCAGGTGGTTCCGGCGTGCTCGGCAGGTGATTCAGGCGTGTCCAGCAGGTGGTTCTGGTCTGTCCGGGAGGTGGTTCCTCCATGTCCGGCACGTGGTTCTGACACATTTGAAAGGTGGTTCCGGCATGCCTGGCAGGTGATTCTGAAGTGTCCGCCAAGTTGTTCTGGCATGGCCGGCAGGGGATTCAGGCCAGTCGAGAAAGTGGTTCCGGCGTGCTTGGCTGTGGTGCAGGCGTGTCCGACATGTGGTTGCAGTCTGTCTGGGAGGTGGTTCCCGGGTGTCAGGCACTTGCTTCTGGCATGTCTGAGAAGTGGTTCCGGCATGGCCTGCAGGTGATTCCGGAGTATCCGCCAAGTGCTTCTGGCATAGCCGGCAGATTATTTGGGCATGTCCTGCAAGGAGTTCAGGCGAGTCGGGCAGGTGGTTCAGGAGTGTCAGGCAGGTGGTTCCGGTCTGTCTGGGAGGTGGTTCCGGCGTGTCTGGGACATGCTTGTGGCACGTCTGAGAGGTCGTTACGGCATGCCCTGCATGTGATTCCGGAGTGTCCGCCAAATGGTTCTGGCGTAGCCAGCAGGTGATTTGGGTGTGTCCGCCAGGTGGGTTCGGTGAGTCGATCAGGTGGTTCCGGCGTGCTCGGCAGGTGGTTCAGGCGTGTCCAGCATGTGGTTCCGGTCTGTCCGGGAGGTGGTTCTGGCGCGTCTGGCACGTGCTTCTTGCACATCTGAGAAGTCATTCCGTCATGCCCGGCAGGTGATTCTGGACTGTCCGCCAAGTGGTTCTGAAGTAGCGGCAGGTGATTTTGGCATGTCTGGCAGGGGGTTCTGGCGAGTCGAGCAGGTGGTTCCAGCGTGCTAGGCAGGTGGTTCAGGCGTGTCCGGCAGGTGCTTCCTGTCTGTCCGGGAGGTGGCTCCGGAATATCTGGCACATGGTTCTGGCACATGTGGGAGGTGATTCCAGCCTGCCCAGCAGGTGATTCCAGAGTGTCCACCATGTGGTCCTGGTGTAGCCGGCCGGTGATTTTGGGGTGTCCGGCAGGTCGTTCTGGTTTGTCCGGGAGTTGGTTCCGGCGAAACGAAAGGCTGGTTCAGGTGTGTTTGGCAGATGGCTCCGGTCTGTCCGGGAGGTGGTTCCGGCGTGTCGGGATTGTGGCTCTGGCACGTCTGAGAGGCTGTCCGGGGATCCCCAGTACGTGATTCCGGAGTGTCTGCCAAGTGTTTTGACGTAGAAAGCAGGTGATTTGGCGTGTCCAGAACGTGGCTTCTAAGAGTCGAGCAGTTGGTTCCGGGGTGCTCGGCAGGTGCTTCATCCGTGTCCGGCAGGTGGTTGCAGTGTCTCCAGGATGTGGTTCATGCGTTTCCGGCAGGTGGTTCCTGTCTATCCGGGAGGTAGTTCCGGCGTGTCGGGCACGTGGTTCTGGCACATATGAGAGGTGGTTCCGGGAAGCCTGGCAGGTGATTCTGGAGTGCCCACCAAGTGTTTCTGGCATAGCCGGCAGTTGATTTTTGGCGTGTCCGACAGGTGGTTCTTGAGAGTGAAGCAGGTGGTTCCGGCGTGCTCGGCAGGTGCTTCAGGCGTATCCAGCAGGTGGTTCCGGCATGTCAGGCACGAGGTTCTGGCACGTCTGAGAGGTGGTTCCGGGATGCCCGACAATTGATGCTGGAGTAACCAACAAGTGGTTCTGGTGTAGCTGGCAGGTGATTTTGGCATGTCCCGCAGGTGGTTCCAGTAAGTCGAGCAGGTGGTTCCGGTGTGCTCGGCATGTGGTTCCGGCGTGTCCAGCATGTGGTTCTGGCACGTCTGAGAGGTAGTTCCGGCATGCCCAGCAGGTGATTCTGGAGTGCCCACCAAGTGTTTCTGGCATAGCCGGCGGTTGATTTTGGCATGTCCGACAGGTGGTTCTTGAGAGTGAAGCAGGTCGTTCCGGCATGCTCGGCAGGTGGTTCAGGCGTGTCCAGCAAGTGGTTGCGGTGTTTCTGGGAGGTGGTTCCGGCGTGTCCAGCACGTGGTTCTGGTACGTCTGAGAGCTTGTTACGGCATGCCCTGCATGTGATTCTGACGTGTCCGCCACGTGGTTCTGGCATAGCCAGCAGGTGATTTCGGTGTGTCCGGCAGGTGGTTCTGGCGTGCTTGGCAGGTGCTTCAGGCGTGTCCAGCAGGTGGTTCCGTTCTGTCCGGGAGGTGGTTCCGGCGTGTCTGGCACGTGGTTCTGGCACGTCTGAGAGGTGTTTCCAGCATGCTGGGAAGGTGATTCCAGATTGTCTGCCAAGTGGTTCTGGTGTAGCCGGCGGGTGATTTTGGCGTGTCCACCATGTGGTTCCGGCATGTTGAGCAGGTGCTCGGCAGGTGGTTCAGGCGTGTCCGGCAGGTGATTCTGGTCGTTCCGGGTGGTGGTTCCGTTGTGTCTCGCACGTGGTTCTGGCAGGTCTGAGAAGTGGTTCCAGCATGCCCGGCAGGTGATTTGGGAGTGTCCACCGAATGGTTTTGGTGTCGCCGGCAGGTGATTTTGGCGTGTCCGGAAGGTGGTTCCGGCGCGTCGAGCATTTGGTTCCGGCGTGCTAGGCAGGTGGTTCAGGCGTGTCCGGCAGGTGCTCCCACTCTGTCCTGGAGGTGGTTCCGGCGTGTCCGACCCATGTTTCTGGCACGCCTGAGGGGTGGTTCCAGCACGCCCGGCAGGTGATTTTGGAGTGTACGCCAAGTGGTTCTGGCGTATCCTGTCAGAGATTTTGGTGTGTCTGGCAGGTGGTTCCAGCGAGTCGAGCAGGTGGATCTGGCGTGCTCGGCAGCTGGTTCCGGTGTGTCCGGCACGTGGTTCTGACACGTCTGACAGGTGGTTCCCGCATGCCTGGCAGGAGTTTACGGAGTGTCCGGCAAGTGGTTCTGGCGTAGCCAGCAGGTGATTTTGGCATGTCCGGCCGGCGATTCAGGATAGTCGAGCAGGTGGTTCCGGCGTGCTCGGCAGGTGATTCAGGCGTGTCCAGCAGGTGGTTCTGGTCTGTCCGGGAGGTGGTTCCTCCATGTCCGGCACGTGGTTCTGACACATTTGAAAGGTGGTTCCGGCATGCCTGGCAGGTGATTCTGAAGTGTCCGCCAAGTTGTTCTGGCATGGCCGGCAGGGGATTCAGGCCAGTCGAGAAAGTGGTTCCGGCGTGCTTGGCTGTGGTGCAGGCGTGTCCGACATGTGGTTGCAGTCTGTCTGGGAGGTGGTTCCCGGGTGTCAGGCACTTGCTTCTGGCATGTCTGAGAAGTGGTTCCGGCATGGCCTGCAGGTGATTCCGGAGTATCCGCCAAGTGCTTCTGGCATAGCCGGCAGATTATTTGGGCATGTCCTGCAAGGAGTTCAGGCGAGTCGGGCAGGTGGTTCAGGAGTGTCAGGCAGGTGGTTCCGGTCTGTCTGGGAGGTGGTTCCGGCGTGTCTGGGACATGCTTGTGGCACGTCTGAGAGGTCGTTACGGCATGCCCTGCATGTGATTCCGGAGTGTCCGCCAAATGGTTCTGGCGTAGCCAGCAGGTGATTTGGGTGTGTCCGCCAGGTGGGTTCGGTGAGTCGATCAGGTGGTTCCGGCGTGCTCGGCAGGTGGTTCAGGCGTGTCCAGCATGTGGTTCCGGTCTGTCCGGGAGGTGGTTCTGGCGCGTCTGGCACGTGCTTCTTGCACATCTGAGAAGTCATTCCGTCATGCCCGGCAGGTGATTCTGGACTGTCCGCCAAGTGGTTCTGAAGTAGCGGCAGGTGATTTTGGCATGTCTGGCAGGGGGTTCTGGCGAGTCGAGCAGGTGGTTCCAGCGTGCTAGGCAGGTGGTTCAGGCGTGTCCGGCAGGTGCTTCCTGTCTGTCCGGGAGGTGGCTCCGGAATATCTGGCACATGGTTCTGGCACATGTGGGAGGTGATTCCAGCCTGCCCAGCAGGTGATTCCAGAGTGTCCACCATGTGGTCCTGGTGTAGCCGGCCGGTGATTTTGGGGTGTCCGGCAGGTCGTTCTGGTTTGTCCGGGAGTTGGTTCCGGCGAAACGAAAGGCTGGTTCAGGTGTGTTTGGCAGATGGCTCCGGTCTGTCCGGGAGGTGGTTCCGGCGTGTCGGGATTGTGGCTCTGGCACGTCTGAGAGGCTGTCCGGGGATCCCCAGTACGTGATTCCGGAGTGTCTGCCAAGTGTTTTGACGTAGAAAGCAGGTGATTTGGCGTGTCCAGAACGTGGCTTCTAAGAGTCGAGCAGTTGGTTCCGGGGTGCTCGGCAGGTGCTTCATCCGTGTCCGGCAGGTGGTTGCAGTGTCTCCAGGATGTGGTTCATGCGTTTCCGGCAGGTGGTTCCTGTCTATCCGGGAGGTAGTTCCGGCGTGTCGGGCACGTGGTTCTGGCACATATGAGAGGTGGTTCCGGGAAGCCTGGCAGGTGATTCTGGAGTGCCCACCAAGTGTTTCTGGCATAGCCGGCAGTTGATTTTTGGCGTGTCCGACAGGTGGTTCTTGAGAGTGAAGCAGGTGGTTCCGGCGTGCTCGGCAGGTGCTTCAGGCGTATCCAGCAGGTGGTTCCGGCATGTCAGGCACGAGGTTCTGGCACGTCTGAGAGGTGGTTCCGGGATGCCCGACAATTGATGCTGGAGTAACCAACAAGTGGTTCTGGTGTAGCTGGCAGGTGATTTTGGCATGTCCCGCAGGTGGTTCCAGTAAGTCGAGCAGGTGGTTCCGGTGTGCTCGGCATGTGGTTCCGGCGTGTCCAGCATGTGGTTCTGGCACGTCTGAGAGGTAGTTCCGGCATGCCCAGCAGGTGATTCTGGAGTGCCCACCAAGTGTTTCTGGCATAGCCGGCGGTTGATTTTGGCATGTCCGACAGGTGGTTCTTGAGAGTGAAGCAGGTCGTTCCGGCATGCTCGGCAGGTGGTTCAGGCGTGTCCAGCAAGTGGTTGCGGTGTTTCTGGGAGGTGGTTCCGGCGTGTCCAGCACGTGGTTCTGGTACGTCTGAGAGCTTGTTACGGCATGCCCTGCATGTGATTCTGACGTGTCCGCCACGTGGTTCTGGCATAGCCAGCAGGTGATTTCGGTGTGTCCGGCAGGTGGTTCTGGCGTGCTTGGCAGGTGCTTCAGGCGTGTCCAGCAGGTGGTTCCGTTCTGTCCGGGAGGTGGTTCCGGCGTGTCTGGCACGTGGTTCTGGCACGTCTGAGAGGTGTTTCCAGCATGCTGGGAAGGTGATTCCAGATTGTCTGCCAAGTGGTTCTGGTGTAGCCGGCGGGTGATTTTGGCGTGTCCACCATGTGGTTCCGGCATGTTGAGCAGGTGCTCGGCAGGTGGTTCAGGCGTGTCCGGCAGGTGATTCTGGTCGTTCCGGGTGGTGGTTCCGTTGTGTCTCGCACGTGGTTCTGGCAGGTCTGAGAAGTGGTTCCAGCATGCCCGGCAGGTGATTTGGGAGTGTCCACCGAATGGTTTTGGTGTCGCCGGCAGGTGATTTTGGCGTGTCCGGAAGGTGGTTCCGGCGCGTCGAGCATTTGGTTCCGGCGTGCTAGGCAGGTGGTTCAGGCGTGTCCGGCAGGTGCTCCCACTCTGTCCTGGAGGTGGTTCCGGCGTGTCCGACCCATGTTTCTGGCACGCCTGAGGGGTGGTTCCAGCACGCCCGGCAGGTGATTTTGGAGTGTACGCCAAGTGGTTCTGGCGTATCCTGTCAGAGATTTTGGTGTGTCTGGCAGGTGGTTCCAGCGAGTCGAGCAGGTGGATCTGGCGTGCTCGGCAGCTGGTTCCGGTGTGTCCGGCACGTGGTTCTGACACGTCTGACAGGTGGTTCCCGCATGCCTGGCAGGAGTTTACGGAGTGTCCGGCAAGTGGTTCTGGCGTAGCCAGCAGGTGATTTTGGCATGTCCGGCCGGCGATTCAGGATAGTCGAGCAGGTGGTTCCGGCGTGCTCGGCAGGTGATTCAGGCGTGTCCAGCAGGTGGTTCTGGTCTGTCCGGGAGGTGGTTCCTCCATGTCCGGCACGTGGTTCTGACACATTTGAAAGGTGGTTCCGGCATGCCTGGCAGGTGATTCTGAAGTGTCCGCCAAGTTGTTCTGGCATGGCCGGCAGGGGATTCAGGCCAGTCGAGAAAGTGGTTCCGGCGTGCTTGGCTGTGGTGCAGGCGTGTCCGACATGTGGTTGCAGTCTGTCTGGGAGGTGGTTCCCGGGTGTCAGGCACTTGCTTCTGGCATGTCTGAGAAGTGGTTCCGGCATGGCCTGCAGGTGATTCCGGAGTATCCGCCAAGTGCTTCTGGCATAGCCGGCAGATTATTTGGGCATGTCCTGCAAGGAGTTCAGGCGAGTCGGGCAGGTGGTTCAGGAGTGTCAGGCAGGTGGTTCCGGTCTGTCTGGGAGGTGGTTCCGGCGTGTCTGGGACATGCTTGTGGCACGTCTGAGAGGTCGTTACGGCATGCCCTGCATGTGATTCCGGAGTGTCCGCCAAATGGTTCTGGCGTAGCCAGCAGGTGATTTGGGTGTGTCCGCCAGGTGGGTTCGGTGAGTCGATCAGGTGGTTCCGGCGTGCTCGGCAGGTGGTTCAGGCGTGTCCAGCATGTGGTTCCGGTCTGTCCGGGAGGTGGTTCTGGCGCGTCTGGCACGTGCTTCTTGCACATCTGAGAAGTCATTCCGTCATGCCCGGCAGGTGATTCTGGACTGTCCGCCAAGTGGTTCTGAAGTAGCGGCAGGTGATTTTGGCATGTCTGGCAGGGGGTTCTGGCGAGTCGAGCAGGTGGTTCCAGCGTGCTAGGCAGGTGGTTCAGGCGTGTCCGGCAGGTGCTTCCTGTCTGTCCGGGAGGTGGCTCCGGAATATCTGGCACATGGTTCTGGCACATGTGGGAGGTGATTCCAGCCTGCCCAGCAGGTGATTCCAGAGTGTCCACCATGTGGTCCTGGTGTAGCCGGCCGGTGATTTTGGGGTGTCCGGCAGGTCGTTCTGGTTTGTCCGGGAGTTGGTTCCGGCGAAACGAAAGGCTGGTTCAGGTGTGTTTGGCAGATGGCTCCGGTCTGTCCGGGAGGTGGTTCCGGCGTGTCGGGATTGTGGCTCTGGCACGTCTGAGAGGCTGTCCGGGGATCCCCAGTACGTGATTCCGGAGTGTCTGCCAAGTGTTTTGACGTAGAAAGCAGGTGATTTGGCGTGTCCAGAACGTGGCTTCTAAGAGTCGAGCAGTTGGTTCCGGGGTGCTCGGCAGGTGCTTCATCCGTGTCCGGCAGGTGGTTGCAGTGTCTCCAGGATGTGGTTCATGCGTTTCCGGCAGGTGGTTCCTGTCTATCCGGGAGGTAGTTCCGGCGTGTCGGGCACGTGGTTCTGGCACATATGAGAGGTGGTTCCGGGAAGCCTGGCAGGTGATTCTGGAGTGCCCACCAAGTGTTTCTGGCATAGCCGGCAGTTGATTTTTGGCGTGTCCGACAGGTGGTTCTTGAGAGTGAAGCAGGTGGTTCCGGCGTGCTCGGCAGGTGCTTCAGGCGTATCCAGCAGGTGGTTCCGGCATGTCAGGCACGAGGTTCTGGCACGTCTGAGAGGTGGTTCCGGGATGCCCGACAATTGATGCTGGAGTAACCAACAAGTGGTTCTGGTGTAGCTGGCAGGTGATTTTGGCATGTCCCGCAGGTGGTTCCAGTAAGTCGAGCAGGTGGTTCCGGTGTGCTCGGCATGTGGTTCCGGCGTGTCCAGCATGTGGTTCTGGCACGTCTGAGAGGTAGTTCCGGCATGCCCAGCAGGTGATTCTGGAGTGCCCACCAAGTGTTTCTGGCATAGCCGGCGGTTGATTTTGGCATGTCCGACAGGTGGTTCTTGAGAGTGAAGCAGGTCGTTCCGGCATGCTCGGCAGGTGGTTCAGGCGTGTCCAGCAAGTGGTTGCGGTGTTTCTGGGAGGTGGTTCCGGCGTGTCCAGCACGTGGTTCTGGTACGTCTGAGAGCTTGTTACGGCATGCCCTGCATGTGATTCTGACGTGTCCGCCACGTGGTTCTGGCATAGCCAGCAGGTGATTTGGGTGTGTCCGGCAGGTGGTTCTGGCGTGCTTGGCAGGTGCTTCAGGCGTGTCCAGCAGGTGGTTCCGTTCTGTCCGGGAGGTGGTTCCGGCGTGTCTGGCACGTGGTTCTGGCACGTCTGAGAGGTGTTTCCAGCATGCTGGGAAGGTGATTCCAGATTGTCTGCCAAGTGGTTCTGGTGTAGCCGGCGGGTGATTTTGGCGTGTCCACCATGTGGTTCCGGCATGTTGAGCAGGTGCTCGGCAGGTGGTTCAGGCGTGTCCGGCAGGTGATTCTGGTCGTTCCGGGTGGTGGTTCCGTTGTGTCTCGCACGTGGTTCTGGCAGGTCTGAGAAGTGGTTCCAGCATGCCCGGCAGGTGATTTGGGAGTGTCCACCGAATGGTTTTGGTGTCGCCGGCAGGTGATTTTGGCGTGTCCGGAAGGTGGTTCCGGCGCGTCGAGCATTTGGTTCCGGCGTGCTAGGCAGGTGGTTCAGGCGTGTCCGGCAGGTGCTCCCACTCTGTCCTGGAGGTGGTTCCGGCGTGTCCGACCCATGTTTCTGGCACGCCTGAGGGGTGGTTCCAGCACGCCCGGCAGGTGATTTTGGAGTGTACGCCAAGTGGTTCTGGCGTATCCTGTCAGAGATTTTGGTGTGTCTGGCAGGTGGTTCCAGCGAGTCGAGCAGGTGGATCTGGCGTGCTCGGCAGCTGGTTCCGGTGTGTCCGGCACGTGGTTCTGACACGTCTGACAGGTGGTTCCCGCATGCCTGGCAGGAGTTTACGGAGTGTCCGGCAAGTGGTTCTGGCGTAGCCAGCAGGTGATTTTGGCATGTCCGGCCGGCGATTCAGGATAGTCGAGCAGGTGGTTCCGGCGTGCTCGGCAGGTGATTCAGGCGTGTCCAGCAGGTGGTTCTGGTCTGTCCGGGAGGTGGTTCCTCCATGTCCGGCACGTGGTTCTGACACATTTGAAAGGTGGTTCCGGCATGCCTGGCAGGTGATTCTGAAGTGTCCGCCAAGTTGTTCTGGCATGGCCGGCAGGGGATTCAGGCCAGTCGAGAAAGTGGTTCCGGCGTGCTTGGCTGTGGTGCAGGCGTGTCCGACATGTGGTTGCAGTCTGTCTGGGAGGTGGTTCCCGGGTGTCAGGCACTTGCTTCTGGCATGTCTGAGAAGTGGTTCCGGCATGGCCTGCAGGTGATTCCGGAGTATCCGCCAAGTGCTTCTGGCATAGCCGGCAGATTATTTGGGCATGTCCTGCAAGGAGTTCAGGCGAGTCGGGCAGGTGGTTCAGGAGTGTCAGGCAGGTGGTTCCGGTCTGTCTGGGAGGTGGTTCCGGCGTGTCTGGGACATGCTTGTGGCACGTCTGAGAGGTCGTTACGGCATGCCCTGCATGTGATTCCGGAGTGTCCGCCAAATGGTTCTGGCGTAGCCAGCAGGTGATTTGGGTGTGTCCGCCAGGTGGGTTCGGTGAGTCGATCAGGTGGTTCCGGCGTGCTCGGCAGGTGGTTCAGGCGTGTCCAGCATGTGGTTCCGGTCTGTCCGGGAGGTGGTTCTGGCGCGTCTGGCACGTGCTTCTTGCACATCTGAGAAGTCATTCCGTCATGCCCGGCAGGTGATTCTGGACTGTCCGCCAAGTGGTTCTGAAGTAGCGGCAGGTGATTTTGGCATGTCTGGCAGGGGGTTCTGGCGAGTCGAGCAGGTGGTTCCAGCGTGCTAGGCAGGTGGTTCAGGCGTGTCCGGCAGGTGCTTCCTGTCTGTCCGGGAGGTGGCTCCGGAATATCTGGCACATGGTTCTGGCACATGTGGGAGGTGATTCCAGCCTGCCCAGCAGGTGATTCCAGAGTGTCCACCATGTGGTCCTGGTGTAGCCGGCCGGTGATTTTGGGGTGTCCGGCAGGTCGTTCTGGTTTGTCCGGGAGTTGGTTCCGGCGAAACGAAAGGCTGGTTCAGGTGTGTTTGGCAGATGGCTCCGGTCTGTCCGGGAGGTGGTTCCGGCGTGTCGGGATTGTGGCTCTGGCACGTCTGAGAGGCTGTCCGGGGATCCCCAGTACGTGATTCCGGAGTGTCTGCCAAGTGTTTTGACGTAGAAAGCAGGTGATTTGGCGTGTCCAGAACGTGGCTTCTAAGAGTCGAGCAGTTGGTTCCGGGGTGCTCGGCAGGTGCTTCATCCGTGTCCGGCAGGTGGTTGCAGTGTCTCCAGGATGTGGTTCATGCGTTTCCGGCAGGTGGTTCCTGTCTATCCGGGAGGTAGTTCCGGCGTGTCGGGCACGTGGTTCTGGCACATATGAGAGGTGGTTCCGGGAAGCCTGGCAGGTGATTCTGGAGTGCCCACCAAGTGTTTCTGGCATAGCCGGCAGTTGATTTTTGGCGTGTCCGACAGGTGGTTCTTGAGAGTGAAGCAGGTGGTTCCGGCGTGCTCGGCAGGTGCTTCAGGCGTATCCAGCAGGTGGTTCCGGCATGTCAGGCACGAGGTTCTGGCACGTCTGAGAGGTGGTTCCGGGATGCCCGACAATTGATGCTGGAGTAACCAACAAGTGGTTCTGGTGTAGCTGGCAGGTGATTTTGGCATGTCCCGCAGGTGGTTCCAGTAAGTCGAGCAGGTGGTTCCGGTGTGCTCGGCATGTGGTTCCGGCGTGTCCAGCATGTGGTTCTGGCACGTCTGAGAGGTAGTTCCGGCATGCCCAGCAGGTGATTCTGGAGTGCCCACCAAGTGTTTCTGGCATAGCCGGCGGTTGATTTTGGCATGTCCGACAGGTGGTTCTTGAGAGTGAAGCAGGTCGTTCCGGCATGCTCGGCAGGTGGTTCAGGCGTGTCCAGCAAGTGGTTGCGGTGTTTCTGGGAGGTGGTTCCGGCGTGTCCAGCACGTGGTTCTGGTACGTCTGAGAGCTTGTTACGGCATGCCCTGCATGTGATTCTGACGTGTCCGCCACGTGGTTCTGGCATAGCCAGCAGGTGATTTCGGTGTGTCCGGCAGGTGGTTCTGGCGTGCTTGGCAGGTGCTTCAGGCGTGTCCAGCAGGTGGTTCCGTTCTGTCCGGGAGGTGGTTCCGGCGTGTCTGGCACGTGGTTCTGGCACGTCTGAGAGGTGTTTCCAGCATGCTGGGAAGGTGATTCCAGATTGTCTGCCAAGTGGTTCTGGTGTAGCCGGCGGGTGATTTTGGCGTGTCCACCATGTGGTTCCGGCATGTTGAGCAGGTGCTCGGCAGGTGGTTCAGGCGTGTCCGGCAGGTGATTCTGGTCGTTCCGGGTGGTGGTTCCGTTGTGTCTCGCACGTGGTTCTGGCAGGTCTGAGAAGTGGTTCCAGCATGCCCGGCAGGTGATTTGGGAGTGTCCACCGAATGGTTTTGGTGTCGCCGGCAGGTGATTTTGGCGTGTCCGGAAGGTGGTTCCGGCGCGTCGAGCATTTGGTTGCGGCGTGCTAGGCAGGTGGTTCAGGCGTGTCCGGCAGGTGCTCCCACTCTGTCCTGGAGGTGGTTCCGGCGTGTCCGACCCATGTTTCTGGCACGCCTGAGGGGTGGTTCCAGCACGCCCGGCAGGTGATTTTGGAGTGTACGCCAAGTGGTTCTGGCGTATCCTGTCAGAGATTTTGGTGTGTCTGGCAGGTGGTTCCAGCGAGTCGAGCAGGTGGATCTGGCGTGCTCGGCAGCTGGTTCCGGTGTGTCCGGCACGTGGTTCTGACACGTCTGACAGGTGGTTCCCGCATGCCTGGCAGGAGTTTACGGAGTGTCCGGCAAGTGGTTCTGGCGTAGCCAGCAGGTGATTTTGGCATGTCCGGCCGGCGATTCAGGATAGTCGAGCAGGTGGTTCCGGCGTGCTCGGCAGGTGATTCAGGCGTGTCCAGCAGGTGGTTCTGGTCTGTCCGGGAGGTGGTTCCTCCATGTCCGGCACGTGGTTCTGACACATTTGAAAGGTGGTTCCGGCATGCCTGGCAGGTGATTCTGAAGTGTCCGCCAAGTTGTTCTGGCATGGCCGGCAGGGGATTCAGGCCAGTCGAGAAAGTGGTTCCGGCGTGCTTGGCTGTGGTGCAGGCGTGTCCGACATGTGGTTGCAGTCTGTCTGGGAGGTGGTTCCCGGGTGTCAGGCACTTGCTTCTGGCATGTCTGAGAAGTGGTTCCGGCATGGCCTGCAGGTGATTCCGGAGTATCCGCCAAGTGCTTCTGGCATAGCCGGCAGATTATTTGGGCATGTCCTGCAAGGAGTTCAGGCGAGTCGGGCAGGTGGTTCAGGAGTGTCAGGCAGGTGGTTCCGGTCTGTCTGGGAGGTGGTTCCGGCGTGTCTGGGACATGCTTGTGGCACGTCTGAGAGGTCGTTACGGCATGCCCTGCATGTGATTCCGGAGTGTCCGCCAAATGGTTCTGGCGTAGCCAGCAGGTGATTTGGGTGTGTCCGCCAGGTGGGTTCGGTGAGTCGATCAGGTGGTTCCGGCGTGCTCGGCAGGTGGTTCAGGCGTGTCCAGCATGTGGTTCCGGTCTGTCCGGGAGGTGGTTCTGGCGCGTCTGGCACGTGCTTCTTGCACATCTGAGAAGTCATTCCGTCATGCCCGGCAGGTGATTCTGGACTGTCCGCCAAGTGGTTCTGAAGTAGCGGCAGGTGATTTTGGCATGTCTGGCAGGGGGTTCTGGCGAGTCGAGCAGGTGGTTCCAGCGTGCTAGGCAGGTGGTTCAGGCGTGTCCGGCAGGTGCTTCCTGTCTGTCCGGGAGGTGGCTCCGGAATATCTGGCACATGGTTCTGGCACATGTGGGAGGTGATTCCAGCCTGCCCAGCAGGTGATTCCAGAGTGTCCACCATGTGGTCCTGGTGTAGCCGGCCGGTGATTTTGGGGTGTCCGGCAGGTCGTTCTGGTTTGTCCGGGAGTTGGTTCCGGCGAAACGAAAGGCTGGTTCAGGTGTGTTTGGCAGATGGCTCCGGTCTGTCCGGGAGGTGGTTCCGGCGTGTCGGGATTGTGGCTCTGGCACGTCTGAGAGGCTGTCCGGGGATCCCCAGTACGTGATTCCGGAGTGTCTGCCAAGTGTTTTGACGTAGAAAGCAGGTGATTTGGCGTGTCCAGAACGTGGCTTCTAAGAGTCGAGCAGTTGGTTCCGGGGTGCTCGGCAGGTGCTTCATCCGTGTCCGGCAGGTGGTTGCAGTGTCTCCAGGATGTGGTTCATGCGTTTCCGGCAGGTGGTTCCTGTCTATCCGGGAGGTAGTTCCGGCGTGTCGGGCACGTGGTTCTGGCACATATGAGAGGTGGTTCCGGGAAGCCTGGCAGGTGATTCTGGAGTGCCCACCAAGTGTTTCTGGCATAGCCGGCAGTTGATTTTTGGCGTGTCCGACAGGTGGTTCTTGAGAGTGAAGCAGGTGGTTCCGGCGTGCTCGGCAGGTGCTTCAGGCGTATCCAGCAGGTGGTTCCGGCATGTCAGGCACGAGGTTCTGGCACGTCTGAGAGGTGGTTCCGGGATGCCCGACAATTGATGCTGGAGTAACCAACAAGTGGTTCTGGTGTAGCTGGCAGGTGATTTTGGCATGTCCCGCAGGTGGTTCCAGTAAGTCGAGCAGGTGGTTCCGGTGTGCTCGGCATGTGGTTCCGGCGTGTCCAGCATGTGGTTCTGGCACGTCTGAGAGGTAGTTCCGGCATGCCCAGCAGGTGATTCTGGAGTGCCCACCAAGTGTTTCTGGCATAGCCGGCGGTTGATTTTGGCATGTCCGACAGGTGGTTCTTGAGAGTGAAGCAGGTCGTTCCGGCATGCTCGGCAGGTGGTTCAGGCGTGTCCAGCAAGTGGTTGCGGTGTTTCTGGGAGGTGGTTCCGGCGTGTCCAGCACGTGGTTCTGGTACGTCTGAGAGCTTGTTACGGCATGCCCTGCATGTGATTCTGACGTGTCCGCCACGTGGTTCTGGCATAGCCAGCAGGTGATTTCGGTGTGTCCGGCAGGTGGTTCTGGCGTGCTTGGCAGGTGCTTCAGGCGTGTCCAGCAGGTGGTTCCGTTCTGTCCGGGAGGTGGTTCCGGCGTGTCTGGCACGTGGTTCTGGCACGTCTGAGAGGTGTTTCCAGCATGCTGGGAAGGTGATTCCAGATTGTCTGCCAAGTGGTTCTGGTGTAGCCGGCGGGTGATTTTGGCGTGTCCACCATGTGGTTCCGGCATGTTGAGCAGGTGCTCGGCAGGTGGTTCAGGCGTGTCCGGCAGGTGATTCTGGTCGTTCCGGGTGGTGGTTCCGTTGTGTCTCGCACGTGGTTCTGGCAGGTCTGAGAAGTGGTTCCAGCATGCCCGGCAGGTGATTTGGGAGTGTCCACCGAATGGTTTTGGTGTCGCCGGCAGGTGATTTTGGCGTGTCCGGAAGGTGGTTCCGGCGCGTCGAGCATTTGGTTCCGGCGTGCTAGGCAGGTGGTTCAGGCGTGTCCGGCAGGTGCTCCCACTCTGTCCTGGAGGTGGTTCCGGCGTGTCCGACCCATGTTTCTGGCACGCCTGAGGGGTGGTTCCAGCACGCCCGGCAGGTGATTTTGGAGTGTACGCCAAGTGGTTCTGGCGTATCCTGTCAGAGATTTTGGTGTGTCTGGCAGGTGGTTCCAGCGAGTCGAGCAGGTGGATCTGGCGTGCTCGGCAGCTGGTTCCGGTGTGTCCGGCACGTGGTTCTGACACGTCTGACAGGTGGTTCCCGCATGCCTGGCAGGAGTTTACGGAGTGTCCGGCAAGTGGTTCTGGCGTAGCCAGCAGGTGATTTTGGCATGTCCGGCCGGCGATTCAGGATAGTCGAGCAGGTGGTTCCGGCGTGCTCGGCAGGTGATTCAGGCGTGTCCAGCAGGTGGTTCTGGTCTGTCCGGGAGGTGGTTCCTCCATGTCCGGCACGTGGTTCTGACACATTTGAAAGGTGGTTCCGGCATGCCTGGCAGGTGATTCTGAAGTGTCCGCCAAGTTGTTCTGGCATGGCCGGCAGGGGATTCAGGCCAGTCGAGAAAGTGGTTCCGGCGTGCTTGGCTGTGGTGCAGGCGTGTCCGACATGTGGTTGCAGTCTGTCTGGGAGGTGGTTCCCGGGTGTCAGGCACTTGCTTCTGGCATGTCTGAGAAGTGGTTCCGGCATGGCCTGCAGGTGATTCCGGAGTATCCGCCAAGTGCTTCTGGCATAGCCGGCAGATTATTTGGGCATGTCCTGCAAGGAGTTCAGGCGAGTCGGGCAGGTGGTTCAGGAGTGTCAGGCAGGTGGTTCCGGTCTGTCTGGGAGGTGGTTCCGGCGTGTCTGGGACATGCTTGTGGCACGTCTGAGAGGTCGTTACGGCATGCCCTGCATGTGATTCCGGAGTGTCCGCCAAATGGTTCTGGCGTAGCCAGCAGGTGATTTGGGTGTGTCCGCCAGGTGGGTTCGGTGAGTCGATCAGGTGGTTCCGGCGTGCTCGGCAGGTGGTTCAGGCGTGTCCAGCATGTGGTTCCGGTCTGTCCGGGAGGTGGTTCTGGCGCGTCTGGCACGTGCTTCTTGCACATCTGAGAAGTCATTCCATCATGCCCGGCAGGTGATTCTGGACTGTCCGCCAAGTGGTTCTGAAGTAGCGGCAGGTGATTTTGGCATGTCTGGCAGGGGGTTCTGGCGAGTCGAGCAGGTGGTTCCAGCGTGCTAGGCAGGTGGTTCAGGCGTGTCCGGCAGGTGCTTCCTGTCTGTCCGGGAGGTGGCTCCGGAATATCTGGCACATGGTTCTGGCACATCTGGGAGGTGATTCCAGCCTGCCCAGCAGGTGATTCCAGAGTGTCCACCATGTGGTCCTGGTGTAGCCGGCCGGTGATTTTGGGGTGTCCGGCAGGTCGTTCTGGTTTGTCCGGGAGTTGGTTCCGGCGAAACGAAAGGCTGGTTCAGGTGTGTTTGGCAGATGGCTCCGGTCTGTCCGGGAGGTGGTTCCGGCGTGTCGGGATTGTGGCTCTGGCACGTCTGAGAGGCTGTCCGGGGATCCCCAGTACGTGATTCCGGAGTGTCTGCCAAGTGTTTTGACGTAGAAAGCAGGTGATTTGGCGTGTCCAGAACGTGGCTTCTAAGAGTCGAGCAGTTGGTTCCGGGGTGCTCGGCAGGTGCTTCATCCGTGTCCGGCAGGTGGTTGCAGTGTCTCCAGGATGTGGTTCATGCGTTTCCGGCAGGTGGTTCCTGTCTATCCGGGAGGTAGTTCCGGCGTGTCGGGCACGTGGTTCTGGCACATATGAGAGGTGGTTCCGGGAAGCCTGGCAGGTGATTCTGGAGTGCCCACCAAGTGTTTCTGGCATAGCCGGCAGTTGATTTTTGGCGTGTCCGACAGGTGGTTCTTGAGAGTGAAGCAGGTGGTTCCGGCGTGCTCGGCAGGTGCTTCAGGCGTATCCAGCAGGTGGTTCCGGCATGTCAGGCACGAGGTTCTGGCACGTCTGAGAGGTGGTTCCGGGATGCCCGACAATTGATGCTGGAGTAACCAACAAGTGGTTCTGGTGTAGCTGGCAGGTGATTTTGGCATGTCCCGCAGGTGGTTCCAGTAAGTCGAGCAGGTGGTTCCGGTGTGCTCGGCATGTGGTTCCGGCGTGTCCAGCATGTGGTTCTGGCACGTCTGAGAGGTAGTTCCGGCATGCCCAGCAGGTGATTCTGGAGTGCCCACCAAGTGTTTCTGGCATAGCCGGCGGTTGATTTTGGCATGTCCGACAGGTGGTTCTTGAGAGTGAAGCAGGTCGTTCCGGCATGCTCGGCAGGTGGTTCAGGCGTGTCCAGCAAGTGGTTGCGGTGTTTCTGGGAGGTGGTTCCGGCGTGTCCAGCACGTGGTTCTGGTACGTCTGAGAGCTTGTTACGGCATGCCCTGCATGTGATTCTGACGTGTCCGCCACGTGGTTCTGGCATAGCCAGCAGGTGATTTCGGTGTGTCCGGCAGGTGGTTCTGGCGTGCTTGGCAGGTGCTTCAGGCGTGTCCAGCAGGTGGTTCCGTTCTGTCCGGGAGGTGGTTCCGGCGTGTCTGGCACGTGGTTCTGGCACGTCTGAGAGGTGTTTCCAGCATGCTGGGAAGGTGATTCCAGATTGTCTGCCAAGTGGTTCTGGTGTAGCCGGCGGGTGATTTTGGCGTGTCCACCATGTGGTTCCGGCATGTTGAGCAGGTGCTCGGCAGGTGGTTCAGGCGTGTCCGGCAGGTGATTCTGGTCGTTCCGGGTGGTGGTTCCGTTGTGTCTCGCACGTGGTTCTGGCAGGTCTGAGAAGTGGTTCCAGCATGCCCGGCAGGTGATTTGGGAGTGTCCACCGAATGGTTTTGGTGTCGCCGGCAGGTGATTTTGGCGTGTCCGGAAGGTGGTTCCGGCGCGTCGAGCATTTGGTTGCGGCGTGCTAGGCAGGTGGTTCAGGCGTGTCCGGCAGGTGCTCCCACTCTGTCCTGGAGGTGGTTCCGGCGTGTCCGACCCATGTTTCTGGCACGCCTGAGGGGTGGTTCCAGCACGCCCGGCAGGTGATTTTGGAGTGTACGCCAAGTGGTTCTGGCGTATCCTGTCAGAGATTTTGGTGTGTCTGGCAGGTGGTTCCAGCGAGTCGAGCAGGTGGATCTGGCGTGCTCGGCAGCTGGTTCCGGTGTGTCCGGCACGTGGTTCTGACACGTCTGACAGGTGGTTCCCGCATGCCTGGCAGGAGTTTACGGAGTGTCCGGCAAGTGGTTCTGGCGTAGCCAGCAGGTGATTTTGGCATGTCCGGCCGGCGATTCAGGATAGTCGAGCAGGTGGTTCCGGCGTGCTCGGCAGGTGATTCAGGCGTGTCCAGCAGGTGGTTCTGGTCTGTCCGGGAGGTGGTTCCTCCATGTCCGGCACGTGGTTCTGACACATTTGAAAGGTGGTTCCGGCATGCCTGGCAGGTGATTCTGAAGTGTCCGCCAAGTTGTTCTGGCATGGCCGGCAGGGGATTCAGGCCAGTCGAGAAAGTGGTTCCGGCGTGCTTGGCTGTGGTGCAGGCGTGTCCGACATGTGGTTGCAGTCTGTCTGGGAGGTGGTTCCCGGGTGTCAGGCACTTGCTTCTGGCATGTCTGAGAAGTGGTTCCGGCATGGCCTGCAGGTGATTCCGGAGTATCCGCCAAGTGCTTCTGGCATAGCCGGCAGATTATTTGGGCATGTCCTGCAAGGAGTTCAGGCGAGTCGGGCAGGTGGTTCAGGAGTGTCAGGCAGGTGGTTCCGGTCTGTCTGGGAGGTGGTTCCGGCGTGTCTGGGACATGCTTGTGGCACGTCTGAGAGGTCGTTACGGCATGCCCTGCATGTGATTCCGGAGTGTCCGCCAAATGGTTCTGGCGTAGCCAGCAGGTGATTTGGGTGTGTCCGCCAGGTGGGTTCGGTGAGTCGATCAGGTGGTTCCGGCGTGCTCGGCAGGTGGTTCAGGCGTGTCCAGCATGTGGTTCCGGTCTGTCCGGGAGGTGGTTCTGGCGCGTCTGGCACGTGCTTCTTGCACATCTGAGAAGTCATTCCGTCATGCCCGGCAGGTGATTCTGGACTGTCCGCCAAGTGGTTCTGAAGTAGCGGCAGGTGATTTTGGCATGTCTGGCAGGGGGTTCTGGCGAGTCGAGCAGGTGGTTCCAGCGTGCTAGGCAGGTGGTTCAGGCGTGTCCGGCAGGTGCTTCCTGTCTGTCCGGGAGGTGGCTCCGGAATATCTGGCACATGGTTCTGGCACGTCTGGGAGGTGATTCCAGCCTGCCCAGCAGGTGATTCCAGAGTGTCCACCATGTGGTCCTGGTGTAGCCGGCCGGTGATTTTGGGGTGTCCGGCAGGTCGTTCTGGTTTGTCCGGGAGTTGGTTCCGGCGAAACGAAATGCTGGTTCAGGTGTGTTTGGCAGATGGCTCCGGTCTGTCCGGGAGGTGGTTCCGGCGTGTCGGGATTGTGGCTCTGGCACGTCTGAGAGGCTGTCCGGGGATCCCCAGTACGTGATTCCGGAGTGTCTGCCAAGTGTTTTGACGTAGAAAGCAGGTGATTTGGCGTGTCCAGAACGTGGCTTCTAAGAGTCGAGCAGTTGGTTCCGGGGTGCTCGGCAGGTGCTTCATCCGTGTCCGGCAGGTGGTTGCAGTGTCTCCAGGATGTGGTTCATGCGTTTCCGGCAGGTGGTTCCTGTCTATCCGGGAGGTAGTTCCGGCGTGTCGGGCACGTGGTTCTGGCACATATGAGAGGTGGTTCCGGGAAGCCTGGCAGGTGATTCTGGAGTGCCCACCAAGTGTTTCTGGCATAGCCGGCAGTTGATTTTTGGCGTGTCCGACAGGTGGTTCTTGAGAGTGAAGCAGGTGGTTCCGGCGTGCTCGGCAGGTGCTTCAGGCGTATCCAGCAGGTGGTTCCGGCATGTCAGGCACGAGGTTCTGGCACGTCTGAGAGGTGGTTCCGGGATGCCCGACAATTGATGCTGGAGTAACCAACAAGTGGTTCTGGTGTAGCTGGCAGGTGATTTTGGCATGTCCCGCAGGTGGTTCCAGTAAGTCGAGCAGGTGGTTCCGGTGTGCTCGGCATGTGGTTCCGGCGTGTCCAGCATGTGGTTCTGGCACGTCTGAGAGGTAGTTCCGGCATGCCCAGCAGGTGATTCTGGAGTGCCCACCAAGTGTTTCTGGCATAGCCGGCGGTTGATTTTGGCATGTCCGACAGGTGGTTCTTGAGAGTGAAGCAGGTCGTTCCGGCATGCTCGGCAGGTGGTTCAGGCGTGTCCAGCAAGTGGTTGCGGTGTTTCTGGGAGGTGGTTCCGGCGTGTCCAGCACGTGGTTCTGGTACGTCTGAGAGCTTGTTACGGCATGCCCTGCATGTGATTCTGACGTGTCCGCCACGTGGTTCTGGCATAGCCAGCAGGTGATTTCGGTGTGTCCGGCAGGTGGTTCTGGCGTGCTTGGCAGGTGCTTCAGGCGTGTCCAGCAGGTGGTTCCGTTCTGTCCGGGAGGTGGTTCCGGCGTGTCTGGCACGTGGTTCTGGCACGTCTGAGAGGTGTTTCCAGCATGCTGGGAAGGTGATTCCAGATTGTCTGCCAAGTGGTTCTGGTGTAGCCGGCGGGTGATTTTGGCGTGTCCACCATGTGGTTCCGGCATGTTGAGCAGGTGCTCGGCAGGTGGTTCAGGCGTGTCCGGCAGGTGATTCTGGTCGTTCCGGGTGGTGGTTCCGTTGTGTCTCGCACGTGGTTCTGGCAGGTCTGAGAAGTGGTTCCAGCATGCCCGGCAGGTGATTTGGGAGTGTCCACCGAATGGTTTTGGTGTCGCCGGCAGGTGATTTTGGCGTGTCCGGAAGGTGGTTCCGGCGCGTCGAGCATTTGGTTGCGGCGTGCTAGGCAGGTGGTTCAGGCGTGTCTGGCAGGTGCTCCCACTCTGTCCTGGAGGTGGTTCCGGCGTGTCCGACCCATGTTTCTGGCACGCCTGAGGGGTGGTTCCAGCACGCCCGGCAGGTGATTTTGGAGTGTACGCCAAGTGGTTCTGGCGTATCCTGTCAGAGATTTTGGTGTGTCTGGCAGGTGGTTCCAGCGAGTCGAGCAGGTGGATCTGGCGTGCTCGGCAGCTGGTTCCGGTGTGTCCGGCACGTGGTTCTGACACGTCTGACAGGTGGTTCCCGCATGCCTGGCAGGAGTTTACGGAGTGTCCGGCAAGTGGTTCTGGCGTAGCCAGCAGGTGATTTTGGCATGTCCGGCCGGCGATTCAGGATAGTCGAGCAGGTGGTTCCGGCGTGCTCGGCAGGTGATTCAGGCGTGTCCAGCAGGTGGTTCTGGTCTGTCCGGGAGGTGGTTCCTCCATGTCCGGCACGTGGTTCTGACACATTTGAAAGGTGGTTCCGGCATGCCTGGCAGGTGATTCTGAAGTGTCCGCCAAGTTGTTCTGGCATGGCCGGCAGGGGATTCAGGCCAGTCGAGAAAGTGGTTCCGGCGTGCTTGGCTGTGGTGCAGGCGTGTCCGACATGTGGTTGCAGTCTGTCTGGGAGGTGGTTCCCGGGTGTCAGGCACTTGCTTCTGGCATGTCTGAGAAGTGGTTCCGGCATGGCCTGCAGGTGATTCCGGAGTATCCGCCAAGTGCTTCTGGCATAGCCGGCAGATTATTTGGGCATGTCCTGCAAGGAGTTCAGGCGAGTCGGGCAGGTGGTTCAGGAGTGTCAGGCAGGTGGTTCCGGTCTGTCTGGGAGGTGGTTCCGGCGTGTCTGGGACATGCTTGTGGCACGTCTGAGAGGTCGTTACGGCATGCCCTGCATGTGATTCCGGAGTGTCCGCCAAATGGTTCTGGCGTAGCCAGCAGGTGATTTGGGTGTGTCCGCCAGGTGGGTTCGGTGAGTCGATCAGGTGGTTCCGGCGTGCTCGGCAGGTGGTTCAGGCGTGTCCAGCATGTGGTTCCGGTCTGTCCGGGAGGTGGTTCTGGCGCGTCTGGCACGTGCTTCTTGCACATCTGAGAAGTCATTCCGTCATGCCCGGCAGGTGATTCTGGACTGTCCGCCAAGTGGTTCTGAAGTAGCGGCAGGTGATTTTGGCATGTCTGGCAGGGGGTTCTGGCGAGTCGAGCAGGTGGTTCCAGCGTGCTAGGCAGGTGGTTCAGGCGTGTCCGGCAGGTGCTTCCTGTCTGTCCGGGAGGTGGCTCCGGAATATCTGGCACATGGTTCTGGCACGTCTGGGAGGTGATTCCAGCCTGCCCAGCAGGTGATTCCAGAGTGTCCACCATGTGGTCCTGGTGTAGCCGGCCGGTGATTTTGGGGTGTCCGGCAGGTCGTTCTGGTTTGTCCGGGAGTTGGTTCCGGCGAAACGAAATGCTGGTTCAGGTGTGTTTGGCAGATGGCTCCGGTCTGTCCGGGAGGTGGTTCCGGCGTGTCGGGATTGTGGCTCTGGCACGTCTGAGAGGCTGTCCGGGGATCCCCAGTACGTGATTCCGGAGTGTCTGCCAAGTGTTTTGACGTAGAAAGCAGGTGATTTGGCGTGTCCAGAACGTGGCTTCTAAGAGTCGAGCAGTTGGTTCCGGGGTGCTCGGCAGGTGCTTCATCCGTGTCCGGCAGGTGGTTGCAGTGTCTCCAGGATGTGGTTCATGCGTTTCCGGCAGGTGGTTCCTGTCTATCCGGGAGGTAGTTCCGGCGTGTCGGGCACGTGGTTCTGGCACATATGAGAGGTGGTTCCGGGAAGCCTGGCAGGTGATTCTGGAGTGCCCACCAAGTGTTTCTGGCATAGCCGGCAGTTGATTTTTGGCGTGTCCGACAGGTGGTTCTTGAGAGTGAAGCAGGTGGTTCCGGCGTGCTCGGCAGGTGCTTCAGGCGTATCCAGCAGGTGGTTCCGGCATGTCAGGCACGAGGTTCTGGCACGTCTGAGAGGTGGTTCCGGGATGCCCGACAATTGATGCTGGAGTAACCAACAAGTGGTTCTGGTGTAGCTGGCAGGTGATTTTGGCATGTCCCGCAGGTGGTTCCAGTAAGTCGAGCAGGTGGTTCCGGTGTGCTCGGCATGTGGTTCCGGCGTGTCCAGCATGTGGTTCTGGCACGTCTGAGAGGTAGTTCCGGCATGCCCAGCAGGTGATTCTGGAGTGCCCACCAAGTGTTTCTGGCATAGCCGGCGGTTGATTTTGGCATGTCCGACAGGTGGTTCTTGAGAGTGAAGCAGGTCGTTCCGGCATGCTCGGCAGGTGGTTCAGGCGTGTCCAGCAAGTGGTTGCGGTGTTTCTGGGAGGTGGTTCCGGCGTGTCCAGCACGTGGTTCTGGTACGTCTGAGAGCTTGTTACGGCATGCCCTGCATGTGATTCTGACGTGTCCGCCACGTGGTTCTGGCATAGCCAGCAGGTGATTTCGGTGTGTCCGGCAGGTGGTTCTGGCGTGCTTGGCAGGTGCTTCAGGCGTGTCCAGCAGGTGGTTCCGTTCTGTCCGGGAGGTGGTTCCGGCGTGTCTGGCACGTGGTTCTGGCACGTCTGAGAGGTGTTTCCAGCATGCTGGGAAGGTGATTCCAGATTGTCTGCCAAGTGGTTCTGGTGTAGCCGGCGGGTGATTTTGGCGTGTCCACCATGTGGTTCCGGCATGTTGAGCAGGTGCTCGGCAGGTGGTTCAGGCGTGTCCGGCAGGTGATTCTGGTCGTTCCGGGTGGTGGTTCCGTTGTGTCTCGCACGTGGTTCTGGCAGGTCTGAGAAGTGGTTCCAGCATGCCCGGCAGGTGATTTGGGAGTGTCCACCGAATGGTTTTGGTGTCGCCGGCAGGTGATTTTGGCGTGTCCGGAAGGTGGTTCCGGCGCGTCGAGCATTTGGTTCCGGCGTGCTAGGCAGGTGGTTCAGGCGTGTCCGGCAGGTGCTCCCACTCTGTCCTGGAGGTGGTTCCGGCGTGTCCGACCCATGTTTCTGGCACGCCTGAGGGGTGGTTCCAGCACGCCCGGCAGGTGATTTTGGAGTGTACGCCAAGTGGTTCTGGCGTATCCTGTCAGAGATTTTGGTGTGTCTGGCAGGTGGTTCCAGCGAGTCGAGCAGGTGGATCTGGCGTGCTCGGCAGCTGGTTCCGGTGTGTCCGGCACGTGGTTCTGACACGTCTGACAGGTGGTTCCCGCATGCCTGGCAGGAGTTTACGGAGTGTCCGGCAAGTGGTTCTGGCGTAGCCAGCAGGTGATTTTGGCATGTCCGGCCGGCGATTCAGGATAGTCGAGCAGGTGGTTCCGGCGTGCTCGGCAGGTGATTCAGGCGTGTCCAGCAGGTGGTTCTGGTCTGTCCGGGAGGTGGTTCCTCCATGTCCGGCACGTGGTTCTGACACATTTGAAAGGTGGTTCCGGCATGCCTGGCAGGTGATTCTGAAGTGTCCGCCAAGTTGTTCTGGCATGGCCGGCAGGGGATTCAGGCCAGTCGAGAAAGTGGTTCCGGCGTGCTTGGCTGTGGTGCAGGCGTGTCCGACATGTGGTTGCAGTCTGTCTGGGAGGTGGTTCCCGGGTGTCAGGCACTTGCTTCTGGCATGTCTGAGAAGTGGTTCCGGCATGGCCTGCAGGTGATTCCGGAGTATCCGCCAAGTGCTTCTGGCATAGCCGGCAGATTATTTGGGCATGTCCTGCAAGGAGTTCAGGCGAGTCGGGCAGGTGGTTCAGGAGTGTCAGGCAGGTGGTTCCGGTCTGTCTGGGAGGTGGTTCCGGCGTGTCTGGGACATGCTTGTGGCACGTCTGAGAGGTCGTTACGGCATGCCCTGCATGTGATTCCGGAGTGTCCGCCAAATGGTTCTGGCGTAGCCAGCAGGTGATTTGGGTGTGTCCGCCAGGTGGGTTCGGTGAGTCGATCAGGTGGTTCCGGCGTGCTCGGCAGGTGGTTCAGGCGTGTCCAGCATGTGGTTCCGGTCTGTCCGGGAGGTGGTTCTGGCGCGTCTGGCACGTGCTTCTTGCACATCTGAGAAGTCATTCCGTCATGCCCGGCAGGTGATTCTGGACTGTCCGCCAAGTGGTTCTGAAGTAGCGGCAGGTGATTTTGGCATGTCTGGCAGGGGGTTCTGGCGAGTCGAGCAGGTGGTTCCAGCGTGCTAGGCAGGTGGTTCAGGCGTGTCCGGCAGGTGCTTCCTGTCTGTCCGGGAGGTGGCTCCGGAATATCTGGCACATGGTTCTGGCACGTCTGGGAGGTGATTCCAGCCTGCCCAGCAGGTGATTCCAGAGTGTCCACCATGTGGTCCTGGTGTAGCCGGCCGGTGATTTTGGGGTGTCCGGCAGGTCGTTCTGGTTTGTCCGGGAGTTGGTTCCGGCGAAACGAAATGCTGGTTCAGGTGTGTTTGGCAGATGGCTCCGGTCTGTCCGGGAGGTGGTTCCGGCGTGTCGGGATTGTGGCTCTGGCACGTCTGAGAGGCTGTCCGGGGATCCCCAGTACGTGATTCCGGAGTGTCTGCCAAGTGTTTTGACGTAGAAAGCAGGTGATTTGGCGTGTCCAGAACGTGGCTTCTAAGAGTCGAGCAGTTGGTTCCGGGGTGCTCGGCAGGTGCTTCATCCGTGTCCGGCAGGTGGTTGCAGTGTCTCCAGGATGTGGTTCATGCGTTTCCGGCAGGTGGTTCCTGTCTATCCGGGAGGTAGTTCCGGCGTGTCGGGCACGTGGTTCTGGCACATATGAGAGGTGGTTCCGGGAAGCCTGGCAGGTGATTCTGGAGTGCCCACCAAGTGTTTCTGGCATAGCCGGCAGTTGATTTTTGGCGTGTCCGACAGGTGGTTCTTGAGAGTGAAGCAGGTGGTTCCGGCGTGCTCGGCAGGTGCTTCAGGCGTATCCAGCAGGTGGTTCCGGCATGTCAGGCACGAGGTTCTGGCACGTCTGAGAGGTGGTTCCGGGATGCCCGACAATTGATGCTGGAGTAACCAACAAGTGGTTCTGGTGTAGCTGGCAGGTGATTTTGGCATGTCCCGCAGGTGGTTCCAGTAAGTCGAGCAGGTGGTTCCGGTGTGCTCGGCATGTGGTTCCGGCGTGTCCAGCATGTGGTTCTGGCACGTCTGAGAGGTAGTTCCGGCATGCCCAGCAGGTGATTCTGGAGTGCCCACCAAGTGTTTCTGGCATAGCCGGCGGTTGATTTTGGCATGCCCGACAGGTGGTTCTTGAGAGTGAAGCAGGTCGTTCCGGCATGCTCGGCAGGTGGTTCAGGCGTGTCCAGCAAGTGGTTGCGGTGTTTCTGGGAGGTGGTTCCGGCGTGTCCAGCACGTGGTTCTGGTACGTCTGAGAGCTTGTTACGGCATGCCCTGCATGTGATTCTGACGTGTCCGCCACGTGGTTCTGGCATAGCCAGCAGGTGATTTGGGTGTGTCCGGCAGGTGGTTCTGGCGTGCTTGGCAGGTGCTTCAGGCGTGTCCAGCAGGTGGTTCCGTTCTGTCCGGGAGGTGGTTCCGGCGTGTCTGGCACGTGGTTCTGGCACGTCTGAGAGGTGTTTCCAGCATGCTGGGAAGGTGATTCCAGATTGTCTGCCAAGTGGTTCTGGTGTAGCCGGCGGGTGATTTTGGCGTGTCCACCATGTGGTTCCGGCATGTTGAGCAGGTGCTCGGCAGGTGGTTCAGGCGTGTCCGGCAGGTGATTCTGGTCGTTCCGGGTGGTGGTTCCGTTGTGTCTCGCACGTGGTTCTGGCAGGTCTGAGAAGTGGTTCCAGCATGCCCGGCAGGTGATTTGGGAGTGTCCACCGAATGGTTTTGGTGTCGCCGGCAGGTGATTTTGGCGTGTCCGGAAGGTGGTTCCGGCGCGTCGAGCATTTGGTTCCGGCGTGCTAGGCAGGTGGTTCAGGCGTGTCCGGCAGGTGCTCCCACTCTGTCCTGGAGGTGGTTCCGGCGTGTCCGACCCATGTTTCTGGCACGCCTGAGGGGTGGTTCCAGCACGCCCGGCAGGTGATTTTGGAGTGTACGCCAAGTGGTTCTGGCGTATCCTGTCAGAGATTTTGGTGTGTCTGGCAGGTGGTTCCAGCGAGTCGAGCAGGTGGATCTGGCGTGCTCGGCAGCTGGTTCCGGTGTGTCCGGCACGTGGTTCTGACACGTCTGACAGGTGGTTCCCGCATGCCTGGCAGGAGTTTACGGAGTGTCCGGCAAGTGGTTCTGGCGTAGCCAGCAGGTGATTTTGGCATGTCCGGCCGGCGATTCAGGATAGTCGAGCAGGTGGTTCCGGCGTGCTCGGCAGGTGATTCAGGCGTGTCCAGCAGGTGGTTCTGGTCTGTCCGGGAGGTGGTTCCTCCATGTCCGGCACGTGGTTCTGACACATTTGAAAGGTGGTTCCGGCATGCCTGGCAGGTGATTCTGAAGTGTCCGCCAAGTTGTTCTGGCATGGCCGGCAGGGGATTCAGGCCAGTCGAGAAAGTGGTTCCGGCGTGCTTGGCTGTGGTGCAGGCGTGTCCGACATGTGGTTGCAGTCTGTCTGGGAGGTGGTTCCCGGGTGTCAGGCACTTGCTTCTGGCATGTCTGAGAAGTGGTTCCGGCATGGCCTGCAGGTGATTCCGGAGTATCCGCCAAGTGCTTCTGGCATAGCCGGCAGATTATTTGGGCATGTCCTGCAAGGAGTTCAGGCGAGTCGGGCAGGTGGTTCAGGAGTGTCAGGCAGGTGGTTCCGGTCTGTCTGGGAGGTGGTTCCGGCGTGTCTGGGACATGCTTGTGGCACGTCTGAGAGGTCGTTACGGCATGCCCTGCATGTGATTCCGGAGTGTCCGCCAAATGGTTCTGGCGTAGCCAGCAGGTGATTTGGGTGTGTCCGCCAGGTGGGTTCGGTGAGTCGATCAGGTGGTTCCGGCGTGCTCGGCAGGTGGTTCAGGCGTGTCCAGCATGTGGTTCCGGTCTGTCCGGGAGGTGGTTCTGGCGCGTCTGGCACGTGCTTCTTGCACATCTGAGAAGTCATTCCGTCATGCCCGGCAGGTGATTCTGGACTGTCCGCCAAGTGGTTCTGAAGTAGCGGCAGGTGATTTTGGCATGTCTGGCAGGGGGTTCTGGCGAGTCGAGCAGGTGGTTCCAGCGTGCTAGGCAGGTGGTTCAGGCGTGTCCGGCAGGTGCTTCCTGTCTGTCCGGGAGGTGGCTCCGGAATATCTGGCACATGGTTCTGGCACGTCTGGGAGGTGATTCCAGCCTGCCCAGCAGGTGATTCCAGAGTGTCCACCATGTGGTCCTGGTGTAGCCGGCCGGTGATTTTGGGGTGTCCGGCAGGTCGTTCTGGTTTGTCCGGGAGTTGGTTCCGGCGAAACGAAATGCTGGTTCAGGTGTGTTTGGCAGATGGCTCCGGTCTGTCCGGGAGGTGGTTCCGGCGTGTCGGGATTGTGGCTCTGGCACGTCTGAGAGGCTGTCCGGGGATCCCCAGTACGTGATTCCGGAGTGTCTGCCAAGTGTTTTGACGTAGAAAGCAGGTGATTTGGCGTGTCCAGAACGTGGCTTCTAAGAGTCGAGCAGTTGGTTCCGGGGTGCTCGGCAGGTGCTTCATCCGTGTCCGGCAGGTGGTTGCAGTGTCTCCAGGATGTGGTTCATGCGTTTCCGGCAGGTGGTTCCTGTCTATCCGGGAGGTAGTTCCGGCGTGTCGGGCACGTGGTTCTGGCACATATGAGAGGTGGTTCCGGGAAGCCTGGCAGGTGATTCTGGAGTGCCCACCAAGTGTTTCTGGCATAGCCGGCAGTTGATTTTTGGCGTGTCCGACAGGTGGTTCTTGAGAGTGAAGCAGGTGGTTCCGGCGTGCTCGGCAGGTGCTTCAGGCGTATCCAGCAGGTGGTTCCGGCATGTCAGGCACGAGGTTCTGGCACGTCTGAGAGGTGGTTCCGGGATGCCCGACAATTGATGCTGGAGTAACCAACAAGTGGTTCTGGTGTAGCTGGCAGGTGATTTTGGCATGTCCCGCAGGTGGTTCCAGTAAGTCGAGCAGGTGGTTCCGGTGTGCTCGGCATGTGGTTCCGGCGTGTCCAGCATGTGGTTCTGGCACGTCTGAGAGGTAGTTCCGGCATGCCCAGCAGGTGATTCTGGAGTGCCCACCAAGTGTTTCTGGCATAGCCGGCGGTTGATTTTGGCATGCCCGACAGGTGGTTCTTGAGAGTGAAGCAGGTCGTTCCGGCATGCTCGGCAGGTGGTTCAGGCGTGTCCAGCAAGTGGTTGCGGTGTTTCTGGGAGGTGGTTCCGGCGTGTCCAGCACGTGGTTCTGGTACGTCTGAGAGCTTGTTACGGCATGCCCTGCATGTGATTCTGACGTGTCCGCCACGTGGTTCTGGCATAGCCAGCAGGTGATTTGGGTGTGTCCGGCAGGTGGTTCTGGCGTGCTTGGCAGGTGCTTCAGGCGTGTCCAGCAGGTGGTTCCGTTCTGTCCGGGAGGTGGTTCCGGCGTGTCTGGCACGTGGTTCTGGCACGTCTGAGAGGTGTTTCCAGCATGCTGGGAAGGTGATTCCAGATTGTCTGCCAAGTGGTTCTGGTGTAGCCGGCGGGTGATTTTGGCGTGTCCACCATGTGGTTCCGGCATGTTGAGCAGGTGCTCGGCAGGTGGTTCAGGCGTGTCCGGCAGGTGATTCTGGTCGTTCCGGGTGGTGGTTCCGTTGTGTCTCGCACGTGGTTCTGGCAGGTCTGAGAAGTGGTTCCAGCATGCCCGGCAGGTGATTTGGGAGTGTCCACCGAATGGTTTTGGTGTCGCCGGCAGGTGATTTTGGCGTGTCCGGAAGGTGGTTCCGGCGCGTCGAGCATTTGGTTCCGGCGTGCTAGGCAGGTGGTTCAGGCGTGTCCGGCAGGTGCTCCCACTCTGTCCTGGAGGTGGTTCCGGCGTGTCCGACCCATGTTTCTGGCACGCCTGAGGGGTGGTTCCAGCACGCCCGGCAGGTGATTTTGGAGTGTACGCCAAGTGGTTCTGGCGTATCCTGTCAGAGATTTTGGTGTGTCTGGCAGGTGGTTCCAGCGAGTCGAGCAGGTGGATCTGGCGTGCTCGGCAGCTGGTTCCGGTGTGTCCGGCACGTGGTTCTGACACGTCTGACAGGTGGTTCCCGCATGCCTGGCAGGAGTTTACGGAGTGTCCGGCAAGTGGTTCTGGCGTAGCCAGCAGGTGATTTTGGCATGTCCGGCCGGCGATTCAGGATAGTCGAGCAGGTGGTTCCGGCGTGCTCGGCAGGTGATTCAGGCGTGTCCAGCAGGTGGTTCTGGTCTGTCCGGGAGGTGGTTCCTCCATGTCCGGCACGTGGTTCTGACACATTTGAAAGGTGGTTCCGGCATGCCTGGCAGGTGATTCTGAAGTGTCCGCCAAGTTGTTCTGGCATGGCCGGCAGGGGATTCAGGCCAGTCGAGAAAGTGGTTCCGGCGTGCTTGGCTGTGGTGCAGGCGTGTCCGACATGTGGTTGCAGTCTGTCTGGGAGGTGGTTCCCGGGTGTCAGGCACTTGCTTCTGGCATGTCTGAGAAGTGGTTCCGGCATGGCCTGCAGGTGATTCCGGAGTATCCGCCAAGTGCTTCTGGCATAGCCGGCAGATTATTTGGGCATGTCCTGCAAGGAGTTCAGGCGAGTCGGGCAGGTGGTTCAGGAGTGTCAGGCAGGTGGTTCCGGTCTGTCTGGGAGGTGGTTCCGGCGTGTCTGGGACATGCTTGTGGCACGTCTGAGAGGTCGTTACGGCATGCCCTGCATGTGATTCCGGAGTGTCCGCCAAATGGTTCTGGCGTAGCCAGCAGGTGATTTGGGTGTGTCCGCCAGGTGGGTTCGGTGAGTCGATCAGGTGGTTCCGGCGTGCTCGGCAGGTGGTTCAGGCGTGTCCAGCATGTGGTTCCGGTCTGTCCGGGAGGTGGTTCTGGCGCGTCTGGCACGTGCTTCTTGCACATCTGAGAAGTCATTCCGTCATGCCCGGCAGGTGATTCTGGACTGTCCGCCAAGTGGTTCTGAAGTAGCGGCAGGTGATTTTGGCATGTCTGGCAGGGGGTTCTGGCGAGTCGAGCAGGTGGTTCCAGCGTGCTAGGCAGGTGGTTCAGGCGTGTCCGGCAGGTGCTTCCTGTCTGTCCGGGAGGTGGCTCCGGAATATCTGGCACATGGTTCTGGCACGTCTGGGAGGTGATTCCAGCCTGCCCAGCAGGTGATTCCAGAGTGTCCACCATGTGGTCCTGGTGTAGCCGGCCGGTGATTTTGGGGTGTCCGGCAGGTCGTTCTGGTTTGTCCGGGAGTTGGTTCCGGCGAAACGAAATGCTGGTTCAGGTGTGTTTGGCAGATGGCTCCGGTCTGTCCGGGAGGTGGTTCCGGCGTGTCGGGATTGTGGCTCTGGCACGTCTGAGAGGCTGTCCGGGGATCCCCAGTACGTGATTCCGGAGTGTCTGCCAAGTGTTTTGACGTAGAAAGCAGGTGATTTGGCGTGTCCAGAACGTGGCTTCTAAGAGTCGAGCAGTTGGTTCCGGGGTGCTCGGCAGGTGCTTCATCCGTGTCCGGCAGGTGGTTGCAGTGTCTCCAGGATGTGGTTCATGCGTTTCCGGCAGGTGGTTCCTGTCTATCCGGGAGGTAGTTCCGGCGTGTCGGGCACGTGGTTCTGGCACATATGAGAGGTGGTTCCGGGAAGCCTGGCAGGTGATTCTGGAGTGCCCACCAAGTGTTTCTGGCATAGCCGGCAGTTGATTTTTGGCGTGTCCGACAGGTGGTTCTTGAGAGTGAAGCAGGTGGTTCCGGCGTGCTCGGCAGGTGCTTCAGGCGTATCCAGCAGGTGGTTCCGGCATGTCAGGCACGAGGTTCTGGCACGTCTGAGAGGTGGTTCCGGGATGCCCGACAATTGATGCTGGAGTAACCAACAAGTGGTTCTGGTGTAGCTGGCAGGTGATTTTGGCATGTCCCGCAGGTGGTTCCAGTAAGTCGAGCAGGTGGTTCCGGTGTGCTCGGCATGTGGTTCCGGCGTGTCCAGCATGTGGTTCTGGCACGTCTGAGAGGTAGTTCCGGCATGCCCAGCAGGTGATTCTGGAGTGCCCACCAAGTGTTTCTGGCATAGCCGGCGGTTGATTTTGGCATGCCCGACAGGTGGTTCTTGAGAGTGAAGCAGGTCGTTCCGGCATGCTCGGCAGGTGGTTCAGGCGTGTCCAGCAAGTGGTTGCGGTGTTTCTGGGAGGTGGTTCCGGCGTGTCCAGCACGTGGTTCTGGTACGTCTGAGAGCTTGTTACGGCATGCCCTGCATGTGATTCTGACGTGTCCGCCACGTGGTTCTGGCATAGCCAGCAGGTGATTTCGGTGTGTCCGGCAGGTGGTTCTGGCGTGCTTGGCAGGTGCTTCAGGCGTGTCCAGCAGGTGGTTCCGTTCTGTCCGGGAGGTGGTTCCGGCGTGTCTGGCACGTGGTTCTGGCACGTCTGAGAGGTGTTTCCAGCATGCTGGGAAGGTGATTCCAGATTGTCTGCCAAGTGGTTCTGGTGTAGCCGGCGGGTGATTTTGGCGTGTCCACCATGTGGTTCCGGCATGTTGAGCAGGTGCTCGGCAGGTGGTTCAGGCGTGTCCGGCAGGTGATTCTGGTCGTTCCGGGTGGTGGTTCCGTTGTGTCTCGCACGTGGTTCTGGCAGGTCTGAGAAGTGGTTCCAGCATGCCCGGCAGGTGATTTGGGAGTGTCCACCGAATGGTTTTGGTGTCGCCGGCAGGTGATTTTGGCGTGTCCGGAAGGTGGTTCCGGCGCGTCGAGCATTTGGTTCCGGCGTGCTAGGCAGGTGGTTCAGGCGTGTCCGGCAGGTGCTCCCACTCTGTCCTGGAGGTGGTTCCGGCGTGTCCGACCCATGTTTCTGGCACGCCTGAGGGGTGGTTCCAGCACGCCCGGCAGGTGATTTTGGAGTGTACGCCAAGTGGTTCTGGCGTATCCTGTCAGAGATTTTGGTGTGTCTGGCAGGTGGTTCCAGCGAGTCGAGCAGGTGGATCTGGCGTGCTCGGCAGCTGGTTCCGGTGTGTCCGGCACGTGGTTCTGACACGTCTGACAGGTGGTTCCCGCATGCCTGGCAGGAGTTTACGGAGTGTCCGGCAAGTGGTTCTGGCGTAGCCAGCAGGTGATTTTGGCATGTCCGGCCGGCGATTCAGGATAGTCGAGCAGGTGGTTCCGGCGTGCTCGGCAGGTGATTCAGGCGTGTCCAGCAGGTGGTTCTGGTCTGTCCGGGAGGTGGTTCCTCCATGTCCGGCACGTGGTTCTGACACATTTGAAAGGTGGTTCCGGCATGCCTGGCAGGTGATTCTGAAGTGTCCGCCAAGTTGTTCTGGCATGGCCGGCAGGGGATTCAGGCCAGTCGAGAAAGTGGTTCCGGCGTGCTTGGCTGTGGTGCAGGCGTGTCCGACATGTGGTTGCAGTCTGTCTGGGAGGTGGTTCCCGGGTGTCAGGCACTTGCTTCTGGCATGTCTGAGAAGTGGTTCCGGCATGGCCTGCAGGTGATTCCGGAGTATCCGCCAAGTGCTTCTGGCATAGCCGGCAGATTATTTGGGCATGTCCTGCAAGGAGTTCAGGCGAGTCGGGCAGGTGGTTCAGGAGTGTCAGGCAGGTGGTTCCGGTCTGTCTGGGAGGTGGTTCCGGCGTGTCTGGGACATGCTTGTGGCACGTCTGAGAGGTCGTTACGGCATGCCCTGCATGTGATTCCGGAGTGTCCGCCAAATGGTTCTGGCGTAGCCAGCAGGTGATTTGGGTGTGTCCGCCAGGTGGGTTCGGTGAGTCGATCAGGTGGTTCCGGCGTGCTCGGCAGGTGGTTCAGGCGTGTCCAGCATGTGGTTCCGGTCTGTCCGGGAGGTGGTTCTGGCGCGTCTGGCACGTGCTTCTTGCACATCTGAGAAGTCATTCCGTCATGCCCGGCAGGTGATTCTGGACTGTCCGCCAAGTGGTTCTGAAGTAGCGGCAGGTGATTTTGGCATGTCTGGCAGGGGGTTCTGGCGAGTCGAGCAGGTGGTTCCAGCGTGCTAGGCAGGTGGTTCAGGCGTGTCCGGCAGGTGCTTCCTGTCTGTCCGGGAGGTGGCTCCGGAATATCTGGCACATGGTTCTGGCACGTCTGGGAGGTGATTCCAGCCTGCCCAGCAGGTGATTCCAGAGTGTCCACCATGTGGTCCTGGTGTAGCCGGCCGGTGATTTTGGGGTGTCCGGCAGGTCGTTCTGGTTTGTCCGGGAGTTGGTTCCGGCGAAACGAAATGCTGGTTCAGGTGTGTTTGGCAGATGGCTCCGGTCTGTCCGGGAGGTGGTTCCGGCGTGTCGGGATTGTGGCTCTGGCACGTCTGAGAGGCTGTCCGGGGATCCCCAGTACGTGATTCCGGAGTGTCTGCCAAGTGTTTTGACGTAGAAAGCAGGTGATTTGGCGTGTCCAGAACGTGGCTTCTAAGAGTCGAGCAGTTGGTTCCGGGGTGCTCGGCAGGTGCTTCATCCGTGTCCGGCAGGTGGTTGCAGTGTCTCCAGGATGTGGTTCATGCGTTTCCGGCAGGTGGTTCCTGTCTATCCGGGAGGTAGTTCCGGCGTGTCGGGCACGTGGTTCTGGCACATATGAGAGGTGGTTCCGGGAAGCCTGGCAGGTGATTCTGGAGTGCCCACCAAGTGTTTCTGGCATAGCCGGCAGTTGATTTTTGGCGTGTCCGACAGGTGGTTCTTGAGAGTGAAGCAGGTGGTTCCGGCGTGCTCGGCAGGTGCTTCAGGCGTATCCAGCAGGTGGTTCCGGCATGTCAGGCACGAGGTTCTGGCACGTCTGAGAGGTGGTTCCGGGATGCCCGACAATTGATGCTGGAGTAACCAACAAGTGGTTCTGGTGTAGCTGGCAGGTGATTTTGGCATGTCCCGCAGGTGGTTCCAGTAAGTCGAGCAGGTGGTTCCGGTGTGCTCGGCATGTGGTTCCGGCGTGTCCAGCATGTGGTTCTGGCACGTCTGAGAGGTAGTTCCGGCATGCCCAGCAGGTGATTCTGGAGTGCCCACCAAGTGTTTCTGGCATAGCCGGCGGTTGATTTTGGCATGCCCGACAGGTGGTTCTTGAGAGTGAAGCAGGTCGTTCCGGCATGCTCGGCAGGTGGTTCAGGCGTGTCCAGCAAGTGGTTGCGGTGTTTCTGGGAGGTGGTTCCGGCGTGTCCAGCACGTGGTTCTGGTACGTCTGAGAGCTTGTTACGGCATGCCCTGCATGTGATTCTGACGTGTCCGCCACGTGGTTCTGGCATAGCCAGCAGGTGATTTGGGTGTGTCCGGCAGGTGGTTCTGGCGTGCTTGGCAGGTGCTTCAGGCGTGTCCAGCAGGTGGTTCCGTTCTGTCCGGGAGGTGGTTCCGGCGTGTCTGGCACGTGGTTCTGGCACGTCTGAGAGGTGTTTCCAGCATGCTGGGAAGGTGATTCCAGATTGTCTGCCAAGTGGTTCTGGTGTAGCCGGCGGGTGATTTTGGCGTGTCCACCATGTGGTTCCGGCATGTTGAGCAGGTGCTCGGCAGGTGGTTCAGGCGTGTCCGGCAGGTGATTCTGGTCGTTCCGGGTGGTGGTTCCGTTGTGTCTCGCACGTGGTTCTGGCAGGTCTGAGAAGTGGTTCCAGCATGCCCGGCAGGTGATTTGGGAGTGTCCACCGAATGGTTTTGGTGTCGCCGGCAGGTGATTTTGGCGTGTCCGGAAGGTGGTTCCGGCGCGTCGAGCATTTGGTTCCGGCGTGCTAGGCAGGTGGTTCAGGCGTGTCCGGCAGGTGCTCCCACTCTGTCCTGGAGGTGGTTCCGGCGTGTCCGACCCATGTTTCTGGCACGCCTGAGGGGTGGTTCCAGCACGCCCGGCAGGTGATTTTGGAGTGTACGCCAAGTGGTTCTGGCGTATCCTGTCAGAGATTTTGGTGTGTCTGGCAGGTGGTTCCAGCGAGTCGAGCAGGTGGATCTGGCGTGCTCGGCAGCTGGTTCCGGTGTGTCCGGCACGTGGTTCTGACACGTCTGACAGGTGGTTCCCGCATGCCTGGCAGGAGTTTACGGAGTGTCCGGCAAGTGGTTCTGGCGTAGCCAGCAGGTGATTTTGGCATGTCCGGCCGGCGATTCAGGATAGTCGAGCAGGTGGTTCCGGCGTGCTCGGCAGGTGATTCAGGCGTGTCCAGCAGGTGGTTCTGGTCTGTCCGGGAGGTGGTTCCTCCATGTCCGGCACGTGGTTCTGACACATTTGAAAGGTGGTTCCGGCATGCCTGGCAGGTGATTCTGAAGTGTCCGCCAAGTTGTTCTGGCATGGCCGGCAGGGGATTCAGGCCAGTCGAGAAAGTGGTTCCGGCGTGCTTGGCTGTGGTGCAGGCGTGTCCGACATGTGGTTGCAGTCTGTCTGGGAGGTGGTTCCCGGGTGTCAGGCACTTGCTTCTGGCATGTCTGAGAAGTGGTTCCGGCATGGCCTGCAGGTGATTCCGGAGTATCCGCCAAGTGCTTCTGGCATAGCCGGCAGATTATTTGGGCATGTCCTGCAAGGAGTTCAGGCGAGTCGGGCAGGTGGTTCAGGAGTGTCAGGCAGGTGGTTCCGGTCTGTCTGGGAGGTGGTTCCGGCGTGTCTGGGACATGCTTGTGGCACGTCTGAGAGGTCGTTACGGCATGCCCTGCATGTGATTCCGGAGTGTCCGCCAAATGGTTCTGGCGTAGCCAGCAGGTGATTTGGGTGTGTCCGCCAGGTGGGTTCGGTGAGTCGATCAGGTGGTTCCGGCGTGCTCGGCAGGTGGTTCAGGCGTGTCCAGCATGTGGTTCCGGTCTGTCCGGGAGGTGGTTCTGGCGCGTCTGGCACGTGCTTCTTGCACATCTGAGAAGTCATTCCGTCATGCCCGGCAGGTGATTCTGGACTGTCCGCCAAGTGGTTCTGAAGTAGCGGCAGGTGATTTTGGCATGTCTGGCAGGGGGTTCTGGCGAGTCGAGCAGGTGGTTCCAGCGTGCTAGGCAGGTGGTTCAGGCGTGTCCGGCAGGTGCTTCCTGTCTGTCCGGGAGGTGGCTCCGGAATATCTGGCACATGGTTCTGGCACGTCTGGGAGGTGATTCCAGCCTGCCCAGCAGGTGATTCCAGAGTGTCCACCATGTGGTCCTGGTGTAGCCGGCCGGTGATTTTGGGGTGTCCGGCAGGTCGTTCTGGTTTGTCCGGGAGTTGGTTCCGGCGAAACGAAATGCTGGTTCAGGTGTGTTTGGCAGATGGCTCCGGTCTGTCCGGGAGGTGGTTCCGGCGTGTCGGGATTGTGGCTCTGGCACGTCTGAGAGGCTGTCCGGGGATCCCCAGTACGTGATTCCGGAGTGTCTGCCAAGTGTTTTGACGTAGAAAGCAGGTGATTTGGCGTGTCCAGAACGTGGCTTCTAAGAGTCGAGCAGTTGGTTCCGGGGTGCTCGGCAGGTGCTTCATCCGTGTCCGGCAGGTGGTTGCAGTGTCTCCAGGATGTGGTTCATGCGTTTCCGGCAGGTGGTTCCTGTCTATCCGGGAGGTAGTTCCGGCGTGTCGGGCACGTGGTTCTGGCACATATGAGAGGTGGTTCCGGGAAGCCTGGCAGGTGATTCTGGAGTGCCCACCAAGTGTTTCTGGCATAGCCGGCAGTTGATTTTTGGCGTGTCCGACAGGTGGTTCTTGAGAGTGAAGCAGGTGGTTCCGGCGTGCTCGGCAGGTGCTTCAGGCGTATCCAGCAGGTGGTTCCGGCATGTCAGGCACGAGGTTCTGGCACGTCTGAGAGGTGGTTCCGGGATGCCCGACAATTGATGCTGGAGTAACCAACAAGTGGTTCTGGTGTAGCTGGCAGGTGATTTTGGCATGTCCCGCAGGTGGTTCCAGTAAGTCGAGCAGGTGGTTCCGGTGTGCTCGGCATGTGGTTCCGGCGTGTCCAGCATGTGGTTCTGGCACGTCTGAGAGGTAGTTCCGGCATGCCCAGCAGGTGATTCTGGAGTGCCCACCAAGTGTTTCTGGCATAGCCGGCGGTTGATTTTGGCATGTCCGACAGGTGGTTCTTGAGAGTGAAGCAGGTCGTTCCGGCATGCTCGGCAGGTGGTTCAGGCGTGTCCAGCAAGTGGTTGCGGTGTTTCTGGGAGGTGGTTCCGGCGTGTCCAGCACGTGGTTCTGGTACGTCTGAGAGCTTGTTACGGCATGCCCTGCATGTGATTCTGACGTGTCCGCCACGTGGTTCTGGCATAGCCAGCAGGTGATTTGGGTGTGTCCGGCAGGTGGTTCTGGCGTGCTTGGCAGGTGCTTCAGGCGTGTCCAGCAGGTGGTTCCGTTCTGTCCGGGAGGTGGTTCCGGCGTGTCTGGCACGTGGTTCTGGCACGTCTGAGAGGTGTTTCCAGCATGCTGGGAAGGTGATTCCAGATTGTCTGCCAAGTGGTTCTGGTGTAGCCGGCGGGTGATTTTGGCGTGTCCACCATGTGGTTCCGGCATGTTGAGCAGGTGCTCGGCAGGTGGTTCAGGCGTGTCCGGCAGGTGATTCTGGTCGTTCCGGGTGGTGGTTCCGTTGTGTCTCGCACGTGGTTCTGGCAGGTCTGAGAAGTGGTTCCAGCATGCCCGGCAGGTGATTTGGGAGTGTCCACCGAATGGTTTTGGTGTCGCCGGCAGGTGATTTTGGCGTGTCCGGAAGGTGGTTCCGGCGCGTCGAGCATTTGGTTCCGGCGTGCTAGGCAGGTGGTTCAGGCGTGTCCGGCAGGTGCTCCCACTCTGTCCTGGAGGTGGTTCTGGCGTGTCCGACCCATGTTTCTGGCACGCCTGAGGGGTGGTTCCAGCACGCCCGGCAGGTGATTTTGGAGTGTACGCCAAGTGGTTCTGGCGTATCCTGTCAGAGATTTTGGTGTGTCTGGCAGGTGGTTCCAGCGAGTCGAGCAGGTGGATCTGGCGTGCTCGGCAGCTGGTTCCGGTGTGTCCGGCACGTGGTTCTGACACGTCTGACAGGTGGTTCCCGCATGCCTGGCAGGAGTTTACGGAGTGTCCGGCAAGTGGTTCTGGCGTAGCCAGCAGGTGATTTTGGCATGTCCGGCCGGCGATTCAGGATAGTCGAGCAGGTGGTTCCGGCGTGCTCGGCAGGTGATTCAGGCGTGTCCAGCAGGTGGTTCTGGTCTGTCCGGGAGGTGGTTCCTCCATGTCCGGCACGTGGTTCTGACACATTTGAAAGGTGGTTCCGGCATGCCTGGCAGGTGATTCTGAAGTGTCCGCCAAGTTGTTCTGGCATGGCCGGCAGGGGATTCAGGCCAGTCGAGAAAGTGGTTCCGGCGTGCTTGGCTGTGGTGCAGGCGTGTCCGACATGTGGTTGCAGTCTGTCTGGGAGGTGGTTCCCGGGTGTCAGGCACTTGCTTCTGGCATGTCTGAGAAGTGGTTCCGGCATGGCCTGCAGGTGATTCCGGAGTATCCGCCAAGTGCTTCTGGCATAGCCGGCAGATTATTTGGGCATGTCCTGCAAGGAGTTCAGGCGAGTCGGGCAGGTGGTTCAGGAGTGTCAGGCAGGTGGTTCCGGTCTGTCTGGGAGGTGGTTCCGGCGTGTCTGGGACATGCTTGTGGCACGTCTGAGAGGTCGTTACGGCATGCCCTGCATGTGATTCCGGAGTGTCCGCCAAATGGTTCTGGCGTAGCCAGCAGGTGATTTGGGTGTGTCCGCCAGGTGGGTTCGGTGAGTCGATCAGGTGGTTCCGGCGTGCTCGGCAGGTGGTTCAGGCGTGTCCAGCATGTGGTTCCGGTCTGTCCGGGAGGTGGTTCTGGCGCGTCTGGCACGTGCTTCTTGCACATCTGAGAAGTCATTCCGTCATGCCCGGCAGGTGATTCTGGACTGTCCGCCAAGTGGTTCTGAAGTAGCGGCAGGTGATTTTGGCATGTCTGGCAGGGGGTTCTGGCGAGTCGAGCAGGTGGTTCCAGCGTGCTAGGCAGGTGGTTCAGGCGTGTCCGGCAGGTGCTTCCTGTCTGTCCGGGAGGTGGCTCCGGAATATCTGGCACATGGTTCTGGCACGTCTGGGAGGTGATTCCAGCCTGCCCAGCAGGTGATTCCAGAGTGTCCACCATGTGGTCCTGGTGTAGCCGGCCGGTGATTTTGGGGTGTCCGGCAGGTCGTTCTGGTTTGTCCGGGAGTTGGTTCCGGCGAAACGAAATGCTGGTTCAGGTGTGTTTGGCAGATGGCTCCGGTCTGTCCGGGAGGTGGTTCCGGCGTGTCGGGATTGTGGCTCTGGCACGTCTGAGAGGCTGTCCGGGGATCCCCAGTACGTGATTCCGGAGTGTCTGCCAAGTGTTTTGACGTAGAAAGCAGGTGATTTGGCGTGTCCAGAACGTGGCTTCTAAGAGTCGAGCAGTTGGTTCCGGGGTGCTCGGCAGGTGCTTCATCCGTGTCCGGCAGGTGGTTGCAGTGTCTCCAGGATGTGGTTCATGCGTTTCCGGCAGGTGGTTCCTGTCTATCCGGGAGGTAGTTCCGGCGTGTCGGGCACGTGGTTCTGGCACATATGAGAGGTGGTTCCGGGAAGCCTGGCAGGTGATTCTGGAGTGCCCACCAAGTGTTTCTGGCATAGCCGGCAGTTGATTTTTGGCGTGTCCGACAGGTGGTTCTTGAGAGTGAAGCAGGTGGTTCCGGCGTGCTCGGCAGGTGCTTCAGGCGTATCCAGCAGGTGGTTCCGGCATGTCAGGCACGAGGTTCTGGCACGTCTGAGAGGTGGTTCCGGGATGCCCGACAATTGATGCTGGAGTAACCAACAAGTGGTTCTGGTGTAGCTGGCAGGTGATTTTGGCATGTCCCGCAGGTGGTTCCAGTAAGTCGAGCAGGTGGTTCCGGTGTGCTCGGCATGTGGTTCCGGCGTGTCCAGCATGTGGTTCTGGCACGTCTGAGAGGTAGTTCCGGCATGCCCAGCAGGTGATTCTGGAGTGCCCACCAAGTGTTTCTGGCATAGCCGGCGGTTGATTTTGGCATGTCCGACAGGTGGTTCTTGAGAGTGAAGCAGGTCGTTCCGGCATGCTCGGCAGGTGGTTCAGGCGTGTCCAGCAAGTGGTTGCGGTGTTTCTGGGAGGTGGTTCCGGCGTGTCCAGCACGTGGTTCTGGTACGTCTGAGAGCTTGTTACGGCATGCCCTGCATGTGATTCTGACGTGTCCGCCACGTGGTTCTGGCATAGCCAGCAGGTGATTTGGGTGTGTCCGGCAGGTGCTTCAGGCGTGTCCAGCAGGTGGTTCCGTTCTGTCCGGGAGGTGGTTCCGGCGTGTCTGGCACGTGGTTCTGGCACGTCTGAGAGGTGTTTCCAGCATGCTGGGAAGGTGATTCCAGATTGTCTGCCAAGTGGTTCTGGTGTAGCCGGCGGGTGATTTTGGCGTGTCCACCATGTGGTTCCGGCATGTTGAGCAGGTGCTCGGCAGGTGGTTCAGGCGTGTCCGGCAGGTGATTCTGGTCGTTCCGGGTGGTGGTTCCGTTGTGTCTCGCACGTGGTTCTGGCAGGTCTGAGAAGTGGTTCCAGCATGCCCGGCAGGTGATTTGGGAGTGTCCACCGAATGGTTTTGGTGTCGCCGGCAGGTGATTTTGGCGTGTCCGGAAGGTGGTTCCGGCGCGTCGAGCATTTGGTTCCGGCGTGCTAGGCAGGTGGTTCAGGCGTGTCCGGCAGGTGCTCCCACTCTGTCCTGGAGGTGGTTCCGGCGTGTCCGACCCATGTTTCTGGCACGCCTGAGGGGTGGTTCCAGCACGCCCGGCAGGTGATTTTGGAGTGTACGCCAAGTGGTTCTGGCGTATCCTGTCAGAGATTTTGGTGTGTCTGGCAGGTGGTTCCAGCGAGTCGAGCAGGTGGATCTGGCGTGCTCGGCAGCTGGTTCCGGTGTGTCCGGCACGTGGTTCTGACACGTCTGACAGGTGGTTCCCGCATGCCTGGCAGGAGTTTACGGAGTGTCCGGCAAGTGGTTCTGGCGTAGCCAGCAGGTGATTTTGGCATGTCCGGCCGGCGATTCAGGATAGTCGAGCAGGTGGTTCCGGCGTGCTCGGCAGGTGATTCAGGCGTGTCCAGCAGGTGGTTCTGGTCTGTCCGGGAGGTGGTTCCTCCATGTCCGGCACGTGGTTCTGACACATTTGAAAGGTGGTTCCGGCATGCCTGGCAGGTGATTCTGAAGTGTCCGCCAAGTTGTTCTGGCATGGCCGGCAGGGGATTCAGGCCAGTCGAGAAAGTGGTTCCGGCGTGCTTGGCTGTGGTGCAGGCGTGTCCGACATGTGGTTGCGGTCTGTCTGGGAGGTGGTTCCCGGGTGTCAGGCACTTGCTTCTGGCATGTCTGAGAAGTGGTTCCGGCATGGCCTGCAGGTGATTCCGGAGTATCCGCCAAGTGCTTCTGGCATAGCCGGCAGATTATTTGGGCATGTCCTGCAAGGAGTTCAGGCGAGTCGGGCAGGTGGTTCAGGAGTGTCAGGCAGGTGGTTCCGGTCTGTCTGGGAGGTGGTTCCGGCGTGTCTGGGACATGCTTGTGGCACGTCTGAGAGGTCGTTACGGCATGCCCTGCATGTGATTCCGGAGTGTCCGCCAAATGGTTCTGGCGTAGCCAGCAGGTGATTTGGGTGTGTCCGCCAGGTGGGTTCGGTGAGTCGATCAGGTGGTTCCGGCGTGCTCGGCAGGTGGTTCAGGCGTGTCCAGCATGTGGTTCCGGTCTGTCCGGGAGGTGGTTCTGGCGCGTCTGGCACGTGCTTCTTGCACATCTGAGAAGTCATTCCGTCATGCCCGGCAGGTGATTCTGGACTGTCCGCCAAGTGGTTCTGAAGTAGCGGCAGGTGATTTTGGCATGTCTGGCAGGGGGTTCTGGCGAGTCGAGCAGGTGGTTCCAGCGTGCTAGGCAGGTGGTTCAGGCGTGTCCGGCAGGTGCTTCCTGTCTGTCCGGGAGGTGGCTCCGGAATATCTGGCACATGGTTCTGGCACATCTGGGAGGTGATTCCAGCCTGCCCAGCAGGTGATTCCAGAGTGTCCACCATGTGGTCCTGGTGTAGCCGGCCGGTGATTTTGGGGTGTCCGGCAGGTCGTTCTGGTTTGTCCGGGAGTTGGTTCCGGCGAAACGAAATGCTGGTTCAGGTGTGTTTGGCAGATGGCTCCGGTCTGTCCGGGAGGTGGTTCCGGCGTGTCGGGATTGTGGCTCTGGCACGTCTGAGAGGCTGTCCGGGGATCCCCAGTACGTGATTCCGGAGTGTCTGCCAAGTGTTTTGACGTAGAAAGCAGGTGATTTGGCGTGTCCAGAACGTGGCTTCTAAGAGTCGAGCAGTTGGTTCCGGGGTGCTCGGCAGGTGCTTCATCCGTGTCCGGCAGGTGGTTGCAGTGTCTCCAGGATGTGGTTCATGCGTTTCCGGCAGGTGGTTCCTGTCTATCCGGGAGGTAGTTCCGGCGTGTCGGGCACGTGGTTCTGGCACATATGAGAGGTGGTTCCGGGAAGCCTGGCAGGTGATTCTGGAGTGCCCACCAAGTGTTTCTGGCATAGCCGGCAGTTGATTTTTGGCGTGTCCGACAGGTGGTTCTTGAGAGTGAAGCAGGTGGTTCCGGCGTGCTCGGCAGGTGCTTCAGGCGTATCCAGCAGGTGGTTCCGGCATGTCAGGCACGAGGTTCTGGCACGTCTGAGAGGTGGTTCCGGGATGCCCGACAATTGATGCTGGAGTAACCAACAAGTGGTTCTGGTGTAGCTGGCAGGTGATTTTGGCATGTCCCGCAGGTGGTTCCAGTAAGTCGAGCAGGTGGTTCCGGTGTGCTCGGCATGTGGTTCCGGCGTGTCCAGCATGTGGTTCTGGCACGTCTGAGAGGTAGTTCCGGCATGCCCAGCAGGTGATTCTGGAGTGCCCACCAAGTGTTTCTGGCATAGCCGGCGGTTGATTTTGGCATGTCCGACAGGTGGTTCTTGAGAGTGAAGCAGGTCGTTCCGGCATGCTCGGCAGGTGGTTCAGGCGTGTCCAGCAAGTGGTTGCGGTGTTTCTGGGAGGTGGTTCCGGCGTGTCCAGCACGTGGTTCTGGTACGTCTGAGAGCTTGTTACGGCATGCCCTGCATGTGATTCTGACGTGTCCGCCACGTGGTTCTGGCATAGCCAGCAGGTGATTTGGGTGTGTCCGGCAGGTGGTTCTGGCGTGCTTGGCAGGTGCTTCAGGCGTGTCCAGCAGGTGGTTCCGTTCTGTCCGGGAGGTGGTTCCGGCGTGTCTGGCACGTGGTTCTGGCACGTCTGAGAGGTGTTTCCAGCATGCTGGGAAGGTGATTCCAGATTGTCTGCCAAGTGGTTCTGGTGTAGCCGGCGGGTGATTTTGGCGTGTCCACCATGTGGTTCCGGCATGTTGAGCAGGTGCTCGGCAGGTGGTTCAGGCGTGTCCGGCAGGTGATTCTGGTCGTTCCGGGTGGTGGTTCCGTTGTGTCTCGCACGTGGTTCTGGCAGGTCTGAGAAGTGGTTCCAGCATGCCCGGCAGGTGATTTGGGAGTGTCCACCGAATGGTTTTGGTGTCGCCGGCAGGTGATTTTGGCGTGTCCGGAAGGTGGTTCCGGCGCGTCGAGCATTTGGTTCCGGCGTGCTAGGCAGGTGGTTCAGGCGTGTCCGGCAGGTGCTCCCACTCTGTCCTGGAGGTGGTTCCGGCGTGTCCGACCCATGTTTCTGGCACGCCTGAGGGGTGGTTCCAGCACGCCCGGCAGGTGATTTTGGAGTGTACGCCAAGTGGTTCTGGCGTATCCTGTCAGAGATTTTGGTGTGTCTGGCAGGTGGTTCCAGCGAGTCGAGCAGGTGGATCTGGCGTGCTCGGCAGCTGGTTCCGGTGTGTCCGGCACGTGGTTCTGACACGTCTGACAGGTGGTTCCCGCATGCCTGGCAGGAGTTTACGGAGTGTCCGGCAAGTGGTTCTGGCGTAGCCAGCAGGTGATTTTGGCATGTCCGGCCGGCGATTCAGGATAGTCGAGCAGGTGGTTCCGGCGTGCTCGGCAGGTGATTCAGGCGTGTCCAGCAGGTGGTTCTGGTCTGTCCGGGAGGTGGTTCCTCCATGTCCGGCACGTGGTTCTGACACATTTGAAAGGTGGTTCCGGCATGCCTGGCAGGTGATTCTGAAGTGTCCGCCAAGTTGTTCTGGCATGGCCGGCAGGGGATTCAGGCCAGTCGAGAAAGTGGTTCCGGCGTGCTTGGCTGTGGTGCAGGCGTGTCCGACATGTGGTTGCGGTCTGTCTGGGAGGTGGTTCCCGGGTGTCAGGCACTTGCTTCTGGCATGTCTGAGAAGTGGTTCCGGCATGGCCTGCAGGTGATTCCGGAGTATCCGCCAAGTGCTTCTGGCATAGCCGGCAGATTATTTGGGCATGTCCTGCAAGGAGTTCAGGCGAGTCGGGCAGGTGGTTCAGGAGTGTCAGGCAGGTGGTTCCGGTCTGTCTGGGAGGTGGTTCCGGCGTGTCTGGGACATGCTTGTGGCACGTCTGAGAGGTCGTTACGGCATGCCCTGCATGTGATTCCGGAGTGTCCGCCAAATGGTTCTGGCGTAGCCAGCAGGTGATTTGGGTGTGTCCGCCAGGTGGGTTCGGTGAGTCGATCAGGTGGTTCCGGCGTGCTCGGCAGGTGGTTCAGGCGTGTCCAGCATGTGGTTCCGGTCTGTCCGGGAGGTGGTTCTGGCGCGTCTGGCACGTGCTTCTTGCACATCTGAGAAGTCATTCCGTCATGCCCGGCAGGTGATTCTGGACTGTCCGCCAAGTGGTTCTGAAGTAGCGGCAGGTGATTTTGGCATGTCTGGCAGGGGGTTCTGGCGAGTCGAGCAGGTGGTTCCAGCGTGCTAGGCAGGTGGTTCAGGCGTGTCCGGCAGGTGCTTCCTGTCTGTCCGGGAGGTGGCTCCGGAATATCTGGCACATGGTTCTGGCACATCTGGGAGGTGATTCCAGCCTGCCCAGCAGGTGATTCCAGAGTGTCCACCATGTGGTCCTGGTGTAGCCGGCCGGTGATTTTGGGGTGTCCGGCAGGTCGTTCTGGTTTGTCCGGGAGTTGGTTCCGGCGAAACGAAATGCTGGTTCAGGTGTGTTTGGCAGATGGCTCCGGTCTGTCCGGGAGGTGGTTCCGGCGTGTCAGGATTGTGGCTCTGGCACGTCTGAGAGGCTGTCCGGGGATCCCCAGTACGTGATTCCGGAGTGTCTGCCAAGTGTTTTGACGTAGAAAGCAGGTGATTTGGCGTGTCCAGAACGTGGCTTCTAAGAGTCGAGCAGTTGGTTCCGGGGTGCTCGGCAGGTGCTTCATCCGTGTCCGGCAGGTGGTTGCAGTGTCTCCAGGATGTGGTTCATGCGTTTCCGGCAGGTGGTTCCTGTCTATCCGGGAGGTAGTTCCGGCGTGTCGGGCACGTGGTTCTGGCACATATGAGAGGTGGTTCCGGGAAGCCTGGCAGGTGATTCTGGAGTGCCCACCAAGTGTTTCTGGCATAGCCGGCAGTTGATTTTTGGCGTGTCCGACAGGTGGTTCTTGAGAGTGAAGCAGGTGGTTCCGGCGTGCTCGGCAGGTGCTTCAGGCGTATCCAGCAGGTGGTTCCGGCATGTCAGGCACGAGGTTCTGGCACGTCTGAGAGGTGGTTCCGGGATGCCCGACAATTGATGCTGGAGTAACCAACAAGTGGTTCTGGTGTAGCTGGCAGGTGATTTTGGCATGTCCCGCAGGTGGTTCCAGTAAGTCGAGCAGGTGGTTCCGGTGTGCTCGGCATGTGGTTCCGGCGTGTCCAGCATGTGGTTCTGGCACGTCTGAGAGGTAGTTCCGGCATGCCCAGCAGGTGATTCTGGAGTGCCCACCAAGTGTTTCTGGCATAGCCGGCGGTTGATTTTGGCATGTCCGACAGGTGGTTCTTGAGAGTGAAGCAGGTCGTTCCGGCATGCTCGGCAGGTGGTTCAGGCGTGTCCAGCAAGTGGTTGCGGTGTTTCTGGGAGGTGGTTCCGGCGTGTCCAGCACGTGGTTCTGGTACGTCTGAGAGCTTGTTACGGCATGCCCTGCATGTGATTCTGACGTGTCCGCCACGTGGTTCTGGCATAGCCAGCAGGTGATTTGGGTGTGTCCGGCAGGTGGTTCTGGCGTGCTTGGCAGGTGCTTCAGGCGTGTCCAGCAGGTGGTTCCGTTCTGTCCGGGAGGTGGTTCCGGCGTGTCTGGCACGTGGTTCTGGCACGTCTGAGAGGTGTTTCCAGCATGCTGGGAAGGTGATTCCAGATTGTCTGCCAAGTGGTTCTGGTGTAGCCGGCGGGTGATTTTGGCGTGTCCACCATGTGGTTCCGGCATGTTGAGCAGGTGCTCGGCAGGTGGTTCAGGCGTGTCCGGCAGGTGATTCTGGTCGTTCCGGGTGGTGGTTCCGTTGTGTCTCGCACGTGGTTCTGGCAGGTCTGAGAAGTGGTTCCAGCATGCCCGGCAGGTGATTTGGGAGTGTCCACCGAATGGTTTTGGTGTCGCCGGCAGGTGATTTTGGCGTGTCCGGAAGGTGGTTCCGGCGCGTCGAGCATTTGGTTCCGGCGTGCTAGGCAGGTGGTTCAGGCGTGTCCGGCAGGTGCTCCCACTCTGTCCTGGAGGTGGTTCCGGCGTGTCCGACCCATGTTTCTGGCACGCCTGAGGGGTGGTTCCAGCACGCCCGGCAGGTGATTTTGGAGTGTACGCCAAGTGGTTCTGGCGTATCCTGTCAGAGATTTTGGTGTGTCTGGCAGGTGGTTCCAGCGAGTCGAGCAGGTGGATCTGGCGTGCTCGGCAGCTGGTTCCGGTGTGTCCGGCACGTGGTTCTGACACGTCTGACAGGTGGTTCCCGCATGCCTGGCAGGAGTTTACGGAGTGTCCGGCAAGTGGTTCTGGCGTAGCCAGCAGGTGATTTTGGCATGTCCGGCCGGCGATTCAGGATAGTCGAGCAGGTGGTTCCGGCGTGCTCGGCAGGTGATTCAGGCGTGTCCAGCAGGTGGTTCTGGTCTGTCCGGGAGGTGGTTCCTCCATGTCCGGCACGTGGTTCTGACACATTTGAAAGGTGGTTCCGGCATGCCTGGCAGGTGATTCTGAAGTGTCCGCCAAGTTGTTCTGGCATGGCCGGCAGGGGATTCAGGCCAGTCGAGAAAGTGGTTCCGGCGTGCTTGGCTGTGGTGCAGGCGTGTCCGACATGTGGTTGCGGTCTGTCTGGGGGGTGGTTCCCGGGTGTCAGGCACTTGCTTCTGGCATGTCTGAGAAGTGGTTCCGGCATGGCCTGCAGGTGATTCCGGAGTATCCGCCAAGTGCTTCTGGCATAGCCGGCAGATTATTTGGGCATGTCCTGCAAGGAGTTCAGGCGAGTCGGGCAGGTGGTTCAGGAGTGTCAGGCAGGTGGTTCCGGTCTGTCTGGGAGGTGGTTCCGGCGTGTCTGGGACATGCTTGTGGCACGTCTGAGAGGTTGTTACGGCATGCCCTGCATGTGATTCCGGAGTGTCCGCCAAATGGTTCTGGCGTAGCCAGCAGGTGATTTGGGTGTGTCCGCCAGGTGGGTTCGGTGAGTCGATCAGGTGGTTCCGGCGTGCTCGGCAGGTGGTTCAGGCGTGTCCAGCATGTGGTTCCGGTCTGTCCGGGAGGTGGTTCTGGCGCGTCTGGCACGTGCTTCTTGCACATCTGAGAAGTCATTCCGTCATGCCCGGCAGGTGATTCTGGACTGTCCGCCAAGTGGTTCTGAAGTAGCGGCAGGTGATTTTGGCATGTCTGGCAGGGGGTTCTGGCGAGTCGAGCAGGTGGTTCCAGCGTGCTAGGCAGGTGGTTCAGGCGTGTCCGGCAGGTGCTTCCTGTCTGTCCGGGAGCTGGCTCCGGAATATCTGGCACATGGTTCTGGCACATCTGGGAGGTGATTCCAGCCTGCCCAGCAGGTGATTCCAGAGTGTCCACCATGTGGTCCTGGTGTAGCCGGCCGGTGATTTTGGGGTGTCCGGCAGGTCGTTCTGGTTTGTCCGGGAGTTGGTTCCGGCGAAACGAAATGCTGGTTCAGGTGTGTTTGGCAGATGGCTCCGGTCTGTCCGGGAGGTGGTTCCGGCGTGTCGGGATTGTGGCTCTGGCACGTCTGAGAGGCTGTCCGGGGATCCCCAGTACGTGATTCCGGAGTGTCTGCCAAGTGTTTTGACGTAGAAAGCAGGTGATTTGGCGTGTCCAGAACGTGGCTTCTAAGAGTCAAGCAGTTGGTTCCGGGGTGCTCGGCAGGTGCTTCATCCGTGTCCGGCAGGTGGTTGCAGTGTCTCCAGGATGTGGTTCATGCGTTTCCGGCAGGTGGTTCCTGTCTATCCGGGAGGTAGTTCCGGCGTGTCGGGCACGTGGTTCTGGCACATATGAGAGGTGGTTCCGGGAAGCCTGGCAGGTGATTCTGGAGTGCCCACCAAGTGTTTCTGGCATAGCCGGCAGTTGATTTTTGGCGTGTCCGACAGGTGGTTCTTGAGAGTGAAGCAGGTGGTTCCGGCGTGCTCGGCAGGTGCTTCAGGCGTATCCAGCAGGTGGTTCCGGCATGTCAGGCACGAGGTTCTGGCACGTCTGAGAGGTGGTTCCGGGATGCCCGACAATTGATGCTGGAGTAACCAACAAGTGGTTCTGGTGTAGCTGGCAGGTGATTTTGGCATGTCCCGCAGGTGGTTCCAGTAAGTCGAGCAGGTGGTTCCGGTGTGCTCGGCATGTGGTTCCGGCGTGTCCAGCATGTGGTTCTGGCACGTCTGAGAGGTAGTTCCGGCATGCCCAGCAGGTGATTCTGGAGTGCCCACCAAGTGTTTCTGGCATAGCCGGCGGTTGATTTTGGCATGCCCGACAGGTGGTTCTTGAGAGTGAAGCAGGTCGTTCCGGCATGCTCGGCAGGTGGTTCAGGCGTGTCCAGCAAGTGGTTGCGGTGTTTCTGGGAGGTGGTTCCGGCGTGTCCAGCACGTGGTTCTGGTACGTCTGAGAGCTTGTTACGGCATGCCCTGCATGTGATTCTGACGTGTCCGCCACGTGGTTCTGGCATAGCCAGCAGGTGATTTGGGTGTGTCCGGCAGGTGGTTCTGGCGTGCTTGGCAGGTGCTTCAGGCGTGTCCAGCAGGTGGTTCCGTTCTGTCCGGGAGGTGGTTCCGGCGTGTCTGGCACGTGGTTCTGGCACGTCTGAGAGGTGTTTCCAGCATGCTGGGAAGGTGATTCCAGATTGTCTGCCAAGTGGTTCTGGTGTAGCCGGCGGGTGATTTTGGCGTGTCCACCATGTGGTTCCGGCATGTTGAGCAGGTGCTCGGCAGGTGGTTCAGGCGTGTCCGGCAGGTGATTCTGGTCGTTCCGGGTGGTGGTTCCGTTGTGTCTCGCACGTGGTTCTGGCAGGTCTGAGAAGTGGTTCCAGCATGCCCGGCAGGTGATTTGGGAGTGTCCACCGAATGGTTTTGGTGTCGCCGGCAGGTGATTTTGGCGTGTCCGGAAGGTGGTTCCGGCGCGTCGAGCATTTGGTTCCGGCGTGCTAGGCAGGTGGTTCAGGCGTGTCCGGCAGGTGCTCCCACTCTGTCCTGGAGGTGGTTCTGGCGTGTCCGACCCATGTTTCTGGCACGCCTGAGGGGTGGTTCCAGCACGCCCGGCAGGTGATTTTGGAGTGTACGCCAAGTGGTTCTGGCGTATCCTGTCAGAGATTTTGGTGTGTCTGGCAGGTGGTTCCAGCGAGTCGAGCAGGTGGATCTGGCGTGCTCGGCAGCTGGTTCCGGTGTGTCCGGCACGTGGTTCTGACACGTCTGACAGGTGGTTCCCGCATGCCTGGCAGGAGTTTACGGAGTGTCCGGCAAGTGGTTCTGGCGTAGCCAGCAGGTGATTTTGGCATGTCCGGCCGGCGATTCAGGATAGTCGAGCAGGTGGTTCCGGCGTGCTCGGCAGGTGATTCAGGCGTGTCCAGCAGGTGGTTCTGGTCTGTCCGGGAGGTGGTTCCTCCATGTCCGGCACGTGGTTCTGACACATTTGAAAGGTGGTTCCGGCATGCCTGGCAGGTGATTCTGAAGTGTCCGCCAAGTTGTTCTGGCATGGCCGGCAGGGGATTCAGGCCAGTCGAGAAAGTGGTTCCGGCGTGCTTGGCTGTGGTGCAGGCGTGTCCGACATGTGGTTGCAGTCTGTCTGGGAGGTGGTTCCCGGGTGTCAGGCACTTGCTTCTGGCATGTCTGAGAAGTGGTTCCGGCATGGCCTGCAGGTGATTCCGGAGTATCCGCCAAGTGCTTCTGGCATAGCCGGCAGATTATTTGGGCATGTCCTGCAAGGAGTTCAGGCGAGTCGGGCAGGTGGTTCAGGAGTGTCAGGCAGGTGGTTCCGGTCTGTCTGGGAGGTGGTTCCGGCGTGTCTGGGACATGCTTGTGGCACGTCTGAGAGGTCGTTACGGCATGCCCTGCATGTGATTCCGGAGTGTCCGCCAAATGGTTCTGGCGTAGCCAGCAGGTGATTTGGGTGTGTCCGCCAGGTGGGTTCGGTGAGTCGATCAGGTGGTTCCGGCGTGCTCGGCAGGTGGTTCAGGCGTGTCCAGCATGTGGTTCCGGTCTGTCCGGGAGGTGGTTCTGGCGCGTCTGGCACGTGCTTCTTGCACATCTGAGAAGTCATTCCGTCATGCCCGGCAGGTGATTCTGGACTGTCCGCCAAGTGGTTCTGAAGTAGCGGCAGGTGATTTTGGCATGTCTGGCAGGGGGTTCTGGCGAGTCGAGCAGGTGGTTCCAGCGTGCTAGGCAGGTGGTTCAGGCGTGTCCGGCAGGTGCTTCCTGTCTGTCCGGGAGGTGGCTCCGGAATATCTGGCACATGGTTCTGGCACGTCTGGGAGGTGATTCCAGCCTGCCCAGCAGGTGATTCCAGAGTGTCCACCATGTGGTCCTGGTGTAGCCGGCCGGTGATTTTGGGGTGTCCGGCAGGTCGTTCTGGTTTGTCCGGGAGTTGGTTCCGGCGAAACGAAATGCTGGTTCAGGTGTGTTTGGCAGATGGCTCCGGTCTGTCCGGGAGGTGGTTCCGGCGTGTCGGGATTGTGGCTCTGGCACGTCTGAGAGGCTGTCCGGGGATCCCCAGTACGTGATTCCGGAGTGTCTGCCAAGTGTTTTGACGTAGAAAGCAGGTGATTTGGCGTGTCCAGAACGTGGCTTCTAAGAGTCGAGCAGTTGGTTCCGGGGTGCTCGGCAGGTGCTTCATCCGTGTCCGGCAGGTGGTTGCAGTGTCTCCAGGATGTGGTTCATGCGTTTCCGGCAGGTGGTTCCTGTCTATCCGGGAGGTAGTTCCGGCGTGTCGGGCACGTGGTTCTGGCACATATGAGAGGTGGTTCCGGGAAGCCTGGCAGGTGATTCTGGAGTGCCCACCAAGTGTTTCTGGCATAGCCGGCAGTTGATTTTTGGCGTGTCCGACAGGTGGTTCTTGAGAGTGAAGCAGGTGGTTCCGGCGTGCTCGGCAGGTGCTTCAGGCGTATCCAGCAGGTGGTTCCGGCATGTCAGGCACGAGGTTCTGGCACGTCTGAGAGGTGGTTCCGGGATGCCCGACAATTGATGCTGGAGTAACCAACAAGTGGTTCTGGTGTAGCTGGCAGGTGATTTTGGCATGTCCCGCAGGTGGTTCCAGTAAGTCGAGCAGGTGGTTCCGGTGTGCTCGGCATGTGGTTCCGGCGTGTCCAGCATGTGGTTCTGGCACGTCTGAGAGGTAGTTCCGGCATGCCCAGCAGGTGATTCTGGAGTGCCCACCAAGTGTTTCTGGCATAGCCGGCGGTTGATTTTGGCATGTCCGACAGGTGGTTCTTGAGAGTGAAGCAGGTCGTTCCGGCATGCTCGGCAGGTGGTTCAGGCGTGTCCAGCAAGTGGTTGCGGTGTTTCTGGGAGGTGGTTCCGGCGTGTCCAGCACGTGGTTCTGGTACGTCTGAGAGCTTGTTACGGCATGCCCTGCATGTGATTCTGACGTGTCCGCCACGTGGTTCTGGCATAGCCAGCAGGTGATTTGGGTGTGTCCGGCAGGTGCTTCAGGCGTGTCCAGCAGGTGGTTCCGTTCTGTCCGGGAGGTGGTTCCGGCGTGTCTGGCACGTGGTTCTGGCACGTCTGAGAGGTGTTTCCAGCATGCTGGGAAGGTGATTCCAGATTGTCTGCCAAGTGGTTCTGGTGTAGCCGGCGGGTGATTTTGGCGTGTCCACCATGTGGTTCCGGCATGTTGAGCAGGTGCTCGGCAGGTGGTTCAGGCGTGTCCGGCAGGTGATTCTGGTCGTTCCGGGTGGTGGTTCCGTTGTGTCTCGCACGTGGTTCTGGCAGGTCTGAGAAGTGGTTCCAGCATGCCCGGCAGGTGATTTGGGAGTGTCCACCGAATGGTTTTGGTGTCGCCGGCAGGTGATTTTGGCGTGTCCGGAAGGTGGTTCCGGCGCGTCGAGCATTTGGTTCCGGCGTGCTAGGCAGGTGGTTCAGGCGTGTCCGGCAGGTGCTCCCACTCTGTCCTGGAGGTGGTTCCGGCGTGTCCGACCCATGTTTCTGGCACGCCTGAGGGGTGGTTCCAGCACGCCCGGCAGGTGATTTTGGAGTGTACGCCAAGTGGTTCTGGCGTATCCTGTCAGAGATTTTGGTGTGTCTGGCAGGTGGTTCCAGCGAGTCGAGCAGGTGGATCTGGCGTGCTCGGCAGCTGGTTCCGGTGTGTCCGGCACGTGGTTCTGACACGTCTGACAGGTGGTTCCCGCATGCCTGGCAGGAGTTTACGGAGTGTCCGGCAAGTGGTTCTGGCGTAGCCAGCAGGTGATTTTGGCATGTCCGGCCGGCGATTCAGGATAGTCGAGCAGGTGGTTCCGGCGTGCTCGGCAGGTGATTCAGGCGTGTCCAGCAGGTGGTTCTGGTCTGTCCGGGAGGTGGTTCCTCCATGTCCGGCACGTGGTTCTGACACATTTGAAAGGTGGTTCCGGCATGCCTGGCAGGTGATTCTGAAGTGTCCGCCAAGTTGTTCTGGCATGGCCGGCAGGGGATTCAGGCCAGTCGAGAAAGTGGTTCCGGCGTGCTTGGCTGTGGTGCAGGCGTGTCCGACATGTGGTTGCGGTCTGTCTGGGAGGTGGTTCCCGGGTGTCAGGCACTTGCTTCTGGCATGTCTGAGAAGTGGTTCCGGCATGGCCTGCAGGTGATTCCGGAGTATCCGCCAAGTGCTTCTGGCATAGCCGGCAGATTATTTGGGCATGTCCTGCAAGGAGTTCAGGCGAGTCGGGCAGGTGGTTCAGGAGTGTCAGGCAGGTGGTTCCGGTCTGTCTGGGAGGTGGTTCCGGCGTGTCTGGGACATGCTTGTGGCACGTCTGAGAGGTCGTTACGGCATGCCCTGCATGTGATTCCGGAGTGTCCGCCAAATGGTTCTGGCGTAGCCAGCAGGTGATTTGGGTGTGTCCGCCAGGTGGGTTCGGTGAGTCGATCAGGTGGTTCCGGCGTGCTCGGCAGGTGGTTCAGGCGTGTCCAGCATGTGGTTCCGGTCTGTCCGGGAGGTGGTTCTGGCGCGTCTGGCACGTGCTTCTTGCACATCTGAGAAGTCATTCCGTCATGCCCGGCAGGTGATTCTGGACTGTCCGCCAAGTGGTTCTGAAGTAGCGGCAGGTGATTTTGGCATGTCTGGCAGGGGGTTCTGGCGAGTCGAGCAGGTGGTTCCAGCGTGCTAGGCAGGTGGTTCAGGCGTGTCCGGCAGGTGCTTCCTGTCTGTCCGGGAGGTGGCTCCGGAATATCTGGCACATGGTTCTGGCACATCTGGGAGGTGATTCCAGCCTGCCCAGCAGGTGATTCCAGAGTGTCCACCATGTGGTCCTGGTGTAGCCGGCCGGTGATTTTGGGGTGTCCGGCAGGTCGTTCTGGTTTGTCCGGGAGTTGGTTCCGGCGAAACGAAATGCTGGTTCAGGTGTGTTTGGCAGATGGCTCCGGTCTGTCCGGGAGGTGGTTCCGGCGTGTCGGGATTGTGGCTCTGGCACGTCTGAGAGGCTGTCCGGGGATCCCCAGTACGTGATTCCGGAGTGTCTGCCAAGTGTTTTGACGTAGAAAGCAGGTGATTTGGCGTGTCCAGAACGTGGCTTCTAAGAGTCGAGCAGTTGGTTCCGGGGTGCTCGGCAGGTGCTTCATCCGTGTCCGGCAGGTGGTTGCAGTGTCTCCAGGATGTGGTTCATGCGTTTCCGGCAGGTGGTTCCTGTCTATCCGGGAGGTAGTTCCGGCGTGTCGGGCACGTGGTTCTGGCACATATGAGAGGTGGTTCCGGGAAGCCTGGCAGGTGATTCTGGAGTGCCCACCAAGTGTTTCTGGCATAGCCGGCAGTTGATTTTTGGCGTGTCCGACAGGTGGTTCTTGAGAGTGAAGCAGGTGGTTCCGGCGTGCTCGGCAGGTGCTTCAGGCGTATCCAGCAGGTGGTTCCGGCATGTCAGGCACGAGGTTCTGGCACGTCTGAGAGGTGGTTCCGGGATGCCCGACAATTGATGCTGGAGTAACCAACAAGTGGTTCTGGTGTAGCTGGCAGGTGATTTTGGCATGTCCCGCAGGTGGTTCCAGTAAGTCGAGCAGGTGGTTCCGGTGTGCTCGGCATGTGGTTCCGGCGTGTCCAGCATGTGGTTCTGGCACGTCTGAGAGGTAGTTCCGGCATGCCCAGCAGGTGATTCTGGAGTGCCCACCAAGTGTTTCTGGCATAGCCGGCGGTTGATTTTGGCATGTCCGACAGGTGGTTCTTGAGAGTGAAGCAGGTCGTTCCGGCATGCTCGGCAGGTGGTTCAGGCGTGTCCAGCAAGTGGTTGCGGTGTTTCTGGGAGGTGGTTCCGGCGTGTCCAGCACGTGGTTCTGGTACGTCTGAGAGCTTGTTACGGCATGCCCTGCATGTGATTCTGACGTGTCCGCCACGTGGTTCTGGCATAGCCAGCAGGTGATTTGGGTGTGTCCGGCAGGTGGTTCTGGCGTGCTTGGCAGGTGCTTCAGGCGTGTCCAGCAGGTGGTTCCGTTCTGTCCGGGAGGTGGTTCCGGCGTGTCTGGCACGTGGTTCTGGCACGTCTGAGAGGTGTTTCCAGCATGCTGGGAAGGTGATTCCAGATTGTCTGCCAAGTGGTTCTGGTGTAGCCGGCGGGTGATTTTGGCGTGTCCACCATGTGGTTCCGGCATGTTGAGCAGGTGCTCGGCAGGTGGTTCAGGCGTGTCCGGCAGGTGATTCTGGTCGTTCCGGGTGGTGGTTCCGTTGTGTCTCGCACGTGGTTCTGGCAGGTCTGAGAAGTGGTTCCAGCATGCCCGGCAGGTGATTTGGGAGTGTCCACCGAATGGTTTTGGTGTCGCCGGCAGGTGATTTTGGCGTGTCCGGAAGGTGGTTCCGGCGCGTCGAGCATTTGGTTCCGGCGTGCTAGGCAGGTGGTTCAGGCGTGTCCGGCAGGTGCTCCCACTCTGTCCTGGAGGTGGTTCCGGCGTGTCCGACCCATGTTTCTGGCACGCCTGAGGGGTGGTTCCAGCACGCCCGGCAGGTGATTTTGGAGTGTACGCCAAGTGGTTCTGGCGTATCCTGTCAGAGATTTTGGTGTGTCTGGCAGGTGGTTCCAGCGAGTCGAGCAGGTGGATCTGGCGTGCTCGGCAGCTGGTTCCGGTGTGTCCGGCACGTGGTTCTGACACGTCTGACAGGTGGTTCCCGCATGCCTGGCAGGAGTTTACGGAGTGTCCGGCAAGTGGTTCTGGCGTAGCCAGCAGGTGATTTTGGCATGTCCGGCCGGCGATTCAGGATAGTCGAGCAGGTGGTTCCGGCGTGCTCGGCAGGTGATTCAGGCGTGTCCAGCAGGTGGTTCTGGTCTGTCCGGGAGGTGGTTCCTCCATGTCCGGCACGTGGTTCTGACACATTTGAAAGGTGGTTCCGGCATGCCTGGCAGGTGATTCTGAAGTGTCCGCCAAGTTGTTCTGGCATGGCCGGCAGGGGATTCAGGCCAGTCGAGAAAGTGGTTCCGGCGTGCTTGGCTGTGGTGCAGGCGTGTCCGACATGTGGTTGCGGTCTGTCTGGGAGGTGGTTCCCGGGTGTCAGGCACTTGCTTCTGGCATGTCTGAGAATTGGTTCCGGCATGGCCTGCAGGTGATTCCGGAGTATCCGCCAAGTGCTTCTGGCATAGCCGGCAGATTATTTGGGCATGTCCTGCAAGGAGTTCAGGCGAGTCGGGCAGGTGGTTCAGGAGTGTCAGGCAGGTGGTTCCGGTCTGTCTGGGAGGTGGTTCCGGCGTGTCTGGGACATGCTTGTGGCACGTCTGAGAGGTCGTTACGGCATGCCCTGCATGTGATTCCGGAGTGTCCGCCAAATGGTTCTGGCGTAGCCAGCAGGTGATTTGGGTGTGTCCGCCAGGTGGGTTCGGTGAGTCGATCAGGTGGTTCCGGCGTGCTCGGCAGGTGGTTCAGGCGTGTCCAGCATGTGGTTCCGGTCTGTCCGGGAGGTGGTTCTGGCGCGTCTGGCACGTGCTTCTTGCACATCTGAGAAGTCATTCCGTCATGCCCGGCAGGTGATTCTGGACTGTCCGCCAAGTGGTTCTGAAGTAGCGGCAGGTGATTTTGGCATGTCTGGCAGGGGGTTCTGGCGAGTCGAGCAGGTGGTTCCAGCGTGCTAGGCAGGTGGTTCAGGCGTGTCCGGCAGGTGCTTCCTGTCTGTCCGGGAGGTGGCTCCGGAATATCTGGCACATGGTTCTGGCACATCTGGGAGGTGATTCCAGCCTGCCCAGCAGGTGATTCCAGAGTGTCCACCATGTGGTCCTGGTGTAGCCGGCCGGTGATTTTGGGGTGTCCGGCAGGTCGTTCTGGTTTGTCCGGGAGTTGGTTCCGGCGAAACGAAATGCTGGTTCAGGTGTGTTTGGCAGATGGCTCCGGTCTGTCCGGGAGGTGGTTCCGGCGTGTCGGGATTGTGGCTCTGGCACGTCTGAGAGGCTGTCCGGGGATCCCCAGTACGTGATTCCGGAGTGTCTGCCAAGTGTTTTGACGTAGAAAGCAGGTGATTTGGCGTGTCCAGAACGTGGCTTCTAAGAGTCGAGCAGTTGGTTCCGGGGTGCTCGGCAGGTGCTTCATCCGTGTCCGGCAGGTGGTTGCAGTGTCTCCAGGATGTGGTTCATGCGTTTCCGGCAGGTGGTTCCTGTCTATCCGGGAGGTAGTTCCGGCGTGTCGGGCACGTGGTTCTGGCACATATGAGAGGTGGTTCCGGGAAGCCTGGCAGGTGATTCTGGAGTGCCCACCAAGTGTTTCTGGCATAGCCGGCAGTTGATTTTTGGCGTGTCCGACAGGTGGTTCTTGAGAGTGAAGCAGGTGGTTCCGGCGTGCTCGGCAGGTGCTTCAGGCGTATCCAGCAGGTGGTTCCGGCATGTCAGGCACGAGGTTCTGGCACGTCTGAGAGGTGGTTCCGGGATGCCCGACAATTGATGCTGGAGTAACCAACAAGTGGTTCTGGTGTAGCTGGCAGGTGATTTTGGCATGTCCCGCAGGTGGTTCCAGTAAGTCGAGCAGGTGGTTCCGGTGTGCTCGGCATGTGGTTCCGGCGTGTCCAGCATGTGGTTCTGGCACGTCTGAGAGGTAGTTCCGGCATGCCCAGCAGGTGATTCTGGAGTGCCCACCAAGTGTTTCTGGCATAGCCGGCGGTTGATTTTGGCATGTCCGACAGGTGGTTCTTGAGAGTGAAGCAGGTCGTTCCGGCATGCTCGGCAGGTGGTTCAGGCGTGTCCAGCAAGTGGTTGCGGTGTTTCTGGGAGGTGGTTCCGGCGTGTCCAGCACGTGGTTCTGGTACGTCTGAGAGCTTGTTACGGCATGCCCTGCATGTGATTCTGACGTGTCCGCCACGTGGTTCTGGCATAGCCAGCAGGTGATTTGGGTGTGTCCGGCAGGTGGTTCTGGCGTGCTTGGCAGGTGCTTCAGGCGTGTCCAGCAGGTGGTTCCGTTCTGTCCGGGAGGTGGTTCCGGCGTGTCTGGCACGTGGTTCTGGCACGTCTGAGAGGTGTTTCCAGCATGCTGGGAAGGTGATTCCAGATTGTCTGCCAAGTGGTTCTGGTGTAGCCGGCGGGTGATTTTGGCGTGTCCACCATGTGGTTCCGGCATGTTGAGCAGGTGCTCGGCAGGTGGTTCAGGCGTGTCCGGCAGGTGATTCTGGTCGTTCCGGGTGGTGGTTCCGTTGTGTCTCGCACGTGGTTCTGGCAGGTCTGAGAAGTGGTTCCAGCATGCCCGGCAGGTGATTTGGGAGTGTCCACCGAATGGTTTTGGTGTCGCCGGCAGGTGATTTTGGCGTGTCCGGAAGGTGGTTCCGGCGCGTCGAGCATTTGGTTCCGGCGTGCTAGGCAGGTGGTTCAGGCGTGTCCGGCAGGTGCTCCCACTCTGTCCTGGAGGTGGTTCCGGCGTGTCCGACCCATGTTTCTGGCACGCCTGAGGGGTGGTTCCAGCACGCCCGGCAGGTGATTTTGGAGTGTACGCCAAGTGGTTCTGGCGTATCCTGTCAGAGATTTTGGTGTGTCTGGCAGGTGGTTCCAGCGAGTCGAGCAGGTGGATCTGGCGTGCTCGGCAGCTGGTTCCGGTGTGTCCGGCACGTGGTTCTGACACGTCTGACAGGTGGTTCCCGCATGCCTGGCAGGAGTTTACGGAGTGTCCGGCAAGTGGTTCTGGCGTAGCCAGCAGGTGATTTTGGCATGTCCGGCCGGCGATTCAGGATAGTCGAGCAGGTGGTTCCGGCGTGCTCGGCAGGTGATTCAGGCGTGTCCAGCAGGTGGTTCTGGTCTGTCCGGGAGGTGGTTCCTCCATGTCCGGCACGTGGTTCTGACACATTTGAAAGGTGGTTCCGGCATGCCTGGCAGGTGATTCTGAAGTGTCCGCCAAGTTGTTCTGGCATGGCCGGCAGGGGATTCAGGCCAGTCGAGAAAGTGGTTCCGGCGTGCTTGGCTGTGGTGCAGGCGTGTCCGACATGTGGTTGCGGTCTGTCTGGGAGGTGGTTCCCGGGTGTCAGGCACTTGCTTCTGGCATGTCTGAGAAGTGGTTCCGGCATGGCCTGCAGGTGATTCCGGAGTATCCGCCAAGTGCTTCTGGCATAGCCGGCAGATTATTTGGGCATGTCCTGCAAGGAGTTCAGGCGAGTCGGGCAGGTGGTTCAGGAGTGTCAGGCAGGTGGTTCCGGTCTGTCTGGGAGGTGGTTCCGGCGTGTCTGGGACATGCTTGTGGCACGTCTGAGAGGTTGTTACGGCATGCCCTGCATGTGATTCCGGAGTGTCCGCCAAATGGTTCTGGCGTAGCCAGCAGGTGATTTGGGTGTGTCCGCCAGGTGGGTTCGGTGAGTCGATCAGGTGGTTCCGGCGTGCTCGGCAGGTGGTTCAGGCGTGTCCAGCATGTGGTTCCGGTCTGTCCGGGAGGTGGTTCTGGCGCGTCTGGCACGTGCTTCTTGCACATCTGAGAAGTCATTCCGTCATGCCCGGCAGGTGATTCTGGACTGTCCGCCAAGTGGTTCTGAAGTAGCGGCAGGTGATTTTGGCATGTCTGGCAGGGGGTTCTGGCGAGTCGAGCAGGTGGTTCCAGCGTGCTAGGCAGGTGGTTCAGGCGTGTCCGGCAGGTGCTTCCTGTCTGTCCGGGAGCTGGCTCCGGAATATCTGGCACATGGTTCTGGCACATCTGGGAGGTGATTCCAGCCTGCCCAGCAGGTGATTCCAGAGTGTCCACCATGTGGTCCTGGTGTAGCCGGCCGGTGATTTTGGGGTGTCCGGCAGGTCGTTCTGGTTTGTCCGGGAGTTGGTTCCGGCGAAACGAAATGCTGGTTCAGGTGTGTTTGGCAGATGGCTCCGGTCTGTCCGGGAGGTGGTTCCGGCGTGTCGGGATTGTGGCTCTGGCACGTCTGAGAGGCTGTCCGGGGATCCCCAGTACGTGATTCCGGAGTGTCTGCCAAGTGTTTTGACGTAGAAAGCAGGTGATTTGGCGTGTCCAGAACGTGGCTTCTAAGAGTCGAGCAGTTGGTTCCGGGGTGCTCGGCAGGTGCTTCATCCGTGTCCGGCAGGTGGTTGCAGTGTCTCCAGGATGTGGTTCATGCGTTTCCGGCAGGTGGTTCCTGTCTATCCGGGAGGTAGTTCCGGCGTGTCGGGCACGTGGTTCTGGCACATATGAGAGGTGGTTCCGGGAAGCCTGGCAGGTGATTCTGGAGTGCCCACCAAGTGTTTCTGGCATAGCCGGCAGTTGATTTTTGGCGTGTCCGACAGGTGGTTCTTGAGAGTGAAGCAGGTGGTTCCGGCGTGCTCGGCAGGTGCTTCAGGCGTATCCAGCAGGTGGTTCCGGCATGTCAGGCACGAGGTTCTGGCACGTCTGAGAGGTGGTTCCGGGATGCCCGACAATTGATGCTGGAGTAACCAACAAGTGGTTCTGGTGTAGCTGGCAGGTGATTTTGGCATGTCCCGCAGGTGGTTCCAGTAAGTCGAGCAGGTGGTTCCGGTGTGCTCGGCATGTGGTTCCGGCGTGTCCAGCATGTGGTTCTGGCACGTCTGAGAGGTAGTTCCGGCATACCCAGCAGGTGATTCTGGAGTGCCCACCAAGTGTTTCTGGCATAGCCGGCGGTTGATTTTGGCATGTCCGACAGGTGGTTCTTGAGAGTGAAGCAGGTCGTTCCGGCATGCTCGGCAGGTGGTTCAGGCGTGTCCAGCAAGTGGTTGCGGTGTTTCTGGGAGGTGGTTCCGGCGTGTCCAGCACGTGGTTCTGGTACGTCTGAGAGCTTGT